>NW_026000164.1:16135366-16194684 GCF_001458135.2 Marmota marmota marmota | reverse complement strand
ATTAAAAAAAAAAATGTGGCAATTTTAATACACAATAGAGTATTACTCTGACACTAAAAAATGACAAAATCATGGAATTTGCAGGGAAATGGATGGCATTAGAGCAGATTATGCTAAGTGAAGGTAGCCAATCCCTAAAAAAACAAATGCCAAATGTCTTCTTTGATATAAGGAGAACAACTAAGAACAGAGCAGGGAGGAAGAGCATGAGAAGAAGATTAACATTAAACTGGGACGAGAGGTGGGAGGGAAAGGGAGAGAGAAGGGAAATTGCATGGAAATGGAAGGAGACCCTCATTGTTATACAAAATTACATATAAGAGGAAGTGAGGGGAAAGGGAAAAAAACAAGGGGGAGAAATGAATTACAGTAGATGGGGTAGAGAGAGAAGATGGGAGGGGAGGGGAGGGGAGTGGGGATAGTAGAGAATAGGAAAGGCTGCAGAACACATCAGACACTAGTATGGCAATATGTAAAACAGTGGATGTGTAACCGATGTGATTCTGCAATCTGTATACAGGGTAAAAATGGGAGTTCATAACCCAATTGAATCAAACGTATGAAATATGATATGTCAAGAATTATGTAATGTTTTGAACAACCAATAATAAAAATTAAAAAATAAAAATAAAATATTGAACAAAAAACAAATTCATGATCTAATAATAAATATGTTTTATATTAATGATTAAATAACAGGTCTGCTGACAGGTTTAATAACTATTGTAATTTGAAAGCAGTAATAAGTATCAGAGGCACTTTGAGGAATTTGTAACAAGAAAACTGTGACTTAAAAATAACTGGGAATTCCTATTAGTGACAAAGTTACAGGCCCTGCTTCTGTTGGGTTTTGTTCACCAATGTTTTCCCATGTCCACATTCACACACCTCTTAAATGTTTGTTTTTGTTTTTTTGTACCAGGATTGAACCCAGAGGGGTTTAACCACTGAGCCATATCCTCAGCCCTTTTTAAAATTTTTATATTTTGAGACAGGATCTCCCTAAGTTGCTTAGGGCCTCGCTAAATTGTTGAGCTGACTTTGAACTTGTGATCCTCCTGCCTCAGCTTCCCTGGTTGCTGGGATTATAGCTGTGCACCCTGGTGCCTGGCTAGACCTTTTGAATTCTTTACAGATCTCTTATGGTTCCCAGTTTCAGAACCACTATATAAGCCTGAACATTCAAGACAAGCAGGAGAAGGGCAAATTGCACTGAGATCAAAAGAAAAGAGACTAAAATTAAAAGCATGAACCCACGTTTGTTGCCTGTCACTGGAAAAGGCCAATGACTCAAGGACAAGTTGATAGGACAAGAAAAAAGATTTACTGGGAAATTCAGAAGACCCAAGGAGATGGAGGCCAGAACAATGACCATTTTGCTTAGGAGTGTAGTTACAAGGATTTCATAGGTATTTTGAGGGAGACATATCTGATAGGCAGGAGCCAGGGCAGGTACAAAGTTCAGGTAGCCTACTTTAATGACACACTGGCTGCTGTTATCTGCAGATCACTGGAGGTTCTGGATTCTGTAAATCTAAAGAAAATTTCCTGATGAGCAGGTCTTACGACCCACGTCATTTTTCTTCCTTCCCCAAGGATAGCTAATCTGCAGCTTATCATCAGGAAACAATAAATAAATAAATAAATCTTTCCTCAAAGAAAAAGGGAAGATAGCACAAGATAAATGTCCCTTTAAGAACAGGGGGAGGCAACTGTCTTCTAGAAAACAGGGGGAAATATCAGAAAAGCAACTGACCCCAGAAAGATAGTCAAATGAACCTTTCACATAGCAAAGCTAGTGGGAGAGTAATAATGTATTGCTCAGCTGAATGACCTCCAAAATCAGTAATTTTAAAAAGTTGCTTAAAAGCAAATGGAAATAGGAGGTTAATTTGGGTTTTCTCCCAGTAACAGAATGGTTGTAAATTTGATGCCAAGGGGACAAGAAGTGGGAGGAGGAAAATAATGTGGGGGTTGCTCACATGTGAGTGAGCAACACCCAGGAACTTCCGGGCTGTCTGATGTCTGTCAGCACAGGTGTATCCCATTAGGATGAATCCCATTAGAAATATGAATTTTCACATGGGCTCATAACATGGTCATTGAAGTCTGGCACAACTGGGTTTGAACCCCATTCCTGCCATTGACTTGCACAGGTGTATTTTGCACAAGTTTAACTGCTCTGTGCTCCGGTTTTCTTCTGCTTGGTGGGAGCAATGATACCTCCCTCACTAACTCACCATGAGGATTAAAGATAGTGCAATCAAAGGCTTAGCCCAGTGCCTGATATATTCTAAGGCTTTCACTAGCAGCTCTGGCCACAGTGGTGTTACTATGAAGGTCCTCTTCCCTCTAAGAAGCAGACTCCTGGTCAACCAAATTTCACTAAAAAATAAGTATTGATCAGCAGGGGGCATCATAACACCACATTATAACCTCAGGAGGCTGAGCAAGGGAGTGGGGATTGTGGCTGCACACCTCTATGGACTCACACAGCCTGAACTTGAAGACTGAGTCTTCCTTGGGTCTCTTTTCTTGGGTCAGAGTTCCCCAAAGGACATCCAGTACCCTTGCTCTTGGATCAAGCTCACTGAGACCAATGAGACACTGTTAGATGTGTTCTGTTGAGGCAGGTGGGCAGGCCAGGGAGCAGCCAGGGACCTCTGAATCTGTAACCCATTCTATTCCAGCAGTATTTAAATCACAAAAGTAGACAGCCTGTGTCTGAGGAAGAATTCTGCAGCCTGCAGTGGAGGCCATGTACTTCCTCCTTAAATGCATGTTATCTAATAGTTCACCTGCTTTCTTACTGGTAGAAATACTACCTGTCCTCCAGGTAGCCCCAGGAGCTATCAGGGATTATACAGGTAATGTGCCTAACTCAGGAACTCTAGATCTGAGAATCCCATTCTTCCCTCCTCCCACCCACCTCCCATGAAGCAGTTATTGTTTCATGTTATCCTGTATGAAATAATCTGAAAAGGATTTGAATTGCAGCTATGCATGCATACATAGAAAGAAGTCTCTTCTACTATATGGCAGAAGGGTAAAACATTGTAGGTATCAAGTTTTATCATCCTGTTCCTATTCCACCTTCTCCAAGGGTTTCCAGAAATGAGAAATGTAATTAATTAGGATGACAGGAGCATGTGAAATAGGCAAGCCAAGGGATCATTTATAAAACTGATTCTGGCACTACCAGGTAACTGCAAGAGGAATCCTTTGTAGATCACCTGTCTTTGGGAAATGGAGTAATCTCTTTTTATATGACCCTGAGGATGTGCCACAAAGTTGGCATGTAACAGGTCTCCAAGTATACTTACTGAATGGCATTAAAATATGGGAAATGTACAGAGAGAGCCTAAGACATCCAACTTTCTTCTCCATGGAAAGATTTTAATATTTCTTAAACTTTTACTAAGGATCGGAACACTTTTTACAAATGTATGCACAATTCCACAAACAAAGCAGCTAAGAAGGAATTTGCTCTGGTTGCAGGAGGCTAGGGAGGGCAAGAGAAAACTCGCATACTCACAAATGATGTATTCAGACTACAGAGACACCAGTGTAGATGACCCATAGGAAAAAAACACTGGGTAAATATCCACAGACTCAATTCTAGTCCTGGCTGCGTAGCCAAAACCAGCTGGCTGATCTCAGCAGAGTCACTTAACCCATCCTGCACCATGAAAGTGGGGACCTCGGGGCTGGGGTTGTGGCTCAGCGGTAGAGCACTCGCCTATCATGCCTGAAGCACAGGGTTCAATTCTCAGCACCATATAAATAAAATAAAGGTCCATCAACAACTAAAAAAATATTAAAAAAAAAAAAGCGGGGACCTCATGATCTCTGAGAGCCCCACCAGGGCCAAAGTTCCAGTCCAAATCTGCTGATTCAGGCCACTCAATTCTCCCTGGAGCCTGGGCGCAGGCCCGGAAGCCTCTATTGCAGGCTCAAGTAGACTGTGAAGTGGGACTAAGTTACAGCTATCCCTGCTCGGCTCACCCACTCCATTTCCATCCTCTTCCTGCATTGTGGCCCAGGGCCTCACCCTGGGCTGAGCCACGGAGGCCTGTCTCCTCTGGTCAATGAACCATTGTGTGATCCCTTTTGACCCTACACTCCAGTTCCATTAAAACTTATCTGACTCCTATCCTGAACCCAAAGGCTGGTCTTCCCTTCTGTGGTTTCCAGCTATCTACAAGGTTGGAGAGCTGAATAATTCAAAATCTGTTGTTTCATCTCTACACACCTCTCTTATTTCCTCATACCACTGAAATTGTTCCTACCTTGTAAGTCTGGAAAATTTTGTTTATCATGAGTGAACCGATGTCATACCTAGAAAACCAAGAGAGATTAACTTTAAAAAGCAGTTATATTAAAAGGTCTTCCTTTCCCACCCTTCTTTTTGTCCAATAAAATGTAATTGACCACTTGAATTTCTCTTTGTCCTGAGTTAAGACAGCAGAAATAGTTATAATTAACTTTAATGGAACTTGGTAAAGAGGTCACAGCATTAGGAGGAACAATTGACTAGCTGTGAGATATTTGGGGTATCAATGAATTTTTCTTTAAGTTCATCTGTAAAATAGGAATTATAAGGGCTTGGGACATGGCTCAGTGGTAGAGTACTTGCCTAGAATGTGCAAGGCCCTGGGTTCAATCCCTAGCACTGCCCAAAAAGAAAGAGAGAAAGGATCATGAGACATAAATATCACAGGATTGGTGTAAGAAAATTAGATAATTTATGAAAAAAAATTTCATTATATAATATATATTCAAAAGAATATATAAGATTTCTGAATATTAATTAAAATATTTACAATAAAATAAACACACATGTTCTCAAAACCCAGGTTAAGAAATAAACAGTAACTTTAAAGTTGTTTTAAGTATCTCCCTGACAGCAAGACTCACACCCTTAGATGTTGAATAAATCCTACTCTTGTTCTCCTGAATAATTTTATGAACTATGATTGTATCCTTAAAAATATGCTATTCAGTTTCCCTATTTTAAAACTTTATATAAATGGAATTTTACTGCATAATCTGTGACTGGATTTTTCCCCTTCAGATTCTGTTTTTTCAATTCATCCGTGTGGGAGCACGTGGGTGTAGTTTGTACAATTTGAGAAGATGCCATGATAGTTTTATGTCAATACCCATGTAGATGGCTTTTATCAGGTTAAAGAAATTTTGTTCTTTTACTGCCTGGTGGTCTGATGCCACTGCCAGCGTGGCCACTGCCTGGGAACCAAGTGTGTGATTAGGCCACAGTCTTCAATGAGTAGACAGATGCCTCAGTTCTGGGGTGCTCTTGGGCACAAATTTACGGAGTTTCTGAAGGGCACTGGAGCTCACTTCCAGAAACAGCACGGCCTCCATGCAGACAAGTGAACTGTAGAAATTCATTACAACGCCACCAGGAAGCCCCCTAGAGTGGTCAGTCTGGACAGAGAAGTGTTGGATTGAAATCCACAGAACATTTTATAGGAGATCTCACCTGGACGGGGTAGGCCGCCAATCACTTCCTTAATATTGCTTCAGTGTTCCTGGATTGAAGAGTTGCTGATTCATATCGGCAGCTCATCTCATTTCCCATTCCTCCCAACTTCATACTCAAAGCTCTGAGAATATCAAGTGGAGTATATTGAAGTAGACTTCTGTTACTTTGCATCATTTCTGTGTTCAATTTTTAAAATTCTTTCATAACCCTATTGAGTGCTTTGTTTTAAAACTAAATTAATATGGCTCGAATGAACCACCTTTGCTCCTGTGGAAGTTACATATAAGAACATGAGATTCCTTAAGCCACATTATAGAGGAACTTAAGAAGTATGGTGTTATTATAATAGTGAGGTCATGTAAAGCAACCTGTTGCATTATTGTAGAGAGAAAAGGCATTCGTGCTTTGTTTTTTTTTTTTAATTTGTTCTTTTTAGTTATACATGATAGTAGAATGTATTTTGACATATTATACCTATATGAAGTACAACTTCCCGTTCTTCTGGTTGTATAGCATCCATGTTCTTGATAGGCCTTTGATGACAGTACACCACTATCTAACCAGATTGTTCGTGACTGTAAGTCTTATAAAAATTAAGTTCATAAAGCACCTAGTCCTTGTATTGCTGTCCCTTGTGTTGCAGGCCTTGGGAGAGCTTCAGTACTTGTTGCCCTAGTAGTCATCGAAGGTGGAATGAAATACGAAGATGCAGTACAATTCATAAGATGAAAGCAGCATGGAGCTTTTAATAGCAAGCAACTTTTGTGTTTAGATAAGTATCATCCTAAAATGCAGTTGCACTTCAAAGATGCCAGTGCTCATAGAAACAACTGTTGCAGCCAACAAAACTCAAAAATAGCACCTCATGCTATTGCCTTGGAAGTGAAACATTAGACAGGATCTAATATGTCGTACATATTAGCCAACATGTTGGTAAATAAGTCTGATGACGCTTTCTTGGGAGTATTGAAAAGCAGTCTTACCAGGCCACAAGCTTGCAAAATTTCAACTTTTGTGTTTGGGTTGTGTTTAAGCTGTTTAGCAGTCTTTATTATTTCCATTCAGCATTTAAAAGGTGATTATCATTTGTACCAATTGACCTTTCCTAAAATCATGCACTGTTAAGTTACTGTCTTTATATCTACTTCCATGCAGAATCTTATATAAAAATTTAGAAAGATTAGGTGCCCAAATACTCAGCATAATACTTATATATTTGTAGTTTCATACAAATCCAAAATTCCACGACCTTATGTGACTGCCGCGTCCGGCTAACGGAGCCGAGTCCGGCGAGGGACGGCGGGGTTAAAAATACACAGGACACCAAGGTTCTTCATCCAGGAGGGAGCGTGTGCGCGCGCGCTTTATTGCCAAATTTGTTCCCCTTATATATCTTTTTAACAGCTGTGGGAAATTACTCAAAAGTGAGGAGGGGAGAGTAATAACTGCGTCCTTGGGTTACCGTCACGTCACCGTCCCCTATCAGGAGGCTCGAACAGGTCAAGATGTTCCCGAGAGACACATATGCTCCAGGCAGATAAACAGGGAACCGCAAGCCTGCGTCATGGCCTTGTGAGCTGGCCACATTGACATGCATAACAAAGAACTGGGGGTTGAGTCCCCAGGGGCCAGGGCGGGCCTGCTACCAGCATGTGACTTATTTCTTCAGTCATATCTAACATTGCAAGGCCTAGGTGGTCATTTGCCTGCTTACAATTCCCAGTTCATCCCAGTATACGTTGGGCTTGCTTGTAACCGTTGGTTTGGGGCTTTATTTGTTTTGTTTTTTGTTGTTAATTTTTACCAAGTCTTATGTTGATTATTTAATGTCTTTCTATAAGTCTTATTTTTTTGCTGCTATGGGAAACGTCCATTTTGAAAATCTAAGTTGTTACAGAAGCACACATCTTTAATTAATCTCCAGACCCCCCCCCCAAAAAAAAAAGCCTTACAGTTAATTTAATGTTTGCACTCGAGGTGCAACTTAACAGGGAGGGCCTGAAAACAATGGAAGGAGGCTATTAAATATTTTTAATAAAATGTTGCCTTTGTCTTGTGCAGAACCTGTAGGATATGATCTTTAATTTAGTAAATATTTTTTAAAGGTAGACATGCTTTGTTATTGTAGCTAAAACAATTCTCAATCATAAAATTTCTGAAATTCTTATAAATTTTTTCATAATTATCAGAAATTGTTTACCAACTTACTTTTTGTTTGAAGTGTTCTCTTCCTTTTCTTCCCAACCTCTTGCAAAAAAAAAAAAAAGAAAGAAAGAAAGAAAAGAAAAGAAAAAAAGTTGTTTCTGTTAATGAATTGAGTAGACATCTAATATTTTAAATGCCTTTTGAGCTGTGTAACTTAACATTTGGATACATGATAATTTTGTATTATTATGTAATTGATAAAATGGTGATGAGTATGGATGTGAGTTCAACCATATATTTGTACTGTCTGCAAATGTATGGCTATAGTTCTGTGGAAGAAATAAATTGTCAGTGTTCATTGGCTTGTAAAAAACATAGTGCAAAGGCTTAAACATCTGAATAAATAATGAAATGCAAAAACAAAAAAGAAAAACGAAATTTTATTTTTTTCCTTATTGCCAGAAGATGTTATCATGAAAAAACTGAGTTTTATCAAATATCTTTCCATTGTAATATGTATATAATTTTTTCATATAGTGTATTGCATTATTTTCTAATAGTAAATCAACAATGATTCCTGAGATAACATCACGTTGACCATTTTTTATAAAGTATTGAGTATGGCAAACCCTATTTTATTTGGGATATTGGCATCTGTATTTTTTTGGTGAGATTGGTCTACAATTTTCCTTTCTTGAACTGTCCTAGACTGATTTTAGTATCAAAGTTGTATCGTTGCCTAAAATGAGTTTGAAAATATTCCCTTCTAACCTGTTTTCTGGAACAGTTTGTGTGAGATGGCAGTTCGTACCTGAAATGTCATATACAATTCTCCTATGTGGCCATCTTGGTGTGCTATTTTCTGTGTGGAAAGGGTTAAGTAGTCATTCAGTTTTTTTTAATGGTTATAAGACTGTAAGTTTCCCTCTAACTACTGCTTTGGCTACATCACAAAAGTTTGGATAGGTCTTACCTTTATCACTCTGCATGTGTTTTTTTTTTTTTTTTTCACTTTATATTAGGAGAAAGCCTAACAAAATTGGATTATGAACCTCAGAGCCCAATATCTATGTGAAAATACCAACTTCACTACTTTCTACTTGTGTGACCTCAGGCATGTGGTTTATCCTGTGTGGAACCCCAGTGCTTCATCCATCAAGTACCAATCTTATAGGAGTTGAAGAGAATTTAAAACTCTCAGTGTTTGGGACATTAGCTAATTAATGAGTGTCACCTGTAGTGTTTGCTGTTACTTCTTCTTTAAACCTTGAGTTGGTTATCTGTTTCAAAATATCCAAATGTCAAGGGGGCAGTTTCTAGTTAACTTTTGTTATTGCTTCATAATTTTGTGTAATGGTGGGTGGCCAAAGGATATAATCCATAGATCAATTTGTTGAAATTCATTGAGGCCAACACTTTGGCCAATCATGCCATTGATTTTCATGAATGTCCTACATATGCTTAGAAATATGTGCTCTCCAAGAATAAGATCATTAATGATGCCATTCAATTCTTTTCCTTTGCTGGTAATTTTGTCTGCTTAATCTAAGAAAGGTGTGAGCATCCTTAAAGCAGATGAGTAATCTTTGAGTGTCTTATGTTTTGTTTTGAAATAAGGGGGGGTTTATTCTCTGGCAGCTCTGGAGATCAGAAGTCTAAAAGCAGGTTGCAGTGGGGTTAGTTCCTCCTGAGGCTCTGAGGGAAATCTGTTCCAGGCCTCTCTCCTAGCCTCTGGTGGTAGCCAACAATCCTTATAGACACATCGCTCCGATCTCTGCCTGTTACATGGTGTTCCCCTGGGCGTCTCTGTGTCCAAATGTTCCACTTATTATAAACATACTAGTTGTGTTGGATCCATTGTTATCCATTGTTATACTTCATTTAACTTGATCGTATCTACCAACTAAGCTTATACTTACAGATTCTAGGTGGACATGAATTTTGGGGATACTATAAAATTCAGTATGGGTGGTGTAGAGGTAGAGGGAAGTGTTTATATTCAAGAGATTTTTTTTGACAGAAAAAACAACAAAGGGGCATTGATCTACTCTAGTTCTTTCTCTATCCAAATGTATTTTAAAAGCTGTTATCTTAGGTCTCTAGTGACCTTTGTTGCTTCCAAGTGTTCTTGCTGACCAAATCTATTCTACCAAAAGCAAAGAGAGCCATGGAGAGCAGGAAGCCCCTCCTCAATGTCCTTGGAGGAGACACAGACTCATCCATTCTTTGGGTGCATTTGCATTCACAGATTGGGATCCCTTTGGACCATCACTCCATGTCCTTAGATCAACTTGGCTGCAATGCATAATATGCTTGGTGTGCTTTACTAAAGATCTGTTCTTTATGTTCTCATTTTTTGTATCATGACTTTTCCTGAATAAGAATATTCACATAGCACAGTTTCAGAAGTTCAGTTCATGGCTGACTGACTCCATTGCTCTTGACCTGGAGTGCTCTGCCGAACATCATGTGGGTAGAGACTGGTGGAAGAAGGCAGCTTGTTTCATGACAGACAGCAGTCAGAGAGCTCTAAAGTTATCAGTCATTTTGTTTTAGAATTTACATAAAAATTTTGAAGGCACTATAGAGTTCCCATATACCCCACACCTATTTTCCTGTTGTGAACATCTGACATTAGTCCAGTACTTTTGGCATCATTAGTACACCAGTATTAATGAACTATTATTAACTCTAGTGTGTGATTTATTCAGATTGCCTTAGTTTTGTTGCTATTTCCTGCTCTCCTGTCCCTTACTGGGGATTGAACCCAGATATGCTCTACCACTGAGCTACACCCCTAGCCCTTTTTATTTTGAAACAGGATCTCACTAAGTTGCCTAGGCTGGTCTCCAATTTGCAGTTCTCTTGCCTCCGCCTCCCACAGATTGCTGTTTATACCTGATGTCCTTTTCTATTCCAGGTCCCCATTCACATTAAATTTAGTCATCCTGTCTCCTTAGGCCATTCTTGGTTGTGACAGCTCTTACACTTTGCTGGTTTTTGATGACCTTAATGGTTTTGAGGAATTCGGATCCATATTTTTTAGAATATCCTTCCATTGCTATTTGTAGATGTTTTCCTCATGATTAGACCAGAGTTTTGGTTTTAGGGAGGTAGATTGTAAAGGTTGAGTACATTCTCATCACATAAGATTGAGTTCATGCTATCTGCATGATCTATCACTGTCCATGTTTACCTTTATCACCTAGTAGTAAAGTTTTATGCATGTTACTTTGCTTTTCATTCTAATAGAATGTCATTATAATAAATATCATGATGTAATACGAAGAATCCAGAGTTCTGGATTCTAGGCCCATTTCTACCACTAAATTGCTAGTTACTATTTAAGCTTTGGTTGGTTATTTCCCCTTCTGATCCTCAGAACTTTTATATATTCATAAAATTTGGTACTGGACACTGAACCCACCCCTGAGCTACATCTCCATCCCCTTTTTTAAACTTTGAGACAGGGTCTTGCTAAATTGCTGACCTTGAACATGAAATCTTTCTGCTTTAGTCTCCCAAGTTGCTGGGGATTACAGGCATGCACCACCTAAAAATTTTATATTTTTTTATTGGTGCATTACATAATAGTGGGATTTGTTGTTTCATATTCATACATGCACACAATATAACAATATAATTTGGTCAATTTCCTTCCCCAGTACATCCCTTTTCCCTCTCCTCTCCCTTCCCCTGGTCTCCCTCCTCTACTCTATTGAATCTCCCTTTTACTTTCATGAGATCCTACCCTACCTTTGTTTTGTTCTTTCTAGTTTCTACATATGAAAGAAAACATACAACCCTTGACTGAGTTTGGCTTATTCTGTTTAGCATGATACTCTCAAATCTATCTTCTTTTGAAATACATATCATGCATATAGGTCCTTATGAAATGCCTTCTAAACAATATGCTGCAACTCAGGTTGGAAATCATAGTAGCTAGCAATCAAGGTGTCCCCAGTAAATAGGGCTGACCAATTGTAAGATATTGTAGAAATCATGCTGTTTGACTTCTGAGGTTAGATAATGAGTCACTGTGGTTTTCACTTTGTGCTGTATTGGACCACTGTGTTGTGAACACTCCACTAGCTTTAGGAAAAGGTTCATGTTGTGAGGAACTGAGCCCTCCTGCCAGTGCCAGTATTGGCTTCCCTGTCATTGAATGTACTGTTTTGGAATCAGGTCCTCTACCCTTTTCAAGCCTTTGGACAATTGCAGTCCTAGACATATTGACTATATGTCTCATGAAAGACCTCAGTCCAGGTCTACCTAGCTAAAACATCCAGAATTCCTGAACACCAGCAACTGCATGGAATAAATGTTGATAAATATTCGTTAAAAACAAACAAAAAATAGCCTTGCGTCCCAAAACTTTGAGGCTCTTCCAGGACCCTCATGTATGGGAGAATGTGGGAAGGAGTGCTCACTGGCTTGTTTCCCAGGTTCTTCTCCCACTTAAACCACAGCAGCTCTGCCTTCATCTGAAGTTTACATATTGAGGGTCCATGTGGGATTTCATTTCAAGAATGGAGTGTGCTGCCAAAGATAAACTTGAAGTGGGGAGTCACGAACTGAAACCTATTTCTATGCAAGTATGAGTTTGTCAGGATGAAGCCACTACTATGTATAACCATTAAGCACTCATTTTAAAAATCCAGTGTGTGGCTGGTAAAAAAATAAATAAATAAACTTAAAAATACTGGTTTAGAGAAACACTAGATCAGATGACCTCCATCGTCATTTGTCTCTTACATTCTGATTCTACCTAGATCATGGGCAGCATTTCCTTCAAAGCTTGCTCCTCCTGCCATGAAATCAAATCCTAGAGGTGGGAGGTAAAAGCTCACAGTGTGCTGTTCACCAATAAGTTTATCAGGAAATGTCTCTCCTGTTTGTGAAGCCAAACAGAGTTCAATCCTGGACAGTGTTTGCAGGATGCAAGGGGACAGGTGTTTGCTTCTGTTGTCAGCATTTGATTATAATGACAATATTAACAACAGGACCAATAATGGCCAGAATGTTCAGCACTGTGTGAAAGGCCTTGGATGGGGGGTTTCATATTTATTCTCTCATTTTAATTCTTATGACCATTATAAGGTAGGCATTTTAGAGATGGAGGAAAGGAAGGTTGATAGATTAAATGATTCTCCAGTTACAAAATGTAGAGCTGTAGTTACAGAACCCTTGGCCACCATTTGAATTACACGGGCTGGTAGTAGAATGGAATGGCTGCTCTGGGTCTGAAATATACAGATTTCACACTAGGGAATCTTTTAACAGTCACTATAAGAAAAGCTCTTCACTATTCACCATCATTCCTGAGAGCTTACTCAGATCAGGAACTGTTCTTAGAAGCATGTAGGAAACCCTAACACTCCCTCAGGCTGTGCTAAGATGTTCGAGTAAACCTGAGAAACCATAAGCTGCTTCCACTGTTGTTCCCAGGATGATGCAAAGACCAATGTCTTACCTGGAAGCACAGTTAGGAAATGCCTTCATGAAAGAAGACAGGTGTGGTGACACATACCTGTAATCCCAGCAGCTCAGGAGGAGGATTGTTAAATTCAAAGCCAGCCTCAGCAATTTAGTGAGGCCCTAAGCAACTTAAGTGAGACCTGGTCTCAAAACAAAAAGTAAAAAAAGGACATCGGATGTGGCTTAGTGTCTCTGGGTTCAATCTCTGATACCAACAAACAAACAAAAGACAAGTGTTGGGGGGCAGGGGGATAACCACCATGGATCCCCAAAGAGAGGCCCTGTAGGAAAACCTTCCTGGGCTGGACCCAATCCTGATTGTGCCTATCCTGACTGGGTACTCTAACACCCTCCCCTCTACCTGCTGCAGAGGACCAATAATGAGCACCACAGTATCCCACACTGGCTTCTTCCATAGAGGACAGCAAGAACATTCCATTCAAACTGTTTGTGAAATTTTATCAACACAAAGGATATAATGTGTTAAAAAATCATTGAGAAAGTCCATGCAAACTATGTACAGAGATTTTTCCAGTCCTTGTCTTACTTATCTGTGTGATCTAATAAAATGTAGTTTCATTTTTTTTCAATTATTATAAACAATTCTACTCTGGTTACAGTGTTGTTTGGGTAGAACCCCAACTGTTTCACAAATGCATGTTATGTCAGCAACTATACAAGGGCAAAACTTCTCAAAGATGGAGCAGCACCAACTTATCTTCCACCAACTTGGCCCCCTGGAAGGTCGCTTCACTCCTCATGGCAAGTTCACCTACATCCCAAGGCTGGAATGGAACCTGCCCAGGAAGGTGTAGAAATTTGGTTCCACAAAGAAAAGTGGAACTTCATTGGCAAAGCAGCACCATCTTGATCCACAGACCCTCCCAGATCCATCTGCTCCCTTGGATGAATTGTTAGTGGAATAGAGCTGACCCCACGAGCTCAGTCTGCTGCTCCTCACAGCCCACTTCCCAGCCTCAACAAGCAATGGGCTTCCACCTGAGCCTGAGCCACCAACTGCAGAAAATTCTCCTGCTGGAGTTTCAAAAATGCAGACCCAGCTGTTCTTCCTCCCCTTGTGTTGGGCCTCCTCCCCACTACAGGCAAGGCTCCTTCACAGGGACAGTCCTTAGACTGGAAGTTTCTGCAGGAAAGCACAAAGGGAAGGTTATGCCAGCTTGCCTTTTCTCTCACTCCTGGGTGGAATTCCAGATTGTCTCACTGAAAGAAAAGTGACCACAACACTCAGAGCGACCAAGAGAGCTTTATTGCAGCAGTGCAACAGAGGAGAAAAGAAAGAGAGAGAGCAAGAGAGAGAGCAAGAGAGACAGAGAGAGCAAGAGAGAGAGGCCCAGCAGGAGGGAGTTTTTATAGCCCAAATCTAATGGGGTCTCTGGGTCTGCAAGCTGCCTTGTTGGCAACAAGGGGGTTAAGTGTTCGGCCTTGAGCGGCAGGCTGAGTGTTCAGCCTTGAGAAGGGAGGCAAAGCGCTCAGCCTTTAGCGGGGGCTTGGGCGTTTGGGCTTGAAGCAAACAGGTGATAAAGAACCAGACAGAGGGTTTGAGTGGCCAGGTCATCCTGCAGCTAACTTTGTTTGGCAAGCCCTGCGGGCAGCTTACTCAGCCTGTCCTGCACCTAACACTCACCACATCTTAAGCAGGGATCTAGAAGGCAGGTAAATTGATTTAAAAACTACTAGCACTAGGGATGTATCTCAGTAATAGAGCACTTACATAGCATGTACAAGGCCCTGGGTTTGATCCCCAGCTCTAAAATAAACAAATAAATAAAACACCATCTCTTACTGGTGACTGCCTCAAAATTTTCCAAAGTATCTTAAGGCCAACTCTTCACCTAGAGAAATAGGGGCTGGGATTAGTCAGTTGATTTGGTGTATCTGTTAAGAGTCTGCTCTTTATTATCAGGAAGTAAACTAGACTTGCAGTTTAACTTCGATAAGATGGGATGTGCCTACTCTAGCAGGTGAAATGAACACTGTGAGGGACAGACACCAGGAAAGGGGCTCAAGCCAAAGGCCACCAGGTAGAAAGGGCAGCCTACACAGGTGGGATTCTAGATCCCTCACATGACCTAGTCCCAGCTGCTCAGGGGTTTGGTGATTTCCTTCGTCCCAGCAACCACTACTGGCCAATTAATTATATTTTGGGGGCACATTTTAAACACCAATAACCTGCTGGGTATGGTGGCACACCCACAATCCCAGGGGCTTAGGAGGCGGAGGCAAGAGGTTCAAGGCCTGCCTCAGTAATTTAACAAGACGTCAGCAACTTAGAGAACTTATCATTCTATCTCATTATTTTAAAAAAGGAAAAGTGTGTGTATGTGTGTGGCATGGGGAGCACTGGGGTAAAATGCCCCGGGTTCAACGCTCAGTACAAAACACAAAACAAAAATCAATATCAATAACCTACAAAACAGTTAATGTGAGTTGTTAGAGGAAATGTGTAATCACCCAATCAACAGTCACTAACAAAACAACCTGACTTTATGAAATTTCAGGTTAACACTGTATCCCACAGCGGCGGACAGCAGAGGTGGCAGAGGTGGCAGGAGAGGTTCCTAATAAAGATGCTAAGAAAGAATGTAAGACGGGAAAATAATTAAATATTTTTACTGTGTTGTCAATGAATATTCATTTACATATGCGGTGCTGAGAATCAAACCCTGTGTTTCACACATTCCAGGAAGAAGAGAACATGAGAGGAGTCTTTGGAGCCAACAGGAGAATTCAATTGTTGTGAAAAGCAAGGAATCCATGTCCTCTGTTGCTGAGGATCTCCAAGTCACTCACTGGTTTTGCTGAGCCGGTTCTGGGTGCCATCCAGAAATGGAAGAGAATATTTACAAAAGAAAATACATTCTCCAGGAACCATTGACAATAAGGGATATGTTCATTGATTTTTCTGAAGAGGAATGGAAATGCCTGGACCCTTTTCAGCAGACTTTATATGGAGATGTGATGTTAGAGATCTATAGAAACCTACTCTTTATTGGTATGACTTCTAATCAAAACCAAGAATTTTCAGGAGAGCAAGAAATAAAATATTTTTGGCAAAACTTGATAAAGCGAAGTGCAGAGTGTTCAGCTGCAATTAAGGATGCTCCTCTGGACAGGGCCTTTTTTTTTTTTGACTTTTTTTTAGGAAGGCAGCTGAGCGCCCAAGTCCCAGGATCCAGGTCAGCCTTTCAATGCTATTGGAATGTGATGTGATCCAATTGTACATCCATTCAGCCAAGGGGCAATGTATGTGTATCCTAATGGGCTGCATCAGTGTCATAGGGCTCTCATAAGACAATGAATAGATGGAGTTACACAGATATTTATTTGTTCTAATTCTTGAATTTTTATATCAAGGTATTTGCTGGAATGCTTTCCTTTGAGGCCCACTCTTTGAGATGTAGATTGCCATCTTCTGTCTCCATGTTTGCATGACATTTTCCTGGGTTTCTCTGTGTCCTTAGAATGTAGGTTGCTCTAAACATTAAAGCTTCAGATACAATTGATTATACCTGCTGGCACCATTTGCATATTAAATGAACCAATTAAGGTTACCAATACTTTGAAAAGAATATCCTCATCTAAGAGTCCTCAGTCTTTAAAAAAGAACTATTTTGAGAATAGCTCGGTTATTTTTCAGCCCGTGCCCATTGAATATTATTCTTTGCAGCTCATTGTTCCATCCTTCGATGATGTTTAGGTGTCACTGTTATCCCTGAATTGTGTCTAGCTTCTAGCATTGATTTGGCCAGGCCTGTTGTTTACTTGTACAGCTGTGGGCTTTCCCTCTTTTTTTTTTTTTAATTGAGCTGTGTTTTATATTACTTTCTCTAATGATGAGTCAGTAATCACTGCTTATTTCTCTTTATTCTTTTATCTTATCAGTTTTATTTACTTTTGTCTAATTAGTGGCAATCAGTTTTATTTACTTTTGTCTAATTAGTGGCAATCTATTACAGAATAGTCACTTTGTGATTAGTTAAGCATTATTTTAAAGCGTTCTTGCCTATCTCACATTCAAAATAGTTATAAAATGCTAGACAGGTTTTCTTTATTTGGAGATTTAAGTTGTTAACAAGAATATTTGGTATATATTTTAAAAGTATGTATTTTTAATCTAAAGTTGATATTCTGAATATAAAGGTAAAGGATAATAATTTCCAAAAGAGTCACGAAAGCTTCGATTAAAATATATTTATGCAGCCAAGTGGCTGCACTTATGTAGATTTATAAAGAATTTTTATTTAAGATTTTGTTGTGTTTTGTTGTTCAACGGGGATATTTCTAAGACAATTTGCTGAATAGATTTTAATTAAAATTATGAAAGTAAAAAACAACAACAACAAAAAACACACTGTATCCCATCTCTCTCCTGGGTGAGCAAACACTAGGAAAACAACCAATAGCATTCAGGCCTCCAGAGCCTCGACTCTCGTAATCTTGCTGAGAGTACTCTCCCTAGCAAATCAGATGCCATTTATTTATGTTTTCCTCCCACCTTGTCTAGACCATGGGCTTCAGGAAAGTAGTTTCTCTCAGGTAGAGCTGCTTAATAAACATCTGACTTTGGCTTTCACAAGTAGGAGGATCAAACAACTCATGAAATTAAAAATGAGTGTATGTCCTGGCTTGCCCCCAAAGCTATGGTTCTCACCCCTGGTTGCATGTAAGAATCACCTGAAGTCCTTGAACTCTTGATGTCCTTGGCTATAACCCAGACCGAGATTCCAGGGGCGAGGTCCAGACATTACCTGCTTTCAAAGCTCACCAGGTGATACCAGGATGCAGCCACGATGAGACCCACTGCCCTAAAGCTTAACGGCAGAGCATGGGGAAAGGGTTCCCACTGGAAAGAAGCTAAGCCCTCAGTCCTGCTACATGGGTCACTGGCTAGCTCTATGGGTATCCAGGGAATGAAGGTTGGGAGTGGGATAGAGAGTGATTTATTGTTTCAAAAAACAAGAACAAAATGGAACAATATCAAGTTCACAAAAAGACTTTATTTGAGGCAGAGAAGTCTGGCTGAAAGGACTACAGTTCCAAGCAGCCAGAACACAATGGTTAGTGGCACTATTTTAAATTTGTAGCTTTTGCTTCTCTTTAGTCAGAAAAGTGTTCTCAGGCTGTATTTTCCCAGATGAGCAAGAAGAAAGGCAAAAGAAGATTAGAAGAGACATCTAATCTACTAAGGCTGCTCTTCACACCCAGCATCAAGCTAGCAACCCACAGTGTTGCCCATTGCTGAGGGAGTCACACTAGCTTGCGCTAGCTTGCATGGAAAAATGAGGCAGGAACAGGTGCAACCTTGTGGAAGAGCAGGCATCCACAGCTTCAAAACTCTGCGTGGAAGGGGTAATCCTTGTGGGTAGCACAGCTGTCAGAAGAAAAGAGAACACATTTGTTTTTCAAGGAAAAGGTATGACTGTGACAAATTGCCAGCATAAGAGGTAGGTGTCTCGTTATGGGCACATATAGAAATCTTGCAGGCAACAAGCCAGTTTTGAGTCTTCGGGTCATGGATCTGCAGCTTGGACAAGTAGCCCAGGCTCCAGTCTCCTCTACCAGACTGTCATCAAGGAGCACACGCATGATAGATCCAGTCCTCCCCACATGCCCAGCACTGGGCCTGGGACATGCAGCACGGCCAGGCCTGATTCCTGCCTCCTAGTAGAAACTTAGTCTAACTGGGAGAACCAAATAAAACTTCATGTCTTAAACAATACAAGGATGAAAAGAGCAAAGAGATAATAATTGAAGTGTGAAAAGGCTGAATGAGACTGACTCTCAAAGGGTTAGTGAGACAGTAATTGCTTGCAGGACATGGAGAGGGAGGACACCTCACTCAGTGGGAGTAAACTGAAGCAGATCCCTGGAGAACTATCTGCTACAGGACACAAGGGGGAGGGACCAGTGTGTTGCCAAGGCTCATAATTCAACTGATGGGGTCAACGGCTTTTACTGGGGAGATGAAATGGCAAGAACATTGAAAAGACTATCCAGGAAGGGCACACTGAGCTTGGAGCACATAACTCCTATTTACACATTCAAAATCACTCAAGAGCTGGGTACAGTGGTGCACGCCTGTAATCCCAGTGACTCAGGAGGCTAGGCAGGAGGTAGCAAGTTCAAAGCCAGCCTCAGCAACTGAGACCCTGCCTAAACAAACAAACAAACAAACAAAAAAAACACTCAAGAAATATGACACCATCACCAGCAATACAGGCTTGGTGTGGCAGTATGTGCCAGCAAGAGGTCTAGGACATGGGCAATTAGGAAAAGCTTCCTGGAAAACCTGCGAACATCAGAGCCAGCTCTTCCTCCCCACGCCAACCCTAAACCATGTCCACAACATTCCTAGCACGCAGGATAACCACACAGCTGTTTCTCGAATAGCCCTGGAGGGTGGGAAGAAGGCATCAGGATGTGAAGGGACCACACAGAAAAGCACTGAGGTTTGCCAGCCCTGAGAGAGCTTCAACACAAGGTCAGCACTGGGAGGAAGAAAAGGTTCAAAAAGGATGCAAGTTGGCCAATGCCTCACATTCCCCTCACTCCCACCACTAGATCCAAAAATGATTTTCATGTTGAAAGGTTAAGAGCCATGGACACAAACAGGGACATCAGACAGGGTCTTGGGTGGGGTTCTTATTTAGAACCTGAGGCCTGTGTGACAACAACATGCTAACAAGCATGCTTATGCCTGAATCACAGGAGTTACAGTTGGTGGACACCTGCCTGAGGCAGTGGCTGCAGTCACCATGGTGAGAACTCTGAATTGGAGGGACAGCGCAGAGATTGGGAAAACAAGTTCCCTACCCTGTCTTAGTGAATGTCTAATTTGTGCTTCAGAGAAGTACTAAACGAGACAGAAGGGAAACAGCTCAGATAGGAGTAAGGGCGGTGAGAAGGTAGACTCCTGTCTCCACTGCCAAAAGAGAAGCTGCTTCTTAAAAGCAGAGCATGAGTTTTAAACTTTGTCACTGAAATGGCAGGAAAAGGAAAAAAAAAAAACCCCAAACCCCACCTTACTGTGCTCTCCTGTACAGTCCAAACCCCATGTCAGAGGGAACATAGGTACCCCTTATATTCACTCATACAGAGAAGGTACAACTGGTTTTCTCAGAGTCATGGGCAGCTTTTTCACATCAGTGCTGGGATAGACTTGAGCCTGACTCCAGGGTCTCTTACTGGGGTCATCAAGAAAGCCACATGCAAATTCACAAAGATTTGCAAACTAAATAAATGCCCATTGAAAAGACTAGCCAGGAAGGGCACACTGATGCAAATATGCATTTTTTTCTTTCAGTTGGGTGACAATGTCCTTGGGCAACAGGAGGAGAGCAGATGTCTCTTGGCCAAGGCTTTGTACAGTTTGACTGATACAAGTGTAAACACTTCCTACTGCCTGTGGATAAGAAAGCAAAGTAATGTGCAACAGAAAGAAGGGCTGTGATAAGAAAGCCTGGCCCACTGGGGCCTGCAGGGGTTACCCTGCTGTACAACACAAGGTGGTCTGGGAACTGGTTATCACATGGGAATTCACTTACCTCACCAAGGAACACACCCTCCAGTTCCTGTTGTAGCTGAGTAAGATGGTCATGTCCTCACTGCTCAGTTCAAAGTCAAAGACCTTAAACAAAAATAAATCAACAAATTCTGCAAATAAAAATCAGAGCTGGACCTGATGGCACATGCCTGTTCCAGAGACTTGGAAGACTATGGCAAGAGGATTACAAGTTTATGGCCAGCCTCAGCAACTTAGTGAGGCCCCCTTCAACTCAGTGAGACTCTGTCTCAAAATAAAAAAGAAAAAGGACTGGAGATGTGGTTCAGTGGTTAAGCACCCCTCAGTTCAATCCCCAGTACCAAAAAATAAAATAAAATAAGAATCAAACAATAATGCAGGACACGGATGGGAAGACTTCTATTGTCTTGAGTGGGGAAGGCAGTAAGGTAAACTGAGAGAACAGTTAGTACATTTATTACTCTTCAGAGAAAAGTACATTTTTTTGCTAGATCTGAAACAGTCCTTCTCTTTCAGAACTTCTAAGAAAACTGACACTTTTCATTCTATGTATTTTGTTTCAAAAATACTTTTGCACACTTCTCCTATGAAAAGCACCAGGGGAAGAATATAATAATGGGTAAGATGTGTCCTTGCCTTCATTCACCACGAAGCAGAGAATGGAAGCATCTCAACAGTTGTAATTCAAGGAGTAATTCAGTAATCACACACTATTAAGACGCAAAACAAAGCTCTTGGGGAGCTTAGAGACATTAGGAATGGCTTCTAGCTGGGACACTGAAGGACGTGGCCAGAGAGTAGTATTTAAGATGGCCTAAGACGACATGGAAGTTTTGACAGAGTAGACTGTGAAGAAAAGAACCACTTGTGTGAAGAAAACAGACTGCATGGAAGAACTCAGCTTGTGTGGGGTAGGCAGGCAAGCCAATGGGTCCACAGCAGTGCTAGGTGAGACCCAGAAGGGCTGGGACACAGACACAGAAGTGGGGGTAGTTTGCTTAGCTTCTGATGATCACAGAATGTGCAAAACAAGGGTCTGCTATATACTCTGTGATTACAACTATGGAAAAATGTGCAAAGAATACACAGTAAGATGCAAAAATAAAATAATCTGGTTAAAATTTTGAGATTGTCATTTATATATTTTTGTTTTATAATACTTTTAATGAAATGTGAAATGAAGGCTCCATCTCTAGTAGGATATGGCTTTCCCACTGTTTTGTTACTTTATTTTCTGTAGTTAAAACACCATCATAGATGAAGAAAACTACTTCCTCTGTAAAACAATAAGCTCCCCTCCCTCCCAGAGCTCACCCTCCCCCCAGTCTCCTTTGTGATAAGTGGTATGTGTTAAGGCCATAGACTCTAGCCAGCAGGACCAAGCAAAATTAGCGCTTGCTGTGAAATAAGGGCCATCCCGAGCCTGTGTGGAGCCTGCAGGGGGTCTACTGGGGCTGGCTACTGGAGAGCTTCACACCCATGCCTGTACCATGCTCTAAACAAGACCTCAGGTGAGGATGGGGTGCCCCTGGCAGAGCTGCTTGGCTCAGAGAGGAAAGAGGCTCAGTGACCATCATGACCACCCTCTGCTCCCTCCTGGCCCCCTCACCAGTACAAGAGGGAGGTGATGCCAGGCAGCCTGAGCTGCTCTCCAGGGCAATGTGAATGCCCAGACTCCTGGTACTGTGACAGAAACTGTGCTTTGCCCATGATATGGGCTCTTTACAGAATGAGTGTGAGTGGCTGGCAGGGGCCTTTGCAGTTCATGGACTTAGCACAATAACGTTTCCTGAGTTCTTCTTTTTTTAAAATATTTTTTTTAGTTGTAGATGGACACAATAACTTTATTTTTATTTGTTTATTTTTATGTGGTGCTGAGGATCGAACCAGGTGCCTCACACGTGCAAGGCAAGCGCTCTACCACTGAGCTACAACCCCAGCCCTCCTGAGTTCTTACTATGTTCCCAGCATTATGTGAAGGGCTCTGTGCATCAGCTTATCTAATATTCACAATGACCCTAAAACTAGGTATTATTTTACAGATGGAAAAACTGAGACACAACACAGTTAAGTAACTTGCTTAAGGTCATACAGCTGATAACTAATGGAGTTCCCGTGCAAACCTAGGCAGTATTGCTTGAGTGACATTTTCTCAGGGCAAACACCAGACGTCCTTGAGGAACTTCAGCAAAGATGTGTATTTGGGTGTCCAGTGTGGGGCTATTGAAGCACAAGACCCAGCACAGGGGACTCCACCAACAGGGGTCATAGTCTTAAATCATGGTTTTCTCACTGTAGCTTACTGAGGTTGGCCCACTGGCCTGAGGTGGGGATCCCACAGATAAGACTATATACAGAGACAGGATGAAGGTCCCTGTAAAGAGACTCTGCCCCTTTCTCTACTAAGGAAAGCCTGGTTGACCAGTTGGGATCTTACCTGAAAGTTCTCCGCAATCCGTGCAGGTGTCACAGACTTGGGGATCACCACCAATTTCCTCTGCATGGGGAATCGGATCAGCACCTGTGGAGTCAGAGGTGCTGACTGTATACATGTGCCAGGCACTCTGCATCATCATCTCCCCTGATCGTACATACACAACCCAAAACAGACACGTCTGCTGGAATTGCACAGGTGAGAAGAGGGGTTCAAAGATGTCCACATCACACCTGATGCACAGGGGTTGCATTCAGATGCAGATCTGACCTGAGTCCTTCTTTTAATGTCTCCAGGTACAATAGGAGGCCACAGGGGGACCACTTATTGCCTAGGAATGCACACTATGCATGGTTGGTAGTCAGAGCTCTCTCATCTACAGAGACAAGCTTCCAGGAAAATTAGTAAAAGAACTATGCTGATCCTGGAGCAGTTTACAAAGATAGTGGCGGTGGTACTATTATTCCAAGATAGCATGGCAGCCTCTTCTGATGTCCCAATCTGCCTCAGGGCTCTCCCTACTCACACTCCAGGATCCTAAACCACACTTTCAGGGAGGGCTTGATGCTTAGTCCCCTCTCTTGCCTGGCTAACAGTACCACCTAGAAAGCAGGGAGTTCTGAGGACAGTCAGGAGTGTCTGGAAATGACTATACCTGGGCTGTCGTTTTATTGTACTTGTCTGCAATCGCCTTGATCCTGGGATCCTCCAGGAGGGAAGGGTCCTCAGGCTTGGCCCTGGAGCAGAAAGATGGTTCAGGTCAACAACCATCAATCACTGCTATTTGAGGCAGCCGGTGACTCTGACCCTAACCCTCCTATAGAGCTCAGGGAGAGAGGCCAGGAGTCTCCTGGTCTGAAGCTGAGTCATGGATCATGAACCCTTTGGGAAAAGTGCAATCACCTTGCTGCTGAAATTCTAACCTCCCAGGAAACCTGAGGCTGTGGCTGCTCATCATTCCAGAAGCATTTTCCTTGATGTTCAATTTTTCTTTCTAGTCTAACTTCCACCAAGTGAAAGAAAACATGACCTCATAGAAAACTCACCAGGGCCTGTCGGGAGAGCCAAGGGGGCTGTAGGCAGTCACCACAATGCCTTTGGAATGGCAGTACTGGATCAACTTCTCCTGAGTTAGGTATGGGTGGCACTCAATCTGCAAATGCAAATAGGAGAGATGACATGATACTACGGACATAAGATGAGGTGACGCAAAGTTTCTCCTGCTAACTCATTTCCTTTGCCTCACAGAAAATGTCCTACTTTCCAGAGGAGCCATAACAACTTTCTATACTTCCCATCTAGTGTCTGTGACATTAAGAACAGTAATCTTGTTACCATGTTCCAAGGCCATAGGCCCTGAGGGCTTTCTCTGGCCTTAGCCATTTATCAACTGTCACAGGTCTGAGGCTCTCGCCGGCTATGCACTGCCCACGTGTCAGATCCACATCATCATGGGCATCAAACCCTTTCCCACAAACTTCACTCCCAGATGTGCCTATCTTGATAAATCAGAACTCAGGGCTCTGCCAATACCCAGGATCTGCCTCTTAGCCACTTCCTGGGTGATGCAGACCAGAAGTAACTGCCAGGATCAATAGTCAAACAGGATGCCATCCATACCATCTTCCCCAGTGGAAGTCTACCTGGTTAACTGCTGGCTTATATTTCAAGCCAGGTTTGTTTAAGAGCCTCTCGATCTGAAGATGATTAAAGTTGGAGATGCCAATTGCTTTCACCAGCCCTTCATCTACCAGCTCTTCCATGACCTAGAGAGAAAAAGAGTATGTTTAGTGCTGAAACAAACACAAAAAAGACTAGGATCAGAAGCAACTTTTGTACCAGGCAGTTTAACAGATCCTACTCTCACTATTCAGTGTCAGTTAATTTCATCTTTTATAAGTGAAGAGACAGCAAGATGAAAGCCAGCCTGGCTTTTGTGGGATAGGAATAAACATGGTGATAAAATAACAAATGCAACATAAATAATGACAGAGCAGGTACTCACACTTGCCATACACAAGGACAGGAAACCTGCAATGAAGGATAAAGTTCCACTGGGGACCATCTTACCGTCCAGGTGTCCACAAAATCAGTGTCACTGGGAATCACGCTGCCTGCCGCATCCAACGGAAAATACTCTTCACCATGCTGTCATTACAATTGAAAACAGACACACAAAACTATCAATTATAGCCCTTCATAGACCTGCTAGGAAGCTATGTATAGGAAAATTATTCTAATTGTCTAAGATTGTGGAAGATGGTAAGAGGCACATTTGGTAGCCAGTGTAAAAAGGAAACAGGCAGATGACCCCTAATGGCTCCAGGTACTACTTCTACCAAACAAGTTGTAGCTAAGTCTGTCAGAAGGAGATCCAGACAACCCTCAGTCACTGAGACCCAGCTAGTCCTGGCTAGTTCACTGGCCTATAAAATTGTCACCATGCCCAGCCTTACTGGCTGATTATAAAATAATGAAGGGTAAAAGTCATAACTATAACTAGTGGAGTTCTAGTGCAAACCCTTTAGATCTTCTAAATTATCATGCAATAAAACAGCTACAGGGTAAAACTCACATGCTTTCAACCTGGCTGACCGAGTAGAAAACCAAACCAGGGGCTAGAAAGAAGGTAAAAGAAGTAATATACTGCTGCTGGTGTGCAAGCCACACCTTAAACAGCAGGGACAGGGAGAGTCTAGCACACACAGTGTGCTAATAAAGGAGATCAAAACAGGTCACAGGTTGCACTGAGCCACAGGATTCAGTCTAAGCTTCATGTGCCATACCTTAAAGCCCGTTGGCCAGTGAATCAGGTAGAGGTCCAGGTAGTCCAGCTGCAGGTCACTAAGGGTCTTCTGGAAGGCTCCTTTCACCAGGCTTTTGTCATGGAACGTGCACCACAGCTGAAGCCAGTGAGAGACATCTTACCACCGCCATGCATAAGGCTATTTCCTGGCCAGAAGCCAGATAGCTCCAAGAAGGCTCACACTCCTCTCCCACAACCCAGCCAGTTCAACACAGGAGTGGTTTGAGGGAGTTTCCAGTTCACACATCTTTCCCAAGGAAGGTAGGATGTCCAGGTCAAGGAAACCTCACAAGGACCAAACAGAAAGCATAAAATAGGACAAGCCAGCCAGCCAGCCCTAGATACTAAAGATGAGTTCTCAGGGCTGTTGTCCACCCTGGGTCCTTTGTACACCCACAACCTCCAGGTCAAAAACACAGGCCAGCAGTGGAGAGCTAATCTGCAGAGGGGAGGCAAGTTCCATCCTTGAAGGTTAACTCCCTGAAAAAGGACAGCCAAACCACAACCTCAACCTCATTAACATGGAGCTCTCACCCATCAGTCTGGGGGAATGACCATCCAACAGAAAGGGGCAGGCAAGCTATGGGGCCCTCTGTGGGCATGAGTAACCAGACCTGAAAACAGACCTGGAAAAATCGCCTGCCCTGGGGTTTATGGTCATTGTATAAAGAGTATGGCTCTGGCTCCTAAGCTGAGCCACCATGTGTAAGTGAAGGAGAGCCTCCAAGCATCCAACAGAACAGTACCTTGCTGACGATGAAGAGATCTTGGCGCTTCACCACCTGCTCCTTTAGCTTCTCCTGAAGGGCCACGCCCACCTCCTTCTCATTCTGGTACACTTGAGCACAGTCGATATGGCGGTACCCAAGATCAATCGCTACCTTCACAGCCTCAGTCACCTGGCCTGGAGATGACTGAAAGGAAAAGGAACATAAACCAGGGGTTTAAAAACAAAACACAATACAGAGTTTGCATAAAGCTAAGGAAGCAGTGCAGTGTGCTGGTCTTGGAGGATGGTCCTGGTTTGAGGTTTGACCCAGGCTAGCTAGGGTATGCTTATTTAAAAAAAAAAAAAAAAGAAAAATTAAGACGTTGATTTACCTTTAATTTATTCATTTATTTACATATGATGCTGAGAATCCAACCCGGTGCCTCACACATGCTAGGCAAGCGCTCTCTACCACTGAGGCACAACCCCGGTGCTCCCTAGGGTGTGCTTCTTAAGCAGGGTTCTGCACTGGCAGTCCCTGACATGGGGAGCCAAGGTGATATGCCATTTTCCATAACCTGACAGCCACTCACCAGCTCCATAGACCACTTTTAAAAGATGTGAAGTCATCTCATTTCCTGCTTCTTCACATTCACTGACCAAACACTGCATTAAAAAATCCCTCACGGGGCTGGGGATGTGGCTCAAGGGGTAGCGCGTTCGCCTGGCATGCACGGGGCTGGGGATGTGGCTCAAGGGGTAGCGCGTTCGCCTGGCATGCACGGGGCGCTGGGTTCGATCCTCTGCACCTCATAAAATGAAGATGTTGTGTCCACCGAAAACTAAAAAATAAATATTAAAAAATTCTCTCTTCAAAAAAAAAAAAAATCCCTCACTTCCTGAGCCCTAAATAATAGAACTATTTCCTTCAAACAGCTCAAAATGCTTACAACATCTGTACTATGTACCTTAATTCCCATTTGTTCCTGATTTCAACCAGAAAATGCCTGCCCTTTGCTTTATCCATTCACACACGGATTCAGATATTGACAATCACTCAATTTTAAGCAGAACTGGGAAATTACCACCAGTCAAGGATGCTACTGATGCTGATTCAAAAGCCTGTAAGTCAATTCTCTATGTATGAGAACCTGCTTTAAAAAGGTGGAGACAGCTCTCTTCTGGGGACAGTGAATAGAGGCACTTAGAATGGTCCAGTGTTTGACATACCATCAATAGGCTTTTTTACAACACAGCCTCTAACAAAACTCGGCTGGTCTGCACCCCTGGTAATAAAGAAAGGGTTTGCTTTTATAACAAAAAGGTCCAGAAAGCACCAAAATCTGGATGTGGTATGTGTGACCCAAAGTTCTTATGAGATTGCTTAAAATGAAAAAAAAAACATGTCAACAAGGACTATGGTGGTTCCACGTGTGTTAAACATGCCTTCTCTATTGAGAAACAGAAACTATCATAAAAGTGTTGAAAGTGCAAGCATAGTCAGGAAGCTACATTTAAAAAATGAAGCTTGAGCCAGGCTCAGTGGTGCATACCTGTAATCCCGGCAGCTCGGGAGGCTGAGGCAGGAGGATGGTGAGTTCAAAACCAGCCTCAGCAACTTAGGGAGGCCCTGAACAACTTACCAAGACCCTGTCTTAAAGACAATGATGACAGATGGGGAGGTGTCCCCTCAGAGGTATTGCTAGATAGAAACATCCTGAAGGGGAAGGGAGATGGAACCATGGATGATCACCATTTGCTGGGGCCAGCAATGCAAAACCTCCGAGCAGTAAACAGGAAGCCTGGCTAAGGAGGAGGAGTGCCTGCATAGCCACTGAAATTCACTAGCACCCAGAGTGCAGAGACACCTACCCCATATCTCCTCACCACTCCTGCTTAGATCAGAGAGCTGAACAAGAAAAATGTGTGCAACGAACTGTTGAATGAACGGGACACATTCCTTTGGAGAGCTGGGTAGAAACAAATGGAAAGACAAACTCTCCAGGGCCATCAGGAGTTGCCGACATTTGCTGTTTTGACAGGAGCTCTAGTGAACAGCCTGGGGGAAGAATGCAGACCAGCAGAACAGGTCCATTATCAGAGCCCGTTAACAGTGATCCCCACTACCCACAAACTACTACCAAGGGAAGGGACTGGCATGGGGGGGCAGCAAAGCTAACCTCAGGTGTGAATTAAGAGAAAACTTCAGATTAACTGGCAATCTCCTGTTTCCCAGGAGAACCACATACCTGCAGTCTTCCCCACCCTTTGTGGTTAAAGAAACAATAAAGGGAAGAAAATCTCAGCATATCCAGAATACTTTACCATGTGCTTTCTGTGGCATCCAATCCCATACACAGGATGAATGAAGTGGGTAGTGAGGGCAGAGCAGAGAACACCCCTTCCCAAGAAAGGGGACTTGGTGAGTTGGGGCTACCATCTGCCTGGCATATCCTGAACTTTCTTTAGGCTTTAGGACACCCCGATTGATTCTTCTAAGGAACTGCTTCTGCATGCCACGTAGTGGGGCTACCTAGCACCTTGCAACCCCCAACCCTGGACAGAAGGGTGGGCACATGGCACAGGCCCAACCTAGCCACACACCATCTGCCACAGCAACTGTTACAGGGGCATGACCAAAGCCAGGCCATGAGATACTCTCTGTGGATTTGGGATGAATTGCTAAGACAAGCTCTTGTTCTGCTGGAGTGACTTGCTAGAAAATGTGCACGTGCAGCTGCTGGAGAAATGAAGCTGAGAAACCAAAGCCTTGGTGACATCATTTATAACCCAAATCCCCAACACCTGAAGCCAGCAACTGTTATTTGGGAGGTCAAAGATTTCCCACCCCAAACATGTATCTTTTTTGTTTTGAGCTTAAGATTAAATTAGTTTTTCTGTTCTTTGGAACCAAAAACTAGGATTATCAAGGATGCCAGACAATTGACACAAAACTGGAAAAAAAAAAAAGGTAAGTCTGTGTGATATTTTTATAGAAAGACAAGGACAGGGGGGAAAAAAAAAGACAAGAACAGGAGAGAGAAGACTGAGAGATCAAAAAGGAGCTACTGCTTCCTGACCCTCCACCAGACAGGGCAGTTTTGAATAAACAAGGCTTAAAATCTGCCACCCTCACAAGACTCTGACAAAATAAGCATCAGGGAAAATCCAGAGAATGATTACAATGTGCCACCTTTCATGTACTACCCACAGTCAACAGAAAATGCAACTTTCATTGTTTGATACAGAAAAACCAACCTCACTTGAACTTTATGGTCCAAATTCATTTTACAGCTTAATAATGTGAACGTTCCACTGATTTATCACAATGAAAACACAATCAATCTGGCCAGTATTTTACGTCAAAGTTCATAACCATGTTTAACATCACAAAGACAACTGAGACTCATTTCCTCTCATTCTGGTATAATAACTCTGTTCTGAATTTTAAAACACTGGTATCTCGAACTTGGGTAAGATGTAGATGTGCCAGCACTGGCCCTGCAGGAACAGGACTAACTGAAATACATGTAGTTCAGTGGCAAAGCACTTGGGTTCAATTCCCAGTATTACAAAAATAATTTAATTAAGAATCTTTGATTTTGAAGACAGATAGAGGCCTGCAGAAAGCCTGGCAGGTAAAAAGTAAACTGAGCTCCCATGTCAACTCCAACACCCATAGTACAGCTCCCTACCCCAGGATCTTGGGCCATCATCACAAGCTTGCCCCACTTGGGGAAAATGGCATGAGATCTTCTTTGGCACACTTTCTTCTACCTCACGCATTCTTTTTTTTTTTTTTGGTACCAGGGACTGCACCCAGGGGCACTTAAGCACTGAGCCACATCAGGGTCTCGCTGAGTAGGGCCTTGCTAAATTGCTGGCTTTGAACTCGTGATCTTCCTGTCTCAGTCTCCCCAGCCAATGGGATTATAGGCATGTGCCAACAAGTCCAGCTACCTCATGCATTCTTGAAGGGAGTTCTATTGCCCCCAGAGACACCAAAATTGGTTTGGAAAAGCCAAAATAATAACAATAATAGCAACATAGCTTATAGGATGGCTTGTGACTTCCCCCTCAAAAAAAAAAAAAAACAGATATATAGTATTATCTGTGATATCAAAATTTTATTGGGGGGTAAGTAAGGAAAAAAATGTCTCAAACAGCTCCTAAGTAGAAAGGATAGGGAGTAATAATGAGAAAAAGATTGAGAACACAGTTGTACCTCTACTCCTAGGAGCATTCCTTCCTATCCTATGTGTGGAAGTTATGACCACATCCTACCAACAATTTCCAACTAGGTCAAAAACATCAGTAATAGGACACTGGCCTACGTCAGAGGTCAGCTCTGTCTTAATTCCTGGTAATACAATACCACGGGTTGCTTACTGTCCCACAAGGAACGTAAGACGGCCAGAAAGAAAGCACATCTACCCCCTCATCGGGTCTGGGGCAGTGAAGGTCCCCCCATGTGAAGAGAAGCAAGTTTGAGGACCTTTAATGGAATGGTAGACCAGAGCCTTCTAGAGCCCTGTTGTCAGTCTGCAGGGTACAACACAGCCACCGACATGGAAAGTTCCAATAGAATACCAACTGCATCCACATGTAGTCTCCTCCAGTTCACTATGACAAGCAAATAACCACATCTTTTGTCAACCATCTGTGAAGGAATATGTATACATGCAGGGAAAACATATTATGTCATTAAAATGTTTTTTTTTTTTTTTGAGAAAGGAAATCTATTCTGAGCCCACACATAGCCATTTATTTCACTTCCACACCCCAACCCCCCACCCTGTCCCCCTATCCATACAATTCTACACCAACTTCATCTCATTCCCAGAAATACAAGTGAGCATTTTCACTACATAGCCATCTCTGAGTGATTTTACTTCTTCATAATCCAATACACATCTTTTGGAAACCTACTACGAGCACTTTGAGAAGTGCTAGAAACACCAGTGGATAAGGCAGACACTATCCTAGTTCTCAGCCATAACGAATGATCTAAATAGATTTTGTAATGTTATTCAAACAAATACACAGCTTTTCAGGGCTGTTACATACTTAAGTAGTTGATCCGAAGTCCTCTTTAATAAATTCCAGTCCTTATTTGTCCTTGAGTAATACTGATTTTCAAATGATGGGTCATGAAATCAATTTCTAAAGTTATGATCATAGGTTTTCAAAGAAAATGAATAGAAAAATATCAGAATGCACCCCACAAAGTTAAGTACTATTTGTGAAACTTTCACTGCAGTAGCACTTGTACATCCTGTGCATCACAATACAGCTGTGTTTGCTGCAGCCAAGAAAGAAGCATCTTTCACATTCATCCCAACAGATGGCACTTAACTTGGTATCATGATTATAATCCAATTATCCCCTCAGAGTCAGCACTGGACTTTTGGAAAGAAACACAAATTATATACACTGATCATTTTGGCTAAGAAACACTGTCTGTGGGAGGCAAATTCTATGACCCGTTTCTATTCACCTGCAGGCGAAGGTAACCCCACTGATGTCCTTTTTCAAACTCTCTGCACTCAATCTTTCCTAGTTTGTTTTCTTTCCTTGACTGTTGAGTAAATATTTAATGCCCAGGCCCATATTCAAGACTCCTTTAAAACCCTTTAAAACAGTAGNCACAGGGAAGCGGGTCGGGAACTCGGCTCGTGAGGCACACCGGGCCGGGGGGAGCGCGGTGGAACTCGGCTTCCTCTTTCGCTCTCCGCTCCCAACGTCCCCCCCGGGAAGCCCCCTCGCCTCGGCGCCTGATGATCGGCCTGCACGCGCGCGCCCGCTCAGCCAGGAGAGCCGCCCACCCCGAGTCGCCGGCGGCCTCGGCATGCGGCTCCCCAACTCCACCCAAACCCCGAACGCAGGACCCCGGGCCCGCCTAGCCGCGCCGCCCGGGCCCCGCCAATCCCAATCTGGTACCTCAAGCCGGGCGTCCCCGGCGCAAGCGCTCAGAGTCCTGCCTCGTCCCCGCGGAGCACAAAGCGAGCGGCGAGGACCGCGCTACCCGGAGCACTTACCTTCCAGGTGCCCAGCCCCAGGAGGGGCATCTTGGCGCCGTTATTGAGCTCGACGTGGCTAACCATTGCTGCAGCGCTTTAGAGACCTCAGCCCTTAACCGTGCGGCAGTGGTGCGGGTGCGCGTCTTTAAATAGGCCTTGTGTTCTGCAGAAAGGGCGCCTGCAATTGGTCCGTGGCCACACGAAAGCGCCTTCTGATTGGTCGCTTCTGGAGGTCGGACGGTTGCTGCTCCCGCTAGGTCCTAGCGAAAAGGAATTCTTTCTCCACCGCTCGCTGACGCCCCACGTGGCAAAAGAGTCCTCTCCAAGTGCTGTGGGAAATAAGCCAACTAAAGTAACAGGCATCCTATAAATAGACTGGAAAGAAGTTTTGGTTTAAGAGCCCAAATGAAGGTTTAGGAGCCCAATATCAGTGTGATGCATTTTGGAAATTTGAAAAATGGTTGATCCTTAATTTGTACCACTACGGTGTAGTTTAGCATACTTTATTCTTAAACGAAGATGCATATCAGAGAAATGGCTTGTAGTCATTATTTTGCAGAATACCTCATGAAATTTGCCTAGCCTGTGAGTAGCCTACTAGAGACATCTTTGCAACTCACTTGAGGTACTGCATTCGGTACACGTTGGATGTGGTTCAGCAATCTTGCTAGCAAAGCCAGCAACACTTGAAGTTGGGAAATCTTGATAAGCTTCATCCAGAACACACAGAAGACTTGTAATATGACTCCCCATTCAGACTCAGTAAGACTAATTCCATTCAGTCTTTGAAAAGTAAGACTATTGAAGGGGCAAGTTCCAATACTTGGCCAAACTCTAGAAGAAAAGGCAGAAACCCACAGAAGAAAAAGTTAACTATAGTATTGTGGCTTCAAGTATTCCAAATTAGGAGGCACTAAATAATATATTAATGAGCTCAATATGTCAGGTAGAAAAACATTATTTTCCCAAGATAATCAAAGGAAAGTTGCCCCAAGCATCTTGAAGATAATTTTGGTTTCTTTCCAACAACCTCTCTCTAAAATGCTCTATTTCACCCCTACCTTCTACTCTGTCATTCTCCAATCTTTCCTCTAATTATGCAAGATTGGAAACTACAGCTGTGCAGTAATGACTCAGGAACCAGACCTCTCTAAACTCCATTCTGGTGATTTTCCATTTGGTGCCTTCTTAAAAAGTGCCCCCCTCAGGAGAAATTTACACAAAACATACTAGCCCAGATATTTTTCCATTTGACTTTTGCAAAAATTTTGCTAGTGGAGAATTTTCATGCTATTTTTCTCCAAATAATGCAATCTAAATTTGAATTATCATTTTTTCCAAGTCTTCCTCCATGAGGTCCCTCCTGACATAGAGGCTGCTCTGCTAGTTGAACCTCCTGTGTCCAAATTCAAAGAGTTAATGTCTTTTGAAAAGGATATATCTGCAGGGCATGGTGGCTCAGGTCTGTAATTCCAGCGACTTAGGATGCTGAGGCAGGAAGATCATAAGTTCAAAGCCAGTCTCAGCAATTTAGCAAAGCCCTAAGCAACTTAGTGAGACCCTGTCTCAAAATAAACAATAAAAAGGGCTGGAGATGCCTGGTACCAAAAAAAAAAATGGGGGAAAAAAAAGGAATGATGCACCTTTGGTGACCAGATTGGTATACACAGAAGGGTCTTTGATTAGGAAGATGGACTCCATATCAGAGACTTTGTCGTTTTGATTATAATTGAGTATAAATGTTGACTGTGTAAGAGTAGAGTATCTTGCCAGGGCTATGCAAATGTGAAAAGTTAGGTCTGTGGACTTTCTATAGCAATAATAGTATTATAGTTGGGGTGCACTATTGTGATAGTCCCCTCACAGCACCTGAAGCCTCTTTAATTTTTGTAAAATTTGTAATCAAAAATGTACCTTCTATTCTTTGTAAAATGCCATTATGCACATATCAAAATTTTGCTTAAAAAATAAAAATCCTTGAATGGAATCTTCTGAGAAATACTTTGGTAATTGGAATCTTAACATACTTTGACCAATAATCTCTCATCGTAAGAATTATTTCCCAGGGAAATAATTAAAAGGTAATTCACACACTCACACACATACCCACACACAAAACCGTACACACACACATACACTATACCTATAGGGCCGGGACAGAGTGAGGCAAATTAGGTACATAGGTGCAAAATTTCATGCCACAGGTAGATACTGCCTTAAATTTTATACCTTCAGCACTTAACTTGCCTCCCCTTAGTTTCAGCCACGCACACATGTGTATATGTGTGCAGGTGTATGTATGAAAGTCAGTTCTATGTTTATAAAGTCACACTGTGAATATACAACAATAGCAAGAGATATCAAAATGAAGCGAATATAGACATAGAGAAAAGTGTACTTGAAATAACACTAAGGTGAAAGTAAAAAAAATCATGGATCTGTGATAATTAGCATGAAAAACTAACATTACATTTGGAAAAAGTTTGGAAGGAGGCAAAGGAAATGAGGAATATCATTTTTCCTTATTACACATTTTTTAAATGTGTATAATGTATAGCACCTGATGCCTCTGTATTCTTCCGGGTTTGCCCCACAATAAAAAAAAAAAAAAGAGTACTGCAGGGTCTCAAATGAGCTAGAAATGGCTCAGGCTTGGAAATGGCACATGCTTCCACCTACCATCTTTTGGCCAGGCCTACAGATGACTCAGCCTATCTGCAATGGGACGAGAAAGTGTCACCACTATGTTCTAGAAAGCAGAGAGGAAACGAGAGAGAAGCACCAGAAATCTCTTGTATAATGACAAACTACTACTGCTCCTTTTTTTTTTTTTTTTACATTTCAGGCACTTTACATATATTATATGAAGGTGCTGCTGCTGCAGTAATAGCAGTAATGATCAGCACATAGCTAATATCTACTGAGTTTAAGATGTAGTTTAGATTAGCACTAATCTCTGAGCATTATGAACATTAATCATTTAATCTTCATAACCAGTCCTCACAGTGAGTATTATTATTCATCCATTTTACATATGAAAAAACTGAGGCACAGAGAAGTGAGATACATTGCTGAGGTCTCTCCTCACGCTTGGTGGCCGCGACCTGTAGCATTTGTCTCCAATGCCTTGTGCGGCTCTGGTTGAGAGAGCTTTAGCCAGCTCAGGGAACCTCTGTGCATGGATGGACCCGCGGGAAGTGGCCCAGCAGGCAGCGGCCAGGGCTGCACCAGCAGAGGCAAAACAGGGCCAAGGCCGCAGGTCCCTGAGGCGTGAATACTCAATGGGCCGGGCGTGGCACCTTGATGTGGGGCAAGACTCAGTTGGAGGTGCCTGGGATGGCGGACCTCTGGCCATGTCAGGGCTGGGCCTCCTGACAGCAGGACATAAATGAATGTGTTGACGCCTTGATTACCTTGAAACAAAAAAATTAGCAATACAGATAATTTGCTAACAGAATATCAAAAGAAATGTGATGATATTTAATATTTAACACTCCCTCACCCCACTACACACAGAGAAAAAAATGACCAAAGAAGATACCAGGTCCGGAGCATCTGAGGAGGATGGCATGCTACCTCCACACAAGGCTGTCCTCTCAGGGCCTCAGATGTGCAGACCTGCCTCAAAACTGTCCGTGAGATGGAGGGTGACTTTGTTTCAAGGTAATCAAGGCGTCAACACATTCATTTAAGTCCTGCTGTCAGGAGGTTTGCCGCAGGTTACTGTCATGAGCTGATGTATATTCTAGAATAGTCCTTCTGGCTGTTGTGTGTAGATGAGAGTCAGGGGTGCAAGAAGGGATGCGGAGAGACCCGTTAGTGGCCTGTTGCAGTGGTCTAGGAGAAAGAAGCTGGGGTCTTGGTCTTGGATGGTGTCACACGTTGTGTTGCCCAAGAATCAAACTCTGAGAAGGAGTTCAGCATGTGGGATGTCTACTCAGGAGGGCCCTTGGGATTAACATCTGTGAAAGGGAAGGGACTGAAGTAGGAGTGAACACCAAGAGAAGTCAGGTCACAGTCTTGGCCAACTTACTGGCACCTCTGTTGCTATCATGGCTCTGGTTGCACCGAGATGGCCAGGTATGCAAACCAAACCATAAAATTGATGGGGCATAATTTGGTACTTAGTTGATGGGCTGGTGCATCCATGGGGGGATGGTACCATAGAGGACTTGGTGTTGGTCTCTACCTCTAGCAGATGGGACACTGGTGATGGCAGTACTCCTATCAGTCTCAGTAAGTAGTAGTCCCCACTACTGGACCTGGGCACAACCTCCATTGCTGCCACCATGGCTGCTTTGCGCACACGCCCCTCATACCAGCACTGACACATGTGGCTGGTACAGGGCCTGGATGATATGGACTGACTGAGTTCTCTTGTCTACGGATTACAGATTGCATCTTCTGAGATAGATGATCTTTCTGGGAGACAGTATTTGATATGAAGATCTTTTTTTTTCCCTAAAAACAAGACATAGATTTACAAAGACAAAATGTTTCCTGTGGGTGAGAGGGTTTTGTGGGGGTTAGGAAAAACCCCGCCCCCCATCCCAGGGAGAATAGATTAATCACTGAAGGCAGTTATGACCCCGGGAGGATTTCTATTAACCAGCTTTACTTTCTTGCCTTTACAACTGCCATTCGCTTGTCTTCCCTCCCAAGTTGCTGCCAGTAGAGACTCAAGGTCCTTTTCCTTTGTGTTGCCGCCTCTCTAGAAGGTTCTTTGTGGAAGATGCTACATGAGCCAGAGTTCTCAGCCACTGCTGCTGCATTTGGTTACTTTTCGCTGAGATTTCTCATGCTGTGATAACAATGAGAAACTTAGAATAGGATAGTGGGATGGAGAGCACTTGGGGTGGGGGCAGGGCTACCTCAGCCTTGCAGGAGGTCCCACATTTCATTATAAATTTCAAGCACTCTGCAAAAATCAAAAATTGTGAAAGAAGTCTTGTTTGTTGTTGTGAGAGTCATCAGTTTCATCAGAATAGGGCTTTGAGCCACCGTTTTTCAAGGCCTTTTTTTTGTTGTTAAGAAGTGAGAGCAGACGCCCAAGAAACTCACTGACTGTGCAAAGGCCTTCTAGAAGCACGGATCTGGACTTGGGGAGCTTTTCTCTTTTGTTGGGAGAAAAGGAAAGATCATTGTCAAAACAATTTGTCAAACTCGAACATTTATGAGAGTGAGTCACAAATCATTGTAAATATTACTTGTATGATCTTTGTCAAGTATATTTCTAATGCAAAAATATCCATAAGAGGCATAATTTTTGAGTGCATATATTTATGTGCATTTATCCCAAGATGAGCTCAAAACTTTCTTCCACGTCCTTGAATGGGTTTTTGACTCTGAGAAAGTTAAAATTATTAGAGAGCAAAAGTACCATAAATCATAAGTTATAGATAAGAATTTTTATTTCTCACAGTTTTTGAGGCTGGGAAGTTCAAGGAAAAGGTGTTGCCAGATTTAGTCTGATGAGATCCCATTTCCTCACAAGTGGCATCTTCTCATTGTAACTTTATGTGCAGAAGGGGCAAAGGACCTCTCTGGGGTCTCTTTTTATAAAGGCACTAATTCCATTCATAAGGGCAGAACCCTTATAACCTAATCAGTTCCCAAAGGCTCCACTTCCTAACATTATCACTAGAATTTCAACATATGAATGGGGGGTGGGGGGACAGAGACATAAATAGTCAGTCCATCACAATGTCTGTTATTAAAAAACTCTAAAAGAAATCCACTCTTGAAGCCTAGATAATTTCTATACAAATCATTAATCTATTTGTTGCCCTAATAATTAAAGTCATATTTCTCTATTTTAAGACTATCAGAGTTTATTTCTATTAGCAAAATATCATAATGTATGTTCATAAACTTAGGAGTCTCTGGGAACATAGTGTAAAAGTCATTTTGTATTTATCAGGTTCTATTGAAGTTTAAAGAGGCCTACTCTTCCTTCCTAAGTTGAGAATAAATTGAGCAACAGGCATAAGAATCAGGCATATAAAGATCAAATGAACATCTTTACCCCAATGAGCCTCCCATGGGGTCATTTGGATGAAATATGATGTGAAAAGAAAGGGATTTTATTAAAACTCCAAATAAAAAAGGGCAGATTCTGCTCTAGTTGGAAAGCAGATTTTTAAAAATGGAGGCTGCAGCCACAATCCCACTCTAAGCTATTTTAAACAGCATTGAACATGAAAATCAAGATTTTCTTTCATACTTAGAGAAAGAAATGCATCTCCTTTACAATTTTAGCCCCTTTATCTCTATTCTTGTTACAATTCTCATTAACCTCCTTCTTTCTGAATTTTACTTTCATCAATTTAAGTGGGAAGTATTGAGCAAGAGACTTTTCTTATATTTATTGTATTATGCTGAATTGCATGCTATGAGAAAAATATCAAGGTCAATCCATAGAAATGAGTTTATTACATAAAAAGTATCAACTCTGTTTCTAACAAGGCCAAATTGGAGTACATGGTTTGATCTTTACCCACAGGCTCCACATCACGCTCCCCCCTCCAGGATTATGTGTACCCACCAGTGTCAGGCAAAGCTGGATACTGTGTCTCCTGGTTGGGATGGCTCATTTATCTGGTGAAAATGTGTGCAACCTGCAGACAAAATTCTTTCTCTGAGAAAGAGAACCAGGGGACCTAAAAGAGGCTGTGCCAATGTGCACAATTCCTTGTCCTAAATTCACCAGGGAGGTCACTCCACCCTCAAGGGAAGGTCACTGAGGGGGTACATGAAAGGACATGAAAGTTATCCTTTAAAGATTTCCTCAAGAGCAGAATGTCCTATTTTATTGGGATAAAGTAGATTCTAAAAAAGTTCATCCAAAAGGTCTCACTAAAATGAACCATGTGAAAAGCAACAGAGTGTTTTACACAGCCAGGTGAGAGGTAGTGAGAGGTTCCGTGTAGAACTCCATGGGGACATGGACATTTCTAAGCCTAAGAATAGTCACCCTTGTGCCAAGCTTAACTGGGCACCCATCTTATCCAAGGGTGTCACATGCACATCATTGTTTAATGTATACATCATTCTCTCCACCCTCAAAGTGGGGATTCTGAGCAAAGACGTTCAGAAATGAAGGAGGGAGTATGTGGAATGGTCTTCTTTGTGCAACACGATTTCCAACCAGATTCCATTAATCCTTTCCATAGCTGGTGAGATGGGCATTATTGTTGTCTTATAGGTGAGATTGTTAAGACTCAGAGGCATTGAATAACTTGACCAAGACCATACAGAGTTAGTAAGTGGCTGGACACAGGATGAATAACTTTAGAAGGTCTCTAAGGTCACGTTTCATCTTATTTCATGCACCTGAGAATTATCTGTTAAGATCTTGAACCAAGTTGGAGACAATGTGCATCTTAAGACTCCTTAGTAGAAGAGGTTATGAAATCTATAAACAGAGAAGGACTGTTCAGGGAGCTCTGCATATGTGAAGAGTTTGGAATTTCTTTCTCTTTTTTTCTTGGCTCATTTAAGTGTCCAAACAGAAATGCTTTTCTCCTTCTGTGAAATCTTCAGGGCTGGGGATGTGGCTCAATCGGTAGAGCGCTTGCCTGGCATGCGTGCGGCCCGGGTTCGATTCTCAGCACCACACACAAAGATGTTGTGTTCGCCGAAAACTAAAGAAAAAAAAAAAAATCTTCAGAAAAAGGGTTGATAACTATGTGATAGTCTTGAGCAACAGGGAACAATAAGAATTCATATCTGTCAGTCACAGATAACCATAACTTTTTTGTGATAGTGGCTTGAGGGCCTGGTGTTTCAGAGTGACAGATCCTTGATGGGCCAGGAAGAATTCAGTCTTTCTCTGTCAAGCTAAAAGAAACAACAGTGCTGTCCAACAAGGAACATGGATGTAGCTATCACTGAATTGAATTGGGGGTGTGTGGGCCATTCTTCATTTTCTTTCTTTATTTAAAAGTATACATTTAGGGCTAATGGTAAAGTGCTTGCCTAGCACATGTGAAGCCCTGGACTCAATTCCCGAGCACGTGTGTGCACGCGCGTACATACACACACACACACACACACACACAATACGATATACATTTAGCCAGGCATGGTGGTGCATACGTGTACTCCCAGCAATTTGGGAGACTGAGGCAGGAGGATCTCAAGTTCAAGGCCAACCTCAGCAACTTAGCGGGACCCTCAGCAACTTGGTGAAACTATCTCAAGATAAAAAATCTAAAAAGGGGCAAAAGAAGGGCTGGGATATAGTTCAGTGGTAAAGTGTGCCTGGGTTCAATCCCTAGTACCAAAATAATAATAATAGAGTAACATTTAGGCAGCTAATTGTGAATTTAGTAAAGAGTTATATTTTTATAGCAAGAAGAAAGTACATGCTTTGAGAATATTTGACAGACAATGGTTATATATTATTCTCCTAAATCTTCACAAGCACCTGCAAAGGTAGCCTATAATCTCCTTCTCTTTCTCTTCTCCTCTGTCTTTCTGATCTTTAGCCCATGAAAATCTTCAGGCTCAAATAAGATTAAGTAAACCAAACACACAGGTCTAAAACCACACCCTTTTCAACATATAACAATACATTCCAATAACTAGTGTGTTCTTAAAACACCACAGAGTCACAATGAGCACCTCACATACATTGTCCTCTTAAGTATTCCCCAAGCCCTTTTGGGTGAGTTCCCTGTGCAGAAAAAGGAGCTGAAGCTCAAGATGACTTCTTAGAGTCAGTAAGCAGCAGAGCTGGCATTCAAGTGAAGGTCACTTGACCTCCAGTCTCAAGCTCTTCCCGGGATTCTGCCTGGCTAAAACCTAAGGCACATTCTTTTTCACCCACAGAAAGCCTTTCTGTTTGAGTGAAGGCTTCACAGACAGAGCAAAGCTGGCTGATAAGGGGGGGTTCATGTGTTTAGACCTTGAAAATCAATCCACAAAGTGAGACTAACTGATATCATTACTTTGAAAGAACCCTTTAGGTGCAATTACCCCGGTGGCAGCTCCACAGTGCATTATTAAAGGAATCTAGAACCTGTGGCATCTATCCCTAACCAGTGGCATAGACTCAAAGGGAGCTTTCACCACTCAAGCCTCTTGGGAGAGGCACAACTAGACAACAGTCAGTATGTTTGTTTGCACCGATTTTTAATTTTCTTTTGCTCTCCCACTGCCAGTTTGTTCTCTTCACACATTTCTATTAAGCTGCTTCACGATTCCACTCGGTGGCACTTGTCCAGCCAGAATTATGATTCAATTTAATTTAATTTATTATTTTTTTTTCTTTTTCATTGACTTTTTTTTTAAATTTTCAATTTAATTTAATTTAAAGAGGACAGCATGATGTGAAAGTACAAGTGGCTGGGATCCAGGGGCTTCAGTTTGGATTCCATCTTTGCTTATTTTTTTTTTAATTTACTTGTTTTCTCTAATTTATTATACATAACAGCAGAATGCATTTCAATTCTTAGTACACATATAGAGCGAAAATTTTTCATGTCTCTGGTTGTTCACAAAGTGGTGTCACACCATTTTTTTCTTCATACGTGTACTTAGGGTAATGATATCCATCTCATTCCACCGTCTTTCCTACCCCCTGCCCCCTCCCTTCCCCTTCTTCCCTTTGCCCTATCCAGAGTTCCTCCATTCCTCCCATGCTCCCCGCCCCCATCCCATTACGGATCAGCATTCACATATCAGAGAGAACATTCAGCCTATGGTTTTTTGGGATTGGCTTACTTCACTTAGCATGGTAGTCTCCAACTCCATTCCATTTACCTGCAAATGCCATGATTTTATTCTTTTTAATGCTAAGTAATATTCATTGTGATCTATACCATAGTTTTTTTTAGCCATTCATCTACTGAAGGGCATCTAGGTTGGTTCCACAATTTAGCTACTGTGAATTGTGCTTCTATAAACTTTGATGTTGTTGTGTCACTGTAGTATGCTGTTTTTAAGCCCTTTGGGTATAAACCAAGGAGTGGGATAGCTGTGTCAACTGGTGGTCCCATTCTAAGTTCTCCAAAGAATCTCCATACTGCTTTCCATATTGGCTGCACCAAATTGCAGTCCCACCAGCAATGTATGAGTGTGCCTTTCTCCCCACATCCTTGTCAACACTTATTGTTGTTGTATTCTTAATAGCTGCCATCCTGACTGGAGTGAGATGAAATCTTAGAGTAGTTTTGATTTGCATTTCTCTAATTGCTAGAGATGTTGAACTTTTTTTCATATATTTGTTGATTGATTATATATCATCTTCTGAGATGTATCTGTTCAGTTCCTTGGCCTATTTACTGATTGGGTTGTTTGCGATTTTTTTGTTTGTTTGTTTTGTGTGTGTGTGTGTGTGTGTGTTAAGTTTTTTTGAGTTCTTTATATATCTTAGAGATTAGTGCTCTATCTGATGTGTGTGTGGTAAAAATTTGCTCCCATTCTGCAGGCTCTCTATTCAACTCACTGATTGTTTCTTTTGCTGAGAAGAAGCTTTTCAATTTGAATCCATCCTATTTATTGATTCTTGATTTTATTTCTTGTGCTTTAGGAGTCTTATTAAGGAAGTCAGGGCCTAATCCCACATGATGAAGATTTGGGCCTACTTTTTCTTCTATTAGGCACAGGGTCTCTGGTTTAATTCCTAGGTCCTTGATTCACTTTGAGTTGAGTTTTGTGTATGGTGAGAGATAGGGACTTAATTTCATTTTGCTGCATATGGATTTCCAATTTTCCCAGCACCATTTGTTGAAGAGGCTATCTTTTCTCCAATTTATGTTTTTGGTGCCTTTGTCTAGTATGAGATAACTGTATTTATGTGGGATTGTCTGTGTGTCCTCTATTCTGTACCATTGGTTTACAAGTCTATTTTGGTGCCAGTACCATGCCATTTTTGTTACTATTGCTCTGTAGTATAGTTTAAGATCTGGTATAATGATGCTACCTGCTTCATTCTTCTTGCTAAGGATTGCTTTAGCTATTCTGGATCTCTTATTTTTCCAAATAAATTTCATGATTGCCTTTTCTATTTCTATGAAGAATATCATTGGGATTTTAATAAGAATTACATTAACTCTGTATAACTCTTTTGGTAGAATGGCCATTTTGACAATGTTAATTCTGCTTATACAAGAGCATTTGGTAGATCTTTCCATCTTTGAAGGTCGTCTTTAATTTCTTTCTTTAGTATTCTGTAATTTTCATTTTCAAGGCCTTTCACCTATTTTTTTAAGTTGATTTCCAAGTATTTTATTTTATTTTTATTTTTTGAGGCTATTGTAAACAGGGTAGTTTTCCTTTCAGAGGATTTGTCACTGATGTACAGAAATGCCTTTGATTTATGGGTGTTGATTTTATATCCTGCTACTTTGCTGAATTCATTTATTAGTTCTAGAAGTTTTCTGGTGGAATTTTTTGGATCCTCTAGGTATAGAATTATGTCACCAGCAAATAGTGATAGTTTGAGTTCTTCATTTCCTATCCATATCCCTTTAATTTCTTTCGTCTGTTTAATTGCTCTGGCCAGTGTTTCAAGAACTATGTTAAATAGAAGTGGTGAAAGAGGGCATCCCTATCTTGTTCCAGGAATGACTTCAATTTTTCTCTATTTAGAATGATGTTGGCCTGGGGCTTAGCGTAGATTGCTTTTACAATGTTGAGATATGTTCTTGTTATCCCTAGTTTTTCTAGTGTTTTGAACATGTAAAGGTGCTATATTTTGTCCAATGCTTTTTTTGCATCTATTGAGATGATAATATGATTCTTATCTTTAAGTCTATTGATGTGATGAATTACATTTATTGATTTCCATATGTTGAACCAACCTTCCATCCTTGGGATGAATCTCACTTGATTGTGGTGCACTTTTTAATATGTTTTTGTATTTGATTTGCCAGAATTTTATTAAGAATTTTTGTATATATGTTCATTAGAGATATTGGTCTGAATTTTTCTTACTTTGATGAGTGTTTACTAGTTTTGGAATCAGGGTGATATTGCCTCATAGAATGAGTTTGGCAGCATTCCCTCTTTTTCTATTTCTTGAAATAATTTGAGGAGTAATGGTATTAGTTCTTCTCTGAAGGTCTTGTAGAACTCAGCTGACTCTCTGTCTAGTCCTGGGCTTTTCTTGGTTGGTAGGCTACTGATGGCATCTTCTATTTCATTCTTGAAATGATCTGTTTAACTGTGTATATCATCCTGATTCAGTTTGGGCAAATCATATGACTCTAGAAATTTGTTGATGGCTTTGATATTTTCTATTTTATTGGAGAACAAACTTTCAAAATAGTTTCTAGTTATCTTCTATATTTCTGTAGTGTCGTTTATGATATTTCCTTTTTCATCATAGATGTTAGTAATTTGAGTTTTCTCTCTCCACTCTTCGTTAGCATGACTAAGCATTTATCAATTTTATTTATTTTTTCAAAGAACAAACTTTTTGTATTGCCAATTTTTTTAATTATTTCTTTTGTTTCAATTTCATTAATTTCATCTCTGATTTTAATTATTTCCTGTCTTCTACTGCTTTTGGAGTTGATTTATTCTTCTTTTTATAGGGCTTTGAGATGTAATATTAGGTCATTTATTGGTTGACTTTTTCTTCTTTTAAGGAATGAACTCCATGCAACAAACTTTTCTCTTAGTACTGCCTTCACAGTGTTCCAGAGATTTCATTATGTTGTATCAGTGTTCTCATTTACCTCTAAAAATTTTTAATCTCCTCTTTGATGTCTTTTGTGACCCACTGTTCATTCGATAACACATCATTTTGTCTCCATTTGAAGGCAGCATGTTGTTGGGTCTTTTTTAAAAATCCAATCTGCCAGTCTATGTCTTTCGATTGGACAGTTTATCATTGATTTCTAATTTCATTCCATTATGATCTGATAGAATGTAGAGTAGTATCTCTATTTTTTTTCGTATTTGTTAAGTGTTGCTTTGTGGCATAATATATGGTCTATTTTAGAGAAGGACCTATGTGCTGCTGAGAAGAAAGCATATTCATTACATGAAGGATGAAATATTCTATATATGTCTGTTAAGACTAAGTTATTGATTGTATTATTGAGTTCTGTAGTTTCTTTGTTCAGCTTTTGTTTGGAAGATCTATCCAGTGATGAAAGAGGTGTGTTAAAGTCACCCAGAATTATTGTATTGTGGTCTACTTGACTCTTGAACTTGAGAAGAGTTTGTTTGATGAACATAGATGCTCCATTACTTGGGACATATATATTTATAATTGTTATGTCTTGTTGATGTATGTTTCCCTTAAGCAGTATAAAATTTCCTTTATCCCTTTTGATTAACTCTGGCTTGAAGTCTACTTTATTTGATATGAGGAATGAAACCCCTGCTTGTTCCCACAATCCATGTGAGTGGTGTGTTTATTCCCAATCTTTCACCTTCAGTCTGTGGATGTCTTTTCCTATGAGATGAGTCTCTTGAAGGCAGCATGTTGTTGGGTCTTTTTAAAAAATCCAATCCGCCAGTCTATGTCTTTTGATTGGAGAGTTGAGGCCATTAACATCAGGGTTATTATTAAGACATGATTTGTATTCCTGGTCATTTTTGTTTATTTTTGGCATTTAATTTGACTTGGTTTCTCTTTTGATTGGTTTTTACTTTAGTGTAATAACTCCCTTTGCTGATTTTCATTGTTGTTTTTCATTTCCTCCTCATGGAATATTTTGCCAAGTATGTTCTGTAGTGCAGGCTTTCTAGTTGTAAATTCTTTTAACTTTTGTTTATCATGGAAGGTTTTTATTTCATCATTAAATCTAAAGCTTATTTTTTCTGGATATAAGATTCTTTTTTAAAAATTTTTATTTATTTATTTATTGGATATAAGATTCTTGGTTGGCATCCATTTTCTTTCAGAGCTTGGTGTATGTTGTTCCAGGATCTTCTAGCTTTCAGAGTCTGGGTTGAAAAATCTGCAGATATCCTAAATGGTTTCCCCCTATATGTGATCTGATTTCTTTCTCTTGTGGCTTTTAAAATTCTATCTTTATTCTGTATGCTAGGCATTTCCATTATAATGTGTCTTGGTATAGATCTGTTGTATACATTTGGTGTCCTGTAAGCCTCTTATATTTGATTTTCCAATTCATTCTTCATGCATGGGAAATTTTCTGATATTATATCATTGAAGAGATTGTGCATTCCTTTGGTGTGAATCTCTGTTCCTTCCTCTATCGCAGTAAACCTTAGATTTGGTCTTTTGATGTTATCCCATAATTCTTGATGTTCTGTTCATGGTTTCTTACCATCTTCACTGTGTGGTCAACTCCTGCCAGCTGGCCAGGCTGACAAGATGAGCTGGGTTCAAAGGAGCTGGCTGCAACGATAAACTAAGAAAACAGCAAAGAAACCATGCAACACACGAACATAAGTCTTGAGGATGGGACTGCTCTGTGACCCCAAGGGTCAGCACCTTGCTCTGGATAAAGAGCAAGACAGAGTGCACCTGGAATCCCTCTATTTATTGGGAAAAAGACATTCAGTAAAATATTCCACTCAAATAAGGCAAGGGGTAGTATTACAAGAAACAGGGGGATAGCCCAATCCCATTAGGTGACATCCAAGCCCAGAGCTGAGGTACTTCCTTGCTGAGTGAAGGTAAGGCCACTTGCTTTGCACAGTGTGCGATGCCAGTTCAATACCTTCATTACTCAAGGCTGAGACGGTGTGCTTAGCTTGTGTGCAGGGTGGCCTTTGACAGTCAACTTTATTTTCAAGATTGTATGTTTTGTCTTCATTATCTAATATTCTGTCTTTCAATTGATCTAGTCTGTTGGTGATGCTTTCTATTGAGTTTTTTTATTTCATTTATTGTTTCTTTCATTTCAAGGATTTATGATTGGTTTTGTTTGTTTGTTTGTTTCAGAATCTCTATCTCTTTCTTGAAGTAGTCTTTTGCTACCTGTATTTGCTCCCTTATCCCTTTCTTGGTGTGATCAATAGTTGCCTCTATTTGCTCCTTCATCTCTTTGTTGGAGTGATTAATTTTTCCTGTATTTGCTCACTTAGATCTTTCTTTAATTCATAGACCATTTTAATTGTGTACATTTTGAACTCCTCTATAATTTCATCAACTGCACTGTCCATGGATTCTAGTATTGTGGTATCTTGGTTTGTTTGGGGCACTTTCCTCCCTTGTTTTTGCTTGTTGTATATGTGTCTTCCTTTATTGTGATGCCAATCTGAGTTATTACATTTTCTATCCTATAATCTTACAGTCTCCCTACAGGTTACCTGTACCTCACCTTGGTGTTGGACTTCTCTACCCCAGCCAGTGTCCCACAATAAATGCTACTGCAACTAAAGGTGGTGGTGGAAATAGTGTAGATAACTCAACATAGCAGTGGGAGTGTCCCAAGATGAATGCAACCACTTTGAGAGATGGTTCTGAAAGGGTGGGCCTTACAATGGCTTTGGGCTGTCTGTTCTGAGATGCAGCTGCCTGAAGGTCCTATCTGTTGTCCCAAGGTAGAGCCTACATCATGGGGAAGGCTATGGTGATGGCTGCAGGGTCCCAAGATGGAGATGGGGTAGGCCTGGGTTCTGTCATGGGTCTGCTGATAGGTGTGGGCAGTCCTGGGCTGGGGCCTGGGCCTTGGCTCCTGTGTCAGTGGGGTGGTCCTGGGCCAGACCAGCTTTGTTTCTTACTAGCTAATACAAAACCCAACCATATACATTTGCAAATATTCCGTTTTGTTTCAAATATAAACTATGGCAACTTCGTGTGGCATCACTGAGTAATGAAAGTCAGAGTGAGCCATGATACATGTCATCTCATGCAGTTCTCACAAAGCCACAGGAAAATAGGCTTCTTGTTATCATGGTTTTACTGATGTAAACGCATGTGGAGGCTCAGAGAGTTTGTCTGAGGGTGGTGAAGCCAGTGTGTGACCAAGCTAAGATTCTCACCTGGTCTTTCTGGTTCTACTTCCCATATTTTCAAGGCCTCACTGCCCACTGATGATCTGGACAAGTCACTTAAGTCTTGTTAGCCTCAGACCTGATGTCTCCTATTTAGCCTGTGCAAGAAGAAAGAGGCTTCTCTTTTTCCATCAGTTATCATTCAAGCAGAGGAATCTTGAAAATGGACACAATTTATAATAATTTTGAGGCTCTGTTTCAAAATAAAACATACAAAGGGCTGGGGGTGTGGCTTAGTGATGAAGTGCCTCTGGGATCAATCATCAGTATAAAAAGAAAAACAAAAAAATCTCTTTTTCTGGCTTTTATCTCCAAAGAAATTATAATACATATTGCCTTCCTCAATATCCCTATACTTATTTTCAGCACTGAGTGTACCAAGTAATTATGGTTATCTCAGCCCACAGACAAATTTCTGTAACAAAAATTCTTGAGCTAGGCACAGTGGTTGCATGCCTGTAATCTCAGTAGTTCATGAGACTGAGGCAGGAGAATCATGAGTTCAAAGACAGCTTTAGCAACTTAGCAAGGTCCTAAGCAACTCAGTGAGACCCTGTCTCTAAATGAAATACAAAAAAAGGCTGGGGATGTGACTCAGAGGCTAAGTGTCCTGGGTTCAATTCCTAGTATCCCAAAAATAAAATAAAATAAAATTGTTGAACTAATGATTGTGTATAAGTGACTTCAATGTGGGACAAGTCACATATTTGTTTACATTCACCCATCAAATGTAAAAAGCAAATTATTCAGTGTCTTGCAATTTGAGACAGGAGAACCCAACCATGACCGTTCCATTACATACATAGTAACATCCATACGCCATGAAAAAATCCTAACCAGAGTGTTACATTCTTAACTTGTGGGTAAATTTCTCTGAAGAACAATCTTTTTTTAAAATATTTATTTTTTAGTTTTTTAGGTGGACACAATATCTTTATTTTATTTTTATGTGGTGTAGAGGATTGAACCCAGTGCACCGTGCATGCCAGGCGAGCATGCTATGGCTTGAGCCACGTCCCTAGCCCTGAAGAACAATCTTAAAGACGTTAGTAAATTTGAATAAACTAAAACCACATTAAGGTTCACTAAGTTTAAGTGTTACTAATGAAAATATTGAAAATTGTGATTCTTAATTTTTGTGAGGTCTTTGTTTGAGGGTGATAAGGGACCTGTGTTCCTTATGTGTCCTAACACATGGATCTGTGTATGTGTACATATATATACATAATTTCACTGTTCATAGGGAGGTGGTCATAGATTTTGTCATATTTTCTGAAGGACTTTGGCAAGTGAATAAGACAGGCTGCACGTTTGATGTGAGAAAGAGTGGACTGAGGAAAGGCAAATGATATTGCTTAATACTTGAGACCATGCCTTGAGTGGACCTTTCAGATCTATTCTCAGCATCGAAAGACATTTTTTCTTAGAAACGAAAATATTTAAGTCATGCAGCTGAGTCTCTCCCATGAAGCCATAATTGTCTCAGTCATTTGATCTCTGAAGTTTCTAGAGATAAGGGTGTTCCTACTCCCAGTAGCTAGAATATTTTTATGAAATCCAAATCTACTCTCTTTAACTTTTGCTCATTGACTTAATTCTTCCCTTTGGAGTAATCCTCATTATAACATTCTTCTCTACATAACACAGAGCTCCAGCATTCATAAACTACTTTAAAATCTTCCCGAGTCTTTTCCAGTTTAAACAAATATAGGTCTTTTAAAACTTGATTCAGAATTGTCACATGGTTGCCTGGCTGATTATTGGTTCTTTCTGGTTTGGCCACACTTGAGTTTGTTTCTTTCTGAAAGTTGTTTACAGAACTGAAAATCATATATTATATGTAGTTGAAACCATTCAGTTATTTTCCTGACCTGAAATACATGTCTATTAAAAAAGTTATAGATGGGTCTGCTGTGGATTGACCAACATTCCCAGAATATTTTTATCAGAATGCTTGTCCCTTCCAAACCCCTCTAATTTTACTTTTCTTTTTCTTCAGTGCTTGGGATGAAACCAAAGGGCTATCCTCCCCAACCCTCTTTTTGAAACAGGGTCTCACTGAGTTACTGAGGGTCTCACTAAATTGCTGAAGCCCCCAGCGGCAACTTGGAGATCTTCCTGTCCCTGGAATTACGGGTGGGTGCCATCATAACCAGTTAATTCTACTCTTGAACAACGTCTTTAAATTATTATGGAAGGGCCAGGGTAGTAGCTTACACCTGTCATCCCGTGGCCCAGGAGGCCGAGTCAGGAGGATTGTAGGTTTAAACCCAGCCTCAGCAAATTAATGAGGACCTCAATCTCAGCAACTCAAGGAGACCCTGAAAACACACAAACACACACACACACAAAAAAAAAAACTTAACATGGAAACCTTTACATTTAACCGGATTCAAAATCATTTGTTAGTTTAATTAACTTTAGATAGTACAATGTTCCAAAGGAGGTTGATTCCAAATTTTGTTCCTGTGACAAATCTCACTCCTAGTTTTATATCATCAGAATATGGCACAACAATCACCTTTGATTTCTTTGTTGTTTTTTTTTAAAGAAAAAAAAATCCATTGTTTTTAACTATGAAGAAAGTCACTAGAAAAATCTTGAAAGACAAGACAGATGTTGGAAATTTTTTGTAATTTACCTCACAAAGGGACAATTCTTTTTTTTAAAAAAAATTATTGGTGCATTATAATTATACATACTAGCAAGATTCACTGGGATATATATGAACACTCACATAGTATAACTTGGTCCCTTTCGTTCTCAGTACACAGTACCTCCTCCCCACTCCTTCCTACCACTGATCCCCATCCTCTGATCCACTGGTCTCCCTTCTGTTTTCATAAGATCCATTCCCCTTGTTTCTCATTTCTCTCTCTCTCTCTCTCAAGCCTCCACAAATGAGAGAAAACATGTCCTTATCTTTCTGAGTTTGGTTTATTTCACTTAGTATGATGGAGAATGAAACCAGAGCTCTATTTCTCACCTTACACAGAAGAAAATACTCCAACTGATAGGTGCAGAGAAGGGTTACTCAGTAAAACTCCTAAAGCTCAAGAAATAAAACCAAGCTAGGCACAGTGGCTCACACCTATAATCCCAGTGGCTCAGGAGACCGAGAGGCAGGAGGATAGAAAGTTCAAAACCATTCTCTCCACTTCTATCATTTCCTGCAAATGACATCACTTCATTCTTCTTCATGGTGGAGTAAAACTCCATGGAGTATATGACACATTTTCTTTATCCAGTCATCTGCTGATGAGCACCTTGGCTGATTCTGTGACTTGGCTGTGAATTGTGCTGCTATAAACATGGGTATGGGTGTGTCGCTCTAGTACACTGTGTGTGTGTTGGGGGGGGGGAATTGAGCCCAGGAGTGATCTACCACTGAGGTAAACCCCCAGCACTTTTTATTTTTCTTTGAAACAAAGTCTCCCCAAGTTCCCAAGGCTGGATTCAAATTTGCGATCCTCCTGTCTCAGCCTCCAGAGTTGCTGGGATGACAGGGGTGCACCACTGAGCCTGGCTTCTAGTATGCTTGGCGTTAGGATAAATACCAAGCAGGAGTATAGATGGGTCTTGTGGGCGTTCCATTCCCCGTCTTTCAAGAAACCTCCATACTGATTTCCCACAGTGGTTGTACTGATTTATCCTCCCATCAACAGTGTCTAAATGTTCCTTTCCCTACATCCTTTCCAGTGTTTATTATCTGTATTCCTCCTCCTCTTCTTTTTCTTCCTCCTTTTGTTTTTAGTACTGGGGTTTGAACAAACAGGCACTTTACTTTCTACTTTTTATTTTGAGGCAGAATCTCACTACATTGCTGGGGGGCTGGCTAAGTTGCTGAGGCTGGCTTGGAGATCCTCCTGCCTCAGCCTCTTGAGTTGCTGGGACTGCAGGCATGTGCCATGGCACCTGGTTCTCTTCATGCTCTTCTTTCCTTTGCGTGGAAGCTTCTTAGTTTGATGTCATCCCATTTTAAATTCATGGTTTCTTTTCTTTTTACCAGGGATTGAACCCAGGGGCACTTAACCACTGAGCCCCAGCCCCAGCCCTTTTTATTTTATTTAAAGACAGGTTCTCGCTAAATTACTGAAGCTGGCTTTGAACTTTCTATCCTCCTGCCTCTTGGTCTCCTGAGCCACTGGGATTATAGGTGTGAGCCACTGTGCCTAGCTTGGTTTTATTTCTTGAGCTTTAGGAGTTTTACTGAGTAACCCTTATCTGTACCTATCAGTTGGACTATTTTCTTCTGTGTAAGGTGAGAAACAGAGCTCTAGTTTCATTCTCCTACACATGAATACCCAGTTTTCCAAGCACCATTTGTTCAAAAGCCTGCCTTTTCTCCAACATGTTTTGATACCTTTGTCAAGGATCAGATAACTGTATCTGTTGTGGGTTTGTCTCTGTGTCTTCTATTCCACAGTTCACCATGCCCAATTTTTATGTCAGTATCATGCTGTTTCTGTGACTGCAGTTCTGTAGTATAATTTGAAATCAGGTACTGTGATGACTTCAGTATTGATTTTATTGCTCAAAAGTACTTTGGATACTCTGGGTCTTTTACTCTTCTAAGTGAATTTTTGAACTGTTTTATCCTAGTTCTGTGGAGAATATCATTGGTCTCTTGATAGAGATTGCACTGAGTCTATAGATTGTTTTGGGTACTATGGCTATTTTAACAATATTAATTCTGAAGAACGTGGAAGGTCTTTTCATCTTTTAATGTCTTTTCCAATTTCTTTCTTCTATAATTTTCTATTCCTTTATTTTAAAAAGAATGTGAAACAGGAACGGTTAAGAATAGAGTCCTGGGGGCTGGGGTTGTGGCTCAGTGGTTAGAGCGCTTGCCTAACACGTGTGAGGCACTGGGTTCAGTCCCCAGCACCACATAAAAAATAAACAAAATAAAGGTACTGTGTTCATCTACAACTAAACATATTAAAAAAATAAGAACAGAGTCCTATAGATTCCACTAGAGACTTCCTTGAATGTTGTCTCATAATCATGAATTAAATCCCTCTGAGGTTTTTTTCCTTCATAGCAGTTAGTGCCAGCCACTTCTTACTCCTGAGGTCCCTTTTCTATTCTGTCACTCCATTGTCGCCATGTGCTTTCCAGAGGTCTTAAGAACCTTCCTGGCCTTCAAGTTTTTCAACTACCTGATAAGACCTATGCTAGGGAGTTTTTGTCCTCACAACCCAATATTGTCCCAGCTGATGCAATTCCTAGCACTCCATGCTCCACAGACCATGGTGGTTCAGCCATATTTAGTCTCATAAAAAGGAAAACTAGCTTCCCAGGAGTATAGAACATTTTCGGAAAAGGTGTGGAAGCCACTTAGGGAGCAAAAATCCAGAGGGCAAAGAGTCAGATGAGAAAACTATGGTGCTAACAGGGAACCTTGCCCTGTACAAGTCAAAGAAAGCTTCATGCTCACTGGCCGGTCTCCTACTGTACTGAACATGATACCGTGGAATGATGAGACAAGAATGCAAAATTATGGCATGCTAGAGACATTCAGGAAAAGACTCCATATGCAGTTCTTCATACCAGTTAGGACATCAAAAGACCTCAAGTAAAGTGACGAAGATGATAAAATTGTAACAGATATGAGGAGAGGCACTTAAAACACCAAGCCATATCCTCAGCTTTTTTTTTTTTTAATTTACATATAGGGTCTCACTAAGTTGCTTAGGGCCTTGCTGAGTTGCTGAGGCTGGCTTTGAACTTGTGATCCTCCTGCCTCAGCCTCCCGATCTACTGGGATAACATTGATTCTATAGATTGTTTTTGGTACTATGCACCACCATGCCCAGCTTAGAAGCTGCTTTTGAGGATGATAGCATATTGCAGTCATGGACAGGTTGTTGACAACCAGTTTAACACCTGTTCTTGAAAATTGCACTTCAGTTGTAAGGTTCACGAAATAAAAGCAAAAACAATTACAAAACATAAGGACACCTGCTTTGGGCCAATATAGAATAATAGTGCACAGCTAGAAATAGCCAAAGAAATGGACACAGGATATTAGAAACCAGTTTTTAGGATCCTGATTGTCAGGTAATAAGGACAGTGATAACTGAGAGACTGGAGAGAAAGGAATCATACGGTCACCCCAGTGTACCTCGAGGAAGAGTTTCCAGGCTGCAGCATGAGCAGGGATCCAAGGTGAAGCCTAGGGGACTCCCTGATTTGAGGGCATAGTGCTGACAGTCTGGGGAAACTGAGGCACTTAGGGTTTTTAGGAGAGAGAAACAGAAAGGAAGGAAATGCACAAAAAGAGGACTTGGGAGATCTTCAGCAGGTCCCTTCAAGTATTTAGCAGGAACCAGTGGCCACACATTTATGAGGAAACCACATGATAGTGGGGAATGAATGTCACATAAATATGAGAGAAAACCATACCTGATGCTCATGCAATGCTGAGATGGTGCCTATTCCAACTGGCCAGACTAGAAAGAGCCAGTCCACAGGGCACTAGGTAGGGTATCCAGAAGGGTCTTGTCTATATGGCGAAGAAGAATTAGACCTAGAATGAACACACCTCCACTCCTGTCTAATAAACCCTCAGAACAGGATCTGAAAGGATGAAACTTTTTTTTCCCCTTCATTGTATCCAGTTTTACTGGTTTCTCCAAGAACTTCCCTTTCTCAAAACTGTAAGGGTCATAATCCCTTAATAGTTGGAAGCAAATTTAGATAGTGTCCCGTCCATCTCACTGAGGCACAATAATCAAACTGAGGCTCAGAGATAAATTCCCAACTAAATTTGTACATCTTAAATCCAGAAGTGGTAAGGCCTTACATTATCAGTATCTATAATAATGAAAATAACTAATCTTTATATGTCCTCAAGTATTCCGGCTTGCCAAGGACAACTTGTCCTTTAAGATCAAGTAAAAATGTCCTCAAACTCAGATCTCATTTATGACAAGCCTCTTGGCATCTCTCCTAATGGCTCTAGGATGCTTGATGTCCTCCTGGCTTTGCTGGAAACTTCTGGTTCCAGCCCCGAGGCTTTGCTGATTTCTGATGCCTGACCTACTTTAACCTCCTGCATGTGTCTCTTTTCTACACAACGTTGCTGGATCCCCAGTGCTTGGGCCCAACTTCCCTTCCAGCATTCCTTCCTTCCAAAGTTGTGATCACCACAGTGAACCTGGTCACTAGAGGGCTGTCCCCACCAAGGTGTGCTTTCTACAACTGTTAAAATTCTTTTTATTTGGACATCGGCCGCCTGGATTTGCCCTCTTAAAACTAATTACTTCGTACATCCTTCAATGCTGTATAGACACTTTTCTTCAAACACTTAGAACCAGTTTTACGGGTCGAGGGTAGAAGGTAACTTGGGAGGCCCCACTCTCCTAGAGCACCGCCCCCTCAATCATGCTTAGGATCATAATCGAGTCTATGTTCTTTGCTGCAGTCTAAGGAAAATTCCCCCACCCACCCCACACACGGCACAAAAATGAGGAGTGATCTTTCCTTCTCTTTTCACACGTAGGTCTGAAGTCTTGCTTCAGGGACTGACTGCTGCTTCTAAGATGTTTCATCATGGTTTTGTCCATGGGCGGGGGTGAGGGGGGTAATCATTACCCCATGCAACGTGGACAGGATCTGAGATGGACAGACCAGAATTTATGGGTCTCCAGATGTGCACATCACACCTTCTTAGGATACTTACTGCAAGGAATTATTCATAATATCAACAAGTATAATATTTCCCAAGACCAGCCAGTCGTGGTAGTCCATTCCTATAATTCTGGAGACTCAAGAGACTGAGGCGGTATGGCTTGAGGCCAGTCTCACCAACTGAGCAAGACCCTCAGCAACTTAGATAGACCCTGACTCAAAATAAAACATAAAAAGGACTGGGGATGTAGCTTTCTGGTAGACCACCCCTGAGTTCAATCCCAGCATCCCCCCTGCCACTGCAAAAAAATAATTCTCAAGACCTCAGCTTGTTTTTTGTTAACACAATTGTCATGACATTAGTATAAAGATAGGGCATAGATGGGCTGGGGATGTGGCTCAAGCGGTAGCGTGCTCGCCTGGCATGCGTGCGGCCCGGGTTCGATCCTCAGCACCACATACAAACAAAGATGTTGTGTCTGCCGAAAACTAAAAAATAAATTAAATTCTCTCTCTCTGTCTCTCTCTCTCTTAAAAAATGTTTAAAAAAAAAAAGATAGGGCATAGAAAGAGAAATACCCTTGAGATGGCACCCTCTTCCCATTATACTCTTTCTTGGAACCTAGACTTCTCACATATTGAATAATAGAAAACTCGTCACTTCTCAAACTTTTCCTCAGCAATTCATTCTCAAGAGCTCATCCCAGGGTTTTAAAGGCCAATGTCCTTTATTCACATTATTCATTGCAATTAATGTTAAGAAGGGGCTGAATTTGTAGCTCAGTGGTACAGCGCTTGCCTAGCACGTGCGAGGCACTGGGTTTGACCCTCAGCACCACATAAAAATAAATAAATAAACCGGCATGTTGGCACACACCTGTAATCCCAGCAGCTCCGGAGGTGGAGGCAGGAGGATTGTGAATTCAAAGCCATCATCATAGTGAGGTCCTAAGGAACTCAGTGAGACACTATCTCTAAATAAAATATTAAAAAGGGCTGGGGATGTGGCTCAGTGGCTAAGCACCTCTGAGTTCAATCCCCAGTACCAAAATAATAATAATAATAATAATGATAATAATAAATTAATGAAATTTTTTAGTTGTCCATCTACAACTAAAAAAAGTATTTTTAAAAAATGTTAGGAAAAAATACAATATTCAGTGTTTGTTTTTTTTTGAATGGTACTAGGGATTGGACTCAGGGGTACTTTACCACTGAATTAAACTCCTGACCCTTTTTATTTTTTATTTCAAAACAGTTCTTGCTAAGTTGCTGAGGCTGTCTTTGAACTTACGATTTTCTTGCCTCAGCCTCCCAGGTTGCTGGGATTACAGACAGCAGACTGCACTGGGATCAGTGAGACCTGCTGAGGCGTGGTAAGGAAGATTTCATCCAGGGACCACTGCCACATGGTCCTGCAGTGAGGGAGAGAGACTGGACTCAACTCTGCATACCACAGGGGCAGGTGGGAATTGAGAGCCAAGGAACAGTGTGGAGTCACAGGATAGAAAATGATGAAGAGGGCTGGGGACATAGCTCAGTTGGTAGAGAGCTTGCCTCCCATGCACAAGGCCCTGGGTTCAATGCCCAGGGGCAGAAGGATTCCGGCTAAACCAACCTAGTAGGATTCTTGCTGAAGACATGCCAGGGATCAGACATCACCTGAGGGGTGGTAGAGGATGGGGAACCCTGATCGGTGATCAGATAGTGAGGACAGATGAGCTAGGGGGCCTCTTTGCTAAAACTGGATTTGACAAGGAAATGCACAGATGGGCCTACGGAAAGGTTCTTGGCCTAACTAAATCTTGGGCAAGCGAAGAATCTTTGTCAATGAGTTTTCATTGGGTTTGATTATGAAGAAAGGAACAGAGAACCCATGGGGATGGGGAATGGGTCTGGGCTTAGGAGACCTGAAATAAGGAGGTGAGTAGCAGAGAGAGAGAGAAGGGATCTAAGCTGAAGACGAAGGCAGGCCCTGTGGAGAGGATGTGCTTCCATTATAACTGCTTCTTAACATACAGGAAACAAGAAAGGGCCTTCTGGAGGCACTCAGGAGGCTGAGGTAGGAGGATAGCAAGTTTGAGGCCACTCTGGCAATTTAGTAAGACTGAGTCTCAAAATAAAAATAAAAAGTAAATGGGGTGTAGCTCAGTGGTAAAATGCCCCTGGGTTCAATACCCAGTACCAGAAGTGGGGGGGGGGAAACATTTTAATCTCTTCGGAACATCTTGTCCCAATGTTCCCTTGTTTAGCCTTCACAAGACAAATAACAAATATAGATGGGTGGATGGGGGCACACTGTGAGTTCCCGAGTCACCTGAAGAGGAAATTTCAGATCTGCTCAGTGTCCCCCTTCCTCTCTTAAAACCGGAAACTAGCAACATCTTTCCTCAGAACTCATGAAAATACAGATTCTGACTCAGGGGCCTGGTGTGGGGGCTATGATCTGCTTTTCTCTCTTTCTCTCTCTTTCTAGTACATGTTAATGCCAGGGGCACTTTCCCCCTGAGCTACACCCCCATTCCCTCCCTCTTTTTAAATTTTGAGACAGGGTCTCATAAGTTGCTGAGACTGGCCTCCAATTTGAGATCCTCCTGCCTCCTCCTCCCAAATCACTGGGATTACCTGTGTGCACCCAGCCCCAATTACTCTTTCCTGACACACTTTTATATGATAACAGTGCTATACTGATCCCCTGAGAGACACAATGCAGGAGGTGATAGAGATTCAAAGACAAAATTTTCCTGCATCCTCCCTCTGGGACTCGGATTGAGTCCCAGATTGTGTTCTAAATGGCTTTGAATTTGATATGCCCAGGTACACTTTGTTAAAGCAAGTCCACAGGGCTTCAGGGGTAAACTTTTCCATGTCTGGAAAGCCAGGTGCATGGTCTGTGCTGCCCTCTGTTGTATGATATGTGTATGATATGCATACCATAGGCCCCATCTGGATCTGGTGCTGGATGTTTCAGAGTGCACCTGAAACTGCCCGGCAGGTCTACGCCAGGAAGGGGATGAGAGTCACTCCCCCAACCTGGAAGCTCATATGCTAGCAATCCTTGACTGTTAAATTTTATTTTATTTCTTTTTTCCTTTTTTTTTTTTTTTTTTTTTTT
>NW_026000164.1:16127057-16134911 GCF_001458135.2 Marmota marmota marmota | reverse complement strand
AAGAAGAAGAAGAAGAAGAAGAAGAAGAAGAAGAAGAAGAAGAAGAAGAAGAAGAAGAAGAAGGAGAAGAAGAAATAATATGCATGCTGGAAAAGTAGTCTAAGCTTTTCTGAGATGCATCTCCTTGTCTCTGCTGAGAGTTGGCTACTCAGTGTCATCATTTTATATATAAAAAAGCTGTCAATCAGAGAAGCTAAACAAAAGGCCACATAACATAGGATTCCCAGGTCATGGCCACAGTTGGTGTGAGGAGTTGTGAATTTCCTTCAAGACCAGGGTAGGTTACTTCAGAGCCTCGCCTCCTGCTCCTGCCAGATAATTCAGTTTGGCAAAGTTACTTCTTGGTCAGAAGGAGGAAGAGACAGGGGAACAGGCAACCTCTATCAATTCTTGTCACAGGAGTGCTCTGACAGTGGCCCTCTGGCCTTCTCTGGGTGCAGTTTGTCAAGGACAATGCTGATAGGACCACCAAGAAATCTGAGAACTTGGTAATTTAAGCTGAGACCTCTTCCTTAAAGATCACTATGGATACCGGGTGGGGTGGTGTACTCTTGTAATCCAAGTGACTCCGGAGGCTAAGGCAGGAAGATCTCAAGTTCAAAGCCAGCTTCATCAATTTAGAGAGGCACTAAGAATCTTAGCAAGACCCTGTCTCAAAAATAAAAAGGGGGCTGGGGTTGTGGCTCAGAGGTAGAGCACTCACCTTGCATGTGCAAGACCTGGGTTCAATCCTCAGCACCACATAAAAATAAATAAGTGAAATAAAGGTATTGGGTCCAACTACAACTAAAAAATAAATTTAAAAAAAAATAAAAATAAAAAAGGCTGGGGATGTCATTCAGTGGTTAAGCACTCCTGAAAGCTTCCCTCCCAATCCATAGTACCAAAAATAAATAAATTAATTAATTTAAAAGATCAGTATAAATGGCTGGATGGAAGGGATAATGGAAAAGTGCTGTCCCTCCCACTTTGTAAGTAATAAAAGCAATATCCATCTGTTTTCACCCACAGGGAGTGACTTCCAGCTAGGACCTTTGCAGGTTTAGGTACAGAACTCAGTTAATAGAGATTCACCATAAGGCCACTAGGGGCGCATTAGTTGTTTGTGGGGAAAAGGATCAAACAAATTTCAAGAGCAGCTACAGTTGGCCAAAAAGAAAAGGGAAGAAGGTTGTGGAAGGAAGGAAGGAAAAAGGGGGGGAGGGCGAGAAAGAGGAGGAAATAGGCTCCTTTCACTCTGTCCTTTCCTACCTACCCTCCTTTAAAACTGCTGTACACCTAATCTTCCTCCTGAAATTGCCAGCACTATCTTTTCCGGTTTAGCTGAGGATTTCTTTGCATATTTCCAGACATAGAATGCATACAGAAAATAGGCAAGTGTCACCTCATTCTCCCATGGTCAACTCCACCCAAGTCCCATTCTTGGTGTCCTACACCCACATGGAGCTTCCCTCCTATTACAAAAGGAAACCTGACACACGCATGGTGATGTACCCCGGTAATCCCATTGACTCAAGAGGCTGAGGCAGAAGGATCGAGAGTTGGAGGCCAGCCTGGGCAATTTATTGAGATCCTGTCTCAAAATTTAAAAAAAAAAAAAAAAATTAAGGGGCTGGGGTTGTAGCTCAGTGGTAGAGTGCTTGCCCTCATATGTGAGACACTGGGTTCAATTCTCAGCACCACATAAAAAATAAATAAAGTCTAAAAACTTTTTAATTATTTAAAAAAATTTGTTTTAATTTTAAAAAGGAGACCTGACTGTGGTCCTGGCCAGGACTTTGCAGGGAATGAGGGAGAAAGAATAGATTAAGGCTGTCAATTCCCAGATGCTCACAGAGTTTAAGCTGGGGTTCCAGACCTGCTGGTCATGAAAACATGTTCTTGCTACAAAACCAGCAGCACACTAGATTCCTCTGGGGATCTTGCCACTACTAGGTTTAAGTCATGCATATCATCATCAAGTTACAGCCCTGCTTTTAATAAAGGAGCTAAGGCTGACCCCAGGCCTGTCAGAATTAGCTCTAATAGCACAAGCCACCCTAGATCCATGGTCAAAGTCTTGACAACAAAATAACCACTCAATTTAAGATCAACTATTAGCCTCCTGGCCTTGTATAATCAGGCATCAACATGAACCTATATACTCCAAACATTTTCAATAGCAAGGGAGGGGTCTCAGCTGAATCATCCAGTACTTCCACACAACTTTCTCATATTTTTGGCTTTTTACAAATCTTCTGCCTCTTTGATCTATGATTAAGAGCTGTCATCAATCTATAATTAATTAAATCTAAAATCTTATTTAAGCCAGTCTTCTAGACTTCTAGAAGGTGGGGACAGTGTGCAGTACAGTGGCTGGTACCAAAGGTTTGTCAAATAGAACAATGGATGAAAGTGGGAGATGTGATGATGATGGTCTCCTGGGTCACCAGGAACAACCCGGAGGTAAGAGCCTGGAAGGGAAAGGACAAGGTGGCAGAGGGAAACTGGGCATAGTTGAGATAAAGCAACTTGTCTTCTGAATGAAAAGCAACAAAACCGGGTTCAGTGGAAGTATGAAACAAAGTAGATCCTTTGAAGGCTGGAAGGAGGAGGTGGGGGCAGAAGCAAGTGCTTGTACAGGTGACTAGCAATTGTTCTAGAAAGTTCCAGTCAGCTGTCCACTATGGTTCTACATTATTATAAAGTGGGAACTATCGGGCAAAGTGACTGGCATCTTCCAAGGGATGGTCTCTGTTCTAAATGCTCTATTTACTTACTTTGAGATTAGACTTTCCTTAATCGAACTCAGATACTTAGCAAAGGAATGGCTTGATTATTACCAGAAATGTAGGGGGTAGGGGGTACTACATTTCTGGGATGCTGGTAGCAGGCCCACCCTGGCCCCTGGGGACTCAACCCCCAGTTCTTTGTTATGCATGTCAATGTGGCCAGCTCACAAGGCCATGACGCAGGCTTGCGGTCTCCCGTTTATCTGCCTGGAGCATATGTGTCTCTCGGGAACATCTTGACCTGTTCGAGCCTCCTGATAGGGGACGGTGACGTGACGGTAACCCAAGGACGCAGTTATTACTCTTCCCTCCTCACTTTTGAGTGATTTCCCGCAGCTGTTAAAAAGATATATAAGGGGAACAAATTTGGCAATAAAGCGCGCACATGCTCCCTCCTGGATGAAGAACCTTGGTGTCCTGTGTATTTTTAACCCCGCCGTCCCTCGCCCGACTTGGCTCCGTTAGCCGGACTCAGCTCCATTAGCCGGTCGCGGCACTGGGACCCATCTTTTTTTTTATTGCTACTGATGATTGAACCCAGGGCCACTTTACATCGGAGCCTTATCCCCAGACTTTTTTATTTATTTATTTTTTAATTTTGAGATAGGATCTTGCTAAATTTTTAGGGCCTTTCTAAATTGCTGAGGCTATCTTCAAACTTGCCATCCTCCTGCCTCAGACTCCAGAGTTGCTGGAATTATAGGTGTGCACCACTGTGCCCAGCCCCAGTCCTTTATATATTTTATTTTTCAACAGGGTCTTGCTATGAGGCCCAGGCTGGTCTCAAACTTGGAATCCTCTTGCCTCAGCCTCCACAGTGGCTTGGATTACAGCCCTGTACCACCATGTGTGACTAGGATCCATGACTATTGCAGAACCAACTCTTCAAGTAAAATGCTCTTTGTGCTGTTGTTCTGCCTGCTGAATTTCTCTAGCCACTCATCTGTGCCTATTGAGGCTGCCTCTGACCAGTGTCCTCAGCACCACCTGGTTCCTGTGTTCATGCTGTCAGAGTGGCAGGTTTTCTGTGGAACACACCAACAGCCTCAGGCCACAGGCATCTAGGCATGGAGTTACCTTGCTTCTCCCAGGCTGGAGTTCCCTACTTTGGCAGCCAGTTTGAGAGGGCTACTGCCTCTTCCCTATGTAATACTGTGTGTCTTCTTAGGGCTTCAAGTCTTGTCCTGGGACATGGTCATTCTTCCCAGACCCTCCACTGGTAACCACTAGGAATCAAAGAGTATTGTGATATAAGAATTTGCATTAGTATTATTAATAATATTAATAGAATATTTATAGATTAAAGGAAAAATGATGATGCAAGATCAAACAATGAGGTTCTTTTCCTCTGTTTCACCAAATACAATAGTTGCTGCTTCCTTTCTCTATTGGATAAATTGAAGTGGGAATGTTAGTGGAAATAAAAATGGCCATGTCCCTAATTTACTCTTTTTCTTCTTTTCTGTTTGTGGTACTAGGGATTGAACCCACAGGTGCTCAACTGCTGAAGTATATTCTCAGCCTTTTTTTATTTTTTTTTTTAATTTTGAGCCAGGGTCTCCCTAAGTTGCTGAGGGTCTCACTAAGTTGACCAGGCTGGCCTCGAACTTGTGATCCCCCTGCCTCAGCCTCTTAAATTGCTGCGGTTTCAGGCATGTGCCACTGTGCCTGGCCTGGATATTCTTATATCTCACTTTTAAAAAGGAAAATTATATAGTTTCTTAGAAGTATAAACCAAATTATCTGGGCACAGTGATTCACACCTATAATCCCTGCAACTCAGGAGGCTGAGGCAAGAGGATCTCACAATCAAGGCCAGCCTCATCAATTTAGCAAGATGCTTTCTCAAAATAAAAAATAAAAAAGTCTGAGGCACGGAGGAAGGGGTTAGTGCTGGGGAGTGAAATTAGCCAAGTTATAGCTATGTTGTGTACATGTATGAATATGTAACAACAATGCCCAAGATTATGTACAATTATAATGCACTAACAAAAGATGGGGGGGGAAGAATACACAGAAAACAAAAAGAGTGGGGGGCGGGCCTGGGAATGTAGCTCAGTGGTAAAGCACACAGATACAGTGGCACATGCCTGTAATGCCAGCAACCAGGGAGGATTGCAAGTTCAAGGCCAGCTTCAGCAATTTAGCAAAGCTCTAAGCAACTTAGTGAGACTCTGTCTCAAAATAAAAAATAAAAAGGGGTGGGGATGTGGCTCAGTGGTTAAATGCCTCTGGGTTGAATCCCCAGTTCCAAAGAGAGAAAAAAAAAGAGGTGATTTTTTTTTCCCTACTCTTAGACTTTGCAAGGGTCTTGTACCTGACCTTGACCAACAGAATGTGGCAGAAGTCCCATTGCGCATATTCCAACAGTAGGTCTGCTAGAATGCTAATACCTTGTGAACAAGTCCAGTTAGCCTCTTGGGTGGTGAGACACCTGGGAGAAAGCCTGAATGTGACGAAGATAAAAAATGGTCATACCCCTTTCTCTGGTATAAGGAGGCTGACTCATAGGTAGGGGTAGGGATGGGGAACATCGGAGGAATAGATGAATTCTAGATAGGGAAGAGGGGTGGGAGGGGAAGGGAGTGGGCAGGAGATTAGCAAGGATGGTGGAATGTGATGGACATACTTTATATACAGAGATATGAAAAATTGTGGTATATATATATATATGTGTAATAAGAATTGTAATGCATTCTGATGTCATTTTTAACTAATTAAAAAATAAAATTATTATTTAAGATTGTAAAAAAAAATGGTCATACCCCTAATTTACTCTTTTTCTTCTTTTGTGTGGATATCATCCATCCCTATGGATACCATGAGGAGTAGAGAGTAGCTTGCCAACAGGTTCCTGTCCAAACTACCAACCCACAAAATCAGAAGCAAATAAATGATGGTTGTTCTAAGGAGCTGACTCATTACACTAACCATTTAGTCTCAATAACCTAATAAACTTCCTTCTTGCAAGTCATAGTTTCAGTGTTTCTGGAATAAATCTGATCAAGGTTAATACATCTTTCTTTATTCTGTGAGTCACAAAAATATTTCTTATTTCAATAATACTTGCACTCCAATATGCTCAGAGACAATAAGATGCCCCTTGGGTAGATTCGTGAGATTTTTTTAATAATCCCACCTAGCAGCCACATGATTATGAGACAGGCACGTAATCAAGTAAATAACCTAAGAACACTTAAAAATAACACTTAAAAAAGTGTGTTAAGATTTTGCTTACAAAAATACAAAGTATCATGCTAATTGACCTTCATGAGCTGTGTCATCCACAGCCTGGAGATTAATTCCACTTCAAGATTCAACCAAAGCCAATTAACCAACAAGTGATAACATATTAAAGCAGAAAAACTCAGTACTGATAGACCCAACTTGATCTTTTCTTAAAATTGGGAGCCATCTCGACACAAAGCCATGAAAAGATAATTTCGGCTTTACTATAAATTACTGCAAATTCTGAACCTGCTTGGAATGCCTGCCCGTGCCTTGAACTCACCCATGCCTGGCTCTCTGACCAGATAGCAGCCCTCTCTGAAACTTTAGTGACACCTCACAAATCTTGGCCTTCCCTGGCCAGATAACGACCCTCTCTGAGGCTCTAATGACCTTCATAAATTCTGATGTCAGGCCAGCAAAAATGTAAACTACCATTAATGTTATGCTTGTCAGAGTTTTGTTATCTGTGACCCCCCTTTGTGTAACTTTCTGGGCTATAAAGCTGGGCTGCAGGAAAGCTGGGGCTGCTGTCTTGTTCCCGCGGTTTTGGGTGGGAGAGGCAGCCCAGCAGATCGAAACAATAAGCTTGCTTTAATTTGATTTTAATTGGAGTCAGTGGTCTTTTCTTGCGTCCTGGTCTAACAAGTAGCAACAGGCTTAAATGGATGCCATGCCATGCCAGGGGTCAATGTCCTGTCCCTTGGATTGCTGGTTACCCAACCATCTCAGCTAACTGTAATCAGGTCAGGATTTGACCATGGCTGAACTGAATCTGGACTTGTAAGCTTTGAAACCCAGTCACTGCTATCCGATTTTCCTCTGTATTTCACAGAGGAAACAATCACAGGAGGAAGGCCCTATTCTTCCTTTCTTTCCTTTTCTAACTGAGTTCCTGTTCATACAAAAGAAGTCCAGCTTTCAACTTTCAGCTATGTTGAATTTGCTGACTTATGATGAATAGAAAACTATGAGTCGTTCATAGTAGGTCAGGCTTAGAAGCAACCACAATGGCCTACAATTGGCAAACAGAGAAGCAAACTGTAGTATAACCAGATAATGGAATAATGATTCAGTGTAAAAGTAACTGATCAATCAAGTCACGAAAAGACAATGGAGGAACCCGTTTTTTGGGGGGGGGAGATACTGAGGATTGAACCCATGGGGCTTTACCACTGAGCCACATTCCGAGTTCCCCGCTTTTAAAATTTTTTTCTTTTGAGACAGGGTCTTGCTGAATTGCTTAGGGCCCCACTAAAGTGCTGAGGCTGGCCTTGAACTTTTGCTTCTCCAGCCTCACTTTCCTGAGTCACGGATCACAGGTGCCACTATACCTGACTTCAATTGTAATTAAAGGAAGAAAAGAATCAGCAAGTAGGAGAAAAAAAAAAAAAAGAAGAAGAAGGTTGTGAGTATGAGGACATATTTTTGGAAAATAGTTTTGGATTAAAAAATAATTTTATATGGTTAAGTAGTTTTTGTTCTTGTTGTTTTGTTTGTTTGTTTGTTTTGGGACCTAAAGTCCAAGATGGGAAAAAGAGAAATGCAGGGACTACGGTTGTGGCTCAGCGGTAGAGCGCTTGCCTACGATGGGCGAGGCACCACGTGAAATAAATTAATTAATTAAAGATATTGTACCCAACTACAACAAAAAAATAAATACTTTAAAAAAGAGAAAGAAATGCAAACAAGTTGTAGAGATTTAACTGAAGACTGTGCTGCTGCACACTGTAATCCAAGAGAAGTGGGGGTGCTGTGGGGTGCTGGGGGTCCTGGGGGCGGCTTGTCACAAGTTCATGGCCAACCTCAGCAACTTTTGAGATCCTGTCTCAAAATAAAAACAGAAAAGGACAGA
>NW_026000164.1:15876516-16125379 GCF_001458135.2 Marmota marmota marmota | reverse complement strand
AAAAGGACAGAACAGGGGAGAAGGGGGTGAGGGGGGGCGGGGGGGTGAGGGGGGATGGAGGGGTGGGGTGGGGCTCAGTGGTAAAGCCCCATGGGTTCAATCCTCAGTACCCTCCCCCAGCACAGAAGAGTTCCTCCATGTCTTTTCATAACTTGATTGATCATTTATTTTTACGCTGAATCATTATTCCACTGTCTGTACCACGGTTTGCCAATTGTAGGTCATTGTGGTTGCTTCTAAGCTTGGGTGACTATGAACAACTCATAACTTCCTTTTCATCGTGAGTCAGCACATGCAACATAGCTTGTCAAAGTTCATGGCCAACCTCAGCAACTTTGTGAGATCCTGTCTCAAATTAAAAACGAAAAAGGACAGAACAGGGGAGGAGGGCAGTGTAGTTCAATGGTAAAGGGCTTCTAGGTTTAATCCCCAGCATTAAAAAGAAAAAGTGCTTAAGCAAATTGCAGAAACTTTGTAGAAAATAAATCTTAGGAAATTCATATATGTGATTAAGTTGGTTATAAATAATACAGACAGTTAAGGTTATTTGGGGCTTTTCTAAGGTCAAATTTTAATATATGAATATAAAATAAGAATCTAATCCTCTATGACTAAAGCAACAAGGTTTTCTTAGAACATTGATCTGTTTGGGTTTTTTTTTTTTTTTTTTTTCAGAACTGGAGATTGAACTCAGGGAACTCTACCATGAAGTACATTCCCGAACATTCCTAGTCCTTTTTATTTTTAAATTTGAGACAGGCTCTCACTAAGTTGTTGAGGCTGGCTTTGAACTTGTAATCCTCCTGCCTCAGTCTTCCAAGTCACTGGATTAGAGGCATATGCCACTGTGCCCAGCTACAAGATAATTTCTTGTCTTTATTAGGTTTTCTTTACTTAGGGAAACTAAGTCTTAAAAAAATCAGTTTGTTCAATACCTCTTTTTTAGAGTCTTTTAAGTGATTGATTTATAACTCTAATTAAACAAATATTATTTTAGGTTATTATGATATATATAACTGTATATCTGTGACATACACATATATGAATATGAGGGATAAATATGTTTATCTGAGCTTTGTTAGGCAAGACTGTTGCAGTGGTGCACTCCTGTTATACCAGCAACTCTGAAGGATCCAAGTTCCAGGGTAGACTGGGCAATTTAATGAGGCCCTGCTTCAAAATAAAAATTAATAAGTACTGGGAATGTAGCTCAGTGGTAGAGCTCCCTGGGTTCAGTCCCCAATACTGAAAAAAAAAATTGTTATGCAAAAGTGGTTTTAATACAGGCAACGTGGTTCAGTAAGTGCTGTCCTCATCATCGTCCTCGTCTTCTTCTTCTTCTTTTGGTTGTGTTGCTGTAGGGACAAAGGAGGCAAAGCACCAAAGACAGCAGGAAACAGTTTTATTTGACTGCAGCCAGGTTCAGAGGACACAGCTTTTGCTATAATCAATCAATCCCCTGAACCCCGAGTTCAGGCAGTTTCAGAATTTTATACCCAGCATGTAAGGGGAGGGGCTCAGAAGTTCACAATCTGCAGAAGTTCACATAAAAGCAGTTTTTCTTTCACTGTTTTGGACAAGTTAACCCTTCAAGGACAACACCTGAGAAGGGGAGAGCTTCTTCTCCCCTCTCTTTCCTCCCCCTCCAGCTGTTACCAGGGAGCCCAACTGTTAACTTCTCTTAGAAATGTAGACATCTCTGTGAAGCCCAGCCCAAGGCCAGAGGCCTTGTTTACACATTTTTATAAACTATTATACTGGATACATGTTTGTTTAAAACTAGTAAGAGGGTGTCCAGTACCCTCTTTATTCCGGGCCACTGGCCAAGTAAAACAGGGCAACGCGAAAATTGGAAGTTTATCTATGTTGAACTCTTTGGTAAAAAGTCTTTTGCTGACAGCTCTAAAATTAGCCATGGTGAAGATCTCTGGAGAAGCCCAGGTAAGACTTTTCTGTGGAGAAAGGGGGTGCCGCTACAATGTTTTGTTTTGTTGGTGGTTCTGGGGATTGAACCCAGGGTCATGTGCATGCTAGCTGCTAGGCAAGCACTGTACCATGAACTATGTCTCCATCTGTAAATCTCACCAGCCCTTATTTATTTATTTATTTGTTTGTTTGTTTGTTTGTTTATAGGCAGGATCTTGCAAATTGCTTAGAGCCTCACTAATTTGCTGAGGCTGGCTTTGAACTCATGATCCTCCTGTCTCAGCCTCCTGAGCCTCTGGGATTACAGGCATGGGCCACTGCACCTGGCTGCTGCTTCTTCTTTTGGAATGCTGTCTTCTATACAAAACACACTGTATCTGGACATTAAATACATAAAATGGTCAGTGAAACTTTGGGTATTTCTGCTGCTTGTATTTGGTCTGCATCTATTTGCTTTGACTAAGTAAGCATTTGTTATTGTATATGAGAGATCCATTTATACATCAGATAATAAATTTATTTGTATTCCTTAGCATTGTTTCCTAAATTTATTAGAAGTCTAAACTCTGCTTTGATTTTTTTTTAATCAGTGCTGCTATGTAGACCTGTAATTATAGTTATCCTATGGAGCCATGGATTCTGAATTTTGTTCAAAAGGTAAAACTAAATATATGTATTACAGGTGCAGGCCTTTAATCCTATCTACTTGGGAGGTTGAGGCAGAAGGATCAAAAGTTCAAGGTCAGCCTGAGCAAATTAGTGAGACCCTGTTTCAAAATAAAATTTTTTTAAAAGGCTGAGGGTATAGCTCAGTGACCAAGCATCCTTAGGTTCAATTCCCAGTACCACCAATAATGATACTAATACTAATACACCAAAATGCAAAGATTAGGAGAACACTTTACTAAGCTGGTATCCTCTGAACTAAAATTTTAGTAGTGATAGCCTTTTTCAGGCTTAGATAAAAATAGTCAATTTAGGTGGGAATTTATTTTGTCACTTAATATTTTGTAACAGGATAAAAGTAACCTGTTATCGATAAGTTATGTATAGAGAATTTATGATATTCTTTATTCTAAGATGGGAATTTAATTAATTAGTTAATTAATTTTGCAGTCCTGGGGATAGAACCCTCTCTACCACTGAGCTATATCACCAGCCATTTTTATTTTTCATTTTGAGACAGATTCTTGCTAAACTGCCCAGGCTGACCTTAAATTTGCCATCCTCTAGTTTTGACCTCATGAGTAGCTGGGATTACAAGCATGCATCATCAAGCCTGGCTAAAAATTATTTTTCTTGATTTAGAACTATTAAACAAACAGAATATACATTTGGCCTTGCTAATTTTATTTTGTATTTTCCATGTAAAATTTTATAACTATTGCTTGTTAGTGTTTTGCAGAAGGACAACTTAACATTAACAGAATACCCTGAGTTAATTTGAGATAACAAACCACCACCTACAGCAAACATAGGATATGACACTGATTCCTACTATTTACTAATATTGTCACCAATTAAATGAAAACCATAATTGTAAAAATTACAGAAGTTAAAAATTAAACCTACCTCCCACTTGGAGACCAAAGTCAAGGGAATTAAAAGGGCTAAGAATGAATAGCCAATATTTTGACCCTTGTCTTTCAAGTTCAGCCAGAATACAGGGAACAATGGGACCCACCTAAGTGCCCTACAACTTTGGTGAATCACCTGACCTCCTGATCATGAGGACCTTAAAGAAAGGAAGCCAATCAGTGTGCATCATTAATTCTCTCAAGAGGAGGGTCATTGGAGAGGGAAGCATTCCTAAAGATACCAAGGGAAGTCACTTGGTCAAGAAGACCCTGACCTGTTCCCTGCATATGGAATAACTGGTAGAGGAAAAAGAATGGAGGTGTGAGGCAGTTCCTCACAGGTTCCTAATTTAACTTCTGAGGAGTCTTGGATGATCTTTGCAGTATGAAGGAAAGAGGTTAACTTTTTGGCCACCATACGGGTCACCTACTTGATCTTGGACACCCAGTAGGGAAGTATGACCAAAGACAAATGTGTTAATACGAGGGTCATACATGAATATTTGTGTGTGTGTGTGTGTGTGTGTGTGTCACTGGGGACTGAACCTGGGGTGCTCTACCACTGAGCTACATCTCCAGCTCCTTTAATTTTTTGTTTTGAGACAGGGTTCACACTGTTATTAATCCTGGCCTTGAACTTTCGATCCTCCTGCCTCAGCCTCTAGAGTCCCTGGGATTACAGGCCTGCACCACCCTGCCAGGCTATGCACAGGTAATTGTCATGGGCCAGCCAAGGGCTGTGTGTGTGAGCTGTGAGCACTTTGAGCACACAAGCAGACTGGACTCACGTTGCTGCTCTGTCTGGGCTGTGCACGTATGTGTCCTTTTTGCTCACTCTGTCTTTTAATCCCACACAGGACCTGAGATGGGTGTGACTTGCCAAGATGTCAATCAATCTGCTGACCACAAGACATCACAAAGTTAGACTCAACCCCCTGAAGCCTGACCCTTCATCTTATTTGGGAAGAAAAGTCCATCAAACCTCCCTTTTTGTGTCCCCCCTATATAAGAGTAAAGAATTCATTTGGGTCAATCTCTTTCCAATGGATCCCTAAGGATAAAAGCCATCACCGGACCATAAGAAAAAGGTACTTTCTGTCTGTGTGTGTGATTATTTGTGCCAACCCAAATTCACCTGGAATGACCCTGAATGATCTAGTTGCGTGTCATGGCAGATAATTAAAAGAAAAAGACAGTGGCTCCCCCTTTTTAAAATTTTTAATTTGTTATATATGACAGCAGAATGCATGACAATTCATATTACACATATAGAGCACAGTTTTTCATATCTCTGGATGTACATAGAGTCGAGTCATATCCTTCATGTCTTCATACATGTACTTAGGGTAATGATGTCTATCTCATTCCACTGTCTTTCCTACCCCCATGCCCCCTCCCTTCTCCTCCCTCCCCTTTGCCCTATCTAGAGTTCCTCTATACCTCCCATGCCCCCAACCACATTATGAATCAGCATCCTTAAATCAGAGAAAACATCCAGCATCTGTTTTTTTGGGATGGGCTAACTTCACTTAGTATTATATTCTCCAACTCCATCCATTTACCTGCCAATGCCATGACTTTATTTTCCTTTCATGCTGAATAATATTCCATTGGGTATGTATACCACATTTTCTTTAGCTGTTCATCTACTGAAGGGCATCTATGTTGGTTCCCCCGTTTAGCTATTGATAGTGGCCCTTTTATATTTATGTTCATATTTTTATTTACATTTTTCATAGTACTGGGGATTGAACACAGGGATGCTCTACCATTGAGCTACTTTCCCAATCCTTTTTATTTTTATTTTTGAGACAGGGTCTCACTGAGTTGCCCAAGCTGATCTTAAACTTGCAATTTTCCTGCCTTAGCTTCTCAAATCACTAGGATTATAATCCTAGTGGCATAATGACCAACCAAAGGCTCTCTATTCAGATAGAAACAAGAAAATGACTTAATTTCTCATGGCAAAAAAATTTTTTTTTGTGTGTGTGGTCTATACACATGAAGCTATTTAAAAGAATACAGGACCCCTGCTACATGATTTGTTTAGTTGGACTTCTTATGAATTTGATTCCCTTTTATATTATTTTGTAATTTATAATGGTACTTCTGTGTTTAGACTTAAGCATCTGACAATTTTTGCTAATATGCTTCAGCCATTTTTAAAAAAATGAGTATACCTCCAGGCCAAAAAACCTGCAACGCCAGATAGGCTGACATTCTAATTCTCTCAAGATCCAGCAAAAGCTGAGCATGGGGCGCATGCCTATAATTCCAGAGATTTGGGATGCTGATGTGGGAGGATCACAAGTTTGAGGGCAGTTTCAGCAACTTAGCAAGGCCCTAAGCACCCTGGGTTTAATACCTGGAAACAAAAGATGGGGGAATTAAAATAAGAACTTAGACACTTCACTTTCACCTGCAAATGTCCTATGAGGTGGCCAAAAGAAGAATAAAAGATTTGCAGCATCTCTTCAGGGTGCTGTGGCACATGCCTGTAATCCCAGTAACTCTGGAGGTTGAGGCAAGAGGATCAAAAGTTCAAAGCCAGACTTGGCAACTTATTGAAACCCTGTCTCAAAATATTTTTCAAAAAAGGTCTAGGATGTAGCTCAGTAGTAGAACACCCCTTGGTTTAATCCCCAGTATCCAAGACTCTGCCTCCATTTTGCATTTATTTCCTTTGCTTGGAGTCACCTTGGATTCCACAAACAAGGTTTGATATCTTGTAAGGAGCCAAGCTATGCCCCCGATCCCAGACAACGGCAACTTTCTTATCTTTCTTATCTTACAAGTTATCTCCTGACCAATCCTGAGATAATGATGGACCACAGCTGATCAAGCTCATCCTTCTATGCAGACCTCAACACTTGCCCTCATTCCTCTTTCTGTAAAACCTCAAAGTCATTGTCAGTCCCTGGAAGACAAGGCTAAGGATAGGGTCTTCTTGTTGTAGCTATGCTGATTAAAGTTCCTTCTATGCTTTTCAAAAACAAAACAAAACCCATAGAGTACACAACATAGAAAAGTGAGTCCTAGTGTATGCATGGACTTCATTTCATAATGTTGTATTAATATATCCTGTAAACTTAAAACTGTCACCCAGTCAGGAGTGGTAGCACAGACCTGTAATCTCAGTGACTCGGGAGGCTGAGGTAGGAGGATTGTGAGTTTGAGGCCAGTCTCAGCAATTTAGTGAGAACTTGTCTCAAAATAAAAAGGGCTGAGAATATAGCTAAGTGGTAAAGCACCCTGGGAGATCAATTCCCGGTACCAAAAACAACAACAACAACAAAGCTTCCTCCCAAAATGAAGTCTATTAAATAAACAAGAAAGAACGAGGCTAGCCAGATATGGTGTCCCATTCCTGTACTCCCATTACCTGGGAGGGCCAACTGGATAGATTAATGGAGCCCGAGAATTCAAGACAAGCCTGGGCAACATAGTGAGACTCTGTCTCTAAACAAAACAAAGACCCAAGCAAGGCATGGTGGCACGCACCTGTACTCCCAGTAACTCTGAAGGCTGAAGCAGGAGGATCATGAGTTCAAAGCCAGCCTAAGCAATTTAGTGAGGACCTAAGCAACTCAGTGAAATCCTGTCTCAAAATAAAATACAAAAAAGGGCTAGGGATAGGCTTCAGTGATTAAGTGCCCCTAGATTCAATCCCTGGTACCAAATAAATGAATACATAAAAGGTAAAAAGGGCTGGGTATGTGTTCAGTGGTAAAGTGTGCCTGGGTTTAATCCTCAATAGCAAAAATAAATAAAAAACCAAATTAATTAATTCAGAAGAAAAACATGCACATAGTAATAGTAATGAATACATAATAATGAATGCAAGGTTTTTTTCCACATTTTTATTGGTGAGTTATTTTTGTACATATTGATAGGATTTGCTGTTACATATTTGTACATGCACATAAAACATGAATCCAGTTTTTATACCAATAGACTTATAAAATATATATAATAAATATACATAATTTCTTTAATGGAAAAAGGAGCCTGTTTACTGTAACAAAATCTGAAATAACCAACTTACAAAGAAGAAAGCCTTATTCTGGCTCATAATTTTGGAGGCTTCAGTTCACGGTTGGTTCCATTGCTTTTGGGCCTATGATCAGGAAGCACATCATGGTGGGCACATGAGGTGGATGAAGTTTATCATCTCATGGCAGCCAGAAAGCAAAGCAAAGAGAAAGAGAAGAGGCCAGGGTCCCCACATCCCCTTCAGGGGTATGCCCTCATAGGACCAAAAGCTTCCCACGAGGCCCTACCTCTTAAAGGTTTCCATCACATTTCAGTTGTGCTACACTGAGGACCACGCCTTGAACACCTGGGCCTCTGGGGGACATTCCCTATTCAAATGATAGCAGAGCCCATAAAGGAAGAAGTTCTAGAGCCTACAAATGTCATACCCAGCTGGGAAACACACTGCCCTGCAAACTTGAGTACAGACCTGCACCCTGCCTAAGGGTCAGTTGGGAAGGACCTAATTGCTTACACAAAACTGGCACGTTAAGAAGGAGGAGGTCTAAGGCAGGTCATTTCAGAGGAAGTTTGGATGACAAAACTGCCAAGAAGAATTTTTTTAAAAGTAGAAATTGGATGAGCAGAAGTAAGGCTGAAGGGAAGCCAGGATATTTTCTAATTTGAACGGGAAGCTGGGATCAGAGGAACTGAGGAGTTGGGTCTCCCTATACAGGGAACAACTAGACCCGGCACAGATGGATTCCTGTAGGCCAAGGCCAAGGCCAAGGGACAAGTGTCCTGAGGCACGGGGATGCCAAAGGGAGAGACTCTGCTCTGGCTGGGTACAAACTGAGCAGTCTTGGGAAGCACTTACGGTGTTCCTGTTTGGCCACGACTCAGGAAGGGCTGGGCAAGGAGCCCGGTGGTAGGAAAAGAAACAGGAAATAGATCTGGCAGAAAGCTTCCGTATGTTCCATTTCTCCTTCTCCTCCTCCTCCTCCTCCTCCTCCTCATTATTATTATTATTATTATTATTATTATTATTATTGGTACTCCCTGGGATTGAACCTAGAAACATGTCACTGAGTTATATCCCCAACCCTTTTTCAAGGGTTGAAGCTTATCGTCTCATGGCAGATGAGACAGCATCTTCCTAAATTGCCCAGGCTGGCTTCAAACTTTCCATCCTCCTGCCTCAGCCTCCTGAGTCACTGGGTTATAGGCATGTGCCATTGCACCTCGTTTTCTTCTGTCACTTCTAAGAGACTGTTAGCTGGACTTACATCCATCCCATGCCTCTCCATTTATATGAGTAAGTGAAACATATTCTGTCAGCCTCAGAGAGAAACAATGCAACAAAAGTGCTTTTATGAGTTACACAATTTTATTAAAAAAATTTGAAGCTATCTCAGCTGGGCATGACACAGCTATTCAGGAGGCTGAGGCAGGAGGATCACAAGTTCAAGGCCAGCCTCTTCAATTTAGCAAGACCTTACCTCAAAAGAAAAAAAAATTTAAAGGGTGGCAGGGGTAGGGGAGAGGCTAGAAGTGTAGTTCAGTGGTTGAGTGCTTGCCTAGCACTCCAAGGCTCTGAATTCAATATACAGGACTGAAAAGTGAAAAAAGAAAAAAAAAATCTGTACACGAGACTCATAAAGCATGGGTGTGGCATAGAACAAGAAGATATCTCTTTCTTGGGGGACTTTAGAAAGTCCTTGGAAGAGTACTTATCTTAGACAGGCGTGGGCCTCCCTTCTCATTACTTCCCAGCTCCAGTTTTGATGGGTCTTACAAGAATGACGGCATCCTTGGAGTTATCAAGGGCCCTACAACCAGAAACTCAAATCACCCCTCTCCTCCTCTAAGTAAGCCACCTCCCCCTGCCTCACACTGGGATTGAACTCAGGGGTGCTCTACCACTGAGACACATCCCCGGCCCTATTTATTTATTTATTTATTTAAATTTTGAGACAGGGTCTAGCTAAATTACCCAGTCTGGACTTGAACTTGCAATCCTGGGATTTTTTAGATGTACACCACCATGCCCTGCTAAGACTTTTTTGTTTCTTTTAATCTGGGTAAGTTATATACTTAGATCCTTCTTCTCTTAAGAGAAATTCAAAGCTAGGAGATTCCTCAGTTCATCAAGGAAATAAAACTTCATTTTCAACTAAATGAAATTAAAATTAATTATTGATGGCATGAAGAGAAGCGGGCTGGGTGCAATGGCTTCTGGTAGATTACATCGACTTTGGAAAATTTTCTGTTACATTTTCTGCTGACACTTGCCTTCTCCTTTATTTCATTTTGACTTCTATTTAATTCAGGATTCAAATCCACTACATTTATTATTTCTTCTCTCTAGGTGTCAGTGGGGCTTGGGGGACACATAGAATGTTGCAGGATGGAAGTGGGGCTGGGCTGTGTCTGCCATCTGTGGGTTGGCTCCCCCTGAAATGTGATTTGTATATCTGGCCCTTAGATGTGGTCATCCCTGTCTACAGGCATCCAAGATGTCCATATCACCACCAAATCCCAAGCCATAGAGCCCTAACCTGAAACTCATCTCTTCTCAATGTGATGAGCAGTTTGTGTACTTTACAGACTTTACAATCCCAGCTATGAGTTCTCTGTGGCCTGGCTGGCTCTCTTCCTTCCATCCAGCTCCCACAGTAGACATGCACCATGGAGCTTCTCTTCCTACCATGTGCAGAGGCTCATGGGGCATCCCGAGGCTGCCCTGGGACCTGCACACCTGGATGCCTCCTGTTGTCATTGTGAGTGTCCTAGGGCTTCCCTCCAGGACTCCAAGCCTTTTCCTACATTCACCCTGGGAAGTGGGGGTGCAGCTCTCCTGTGATCTGGGACTTCCCAACTCAACTGGATATCCCCAGAAGTACTCCCATGTTCTTAATCATCTCTACCATGAGATTATCGATGGTTCTTATTTTCTTACATAATCTTTTATTTTCCTTTTTACAAAGAGCATATATTGCTTTTGTAAGGATAAAAAGTGAAAGTTGAAGCTGAGCATGGTGGTGCAGGCCTGTAGTCCTAGCGGCTCAAGAGGCCGAGGCAGGAGAATCACTAATTCAAAGCCAGCATTGGCAAGTTAACTAGGCCCAAAGCAACTTAGCAAGACCCTGCCTCCAAAAACAAAAAAACAAACAAACAAAAAAAGCGCTGGGGATGTGGCTCAGTGGTTAAGCATCCCTGAGTTCAATCCCTGGTACCAAAGTGAAAGTTGAAGCAGGGGCAATGGCACATACCTGTAATCCTGGAGACTGAGGCAGGAGAATCACACAGTTAAGTCTCAGCAAATTATCAAGATTCTAAGCAACTAAGTGATGTTATGGGCTAGGCCACATGGGCAATGACCAAACAGACTCCATTTTACCCTGAGACCCCATGTCATGTAAGAAATGCTTCTCCCATGAGAAAACTCCACCTCTGCCATCCTGATCCTGCTTAGCACACCCTGCTTATAAATGCAAATATTTCTGTTCTTACACAATGCAAAATTGTTCTCTTTTTGGTTCCTGTTTTTCTTGGACAGTGTACCCTGTCAAAGAATGATTATCTAGATGTTAACCATTCTTTAACTTGTACCCAACTAAGGTCGTTTTGACTCACTTCACCTTCTACTTCTGATTTTAGGTCTCATGATGTTTGTTTATGGCTTTGAATCATAGCAACAGCCCCTTATGATTAATGTGATTTGGGACTATAAAGGTGCGCTCTCAGACTTGCGGGGAGTTGAAGGGTATAGACTTGCAGTCTGCTCCTTGGCCCTCCAGCTGGTGAATAAAGATGGTTCTGTCTCCTGCTGTAAGATTGACTTGGTGATTTATCCCAATCTCGCCATAACATTTTGGAGGCCCCAGCAAGATGATCACTGCAGTCAAGGCTGTGGCTCTCTGGCACACAAGTGTCCCAGATCCTCTGACGCAGAGAGGCGCCCTCCCCTCTCTAGTTGTGGGAGATCTCTGCTTTGTGAGGGTCTGGACCTCCTGTGGTGACCAACTGGAGCCCACCTATAGAAGCTCTGATATAACTCACATCTGTAATCCAGTGGCTTTAAAGGAGGACAGATCTGCATATGTTGGGAGGTACCTCGTTTATTCTTTCCATTTGAGTCGATTGTAAGATTGTAAAGCCGTGGAGGTTCCTAGCGCCTAATTGTAAATCTTTAGAAGTGTATCAGGGGCTCTCCTCTGGGGGTGTGTCTAGTGCTTGATTGTAAAGCCCAAAGGTGTACAAGTGATCCAAATACCTTTGGTTCACGTGTCAAACAATTAATAAAATGTTAATGTCTATAAAATGTCTAATATCCATTGTTTCTAGGATTTTTCTTCATCAAGAAAGAGATGGCTGATGCTATTCAATACACTTGTCTGATGTCTTGGTTTTAAAAATAAGTAAATCAGATTTGACATATGTGGGATTGCTCATGGATGTGTTTGTTAGAGATATCTAATTGGTTTACAGAATGAAAGCACTAACTGTTAAATATAACATCAAGTACTCTTAACTCCTTCAATTCTATAAATTAACATACTTAAACATTACTGGTGTTTTCATAAATTGGTAAAAATTGCTCTATGTCATTACTAAAAACATGGTTATTAAGAGTTAAATGTCCCAAAAGGTATAATTCTATAATTGTGTTTCAAATAGAGTACTGTAAATAGCATAAAGAATTTCTCCTGCAGGTTTCAAATAGAGTAATTTGTCTAAATTCAGAAATTTACAAGGGTTGCTTCAGAGTGTAAATTTTAAAAAGGGGGTCAAATGATAGGAAAAAAGTTTAAAGATTCTAAATATAAAATTTTCTGGGTAAGAAAGTCTTCATGTGGCAAAGTTATAATGCATCTAAGTAAACAACAGAGGGTCTAATTAAGTGACAAAACGATCTATATAAATAAAGAGTAAGTTTTAAAAGATTTGTGTGTAACTAAGTGTTGTGATGGGCAAAAAGTGTGATTTATGCAGTCAAGGGGGAGAAATAAAGAATGTTCACACGGTTCTGCCCTTTTCAATGCTTTATTCACTCAAATCACTGATTACAATTCCACTCTAAGGATTCAAGAAAATGACAATCCTTAATGCTAGGCACTGCGATAGATATAATCAATTCACAGCAAACAATTCTAGATTAATTCTAAGCACTGCAAACATGCTTAATCATGACAGGCTCGTGACAGACATTCCCTCTGCATGCTAAGCTCAAGTGCCAGGTCTAAAGTCTCAAGCCTTAGGGTCCAGCAGATGCACACACACTCAGACTGTGGTGATCAGATCAGGAACCAAGATAGGCTTCTCCTGGGGTGGAGCTGACAGCTGGCTGAGGAGGTGGTCATAGAGAGAAGTCCTTTTCTCACATAGGGTCAAGAGAGTTTGAGAGCGGTGCGAATAACACAGAGATCAGGCAGATGAGAAGAGTTGGGATGTCACTCCAGGTGCTCATCAGGCTCTCAGACTTGTGTGCATCAGTGTTGGCTGGCTGAATGTCTATTCATTTGCTCCATCATTTACACTAAATTTGGGGGCTTCTGACTACCCTTTCAATCCCTATCAGCTGCTACCGGATTTCTCAGTGACGTCATTCGTTCTGAGGTTAAATCATCTGGTCTCCTGGTCCACAACCTGATTTTCTTGCTTCTCGCTCTTTATCAGGGCAAGAGCAATGCCAGAGACTTCACTCAGAGTTTGTCAGGGTGGGGAAAAGTGACTTGTTTGTGCCTGAGGGTCATACTGGAGGACTCTGTAGTTGTGCCTCGTGAGGCTGCAGGTTTCAAAGTGGAGTTTTTAAAATGGAATTGCTTAGGCTAAGGCCTAAGGCCATCCTTACACTAAGTTGGTTAAAAATAAGTAATATGATCAGTTAAAACTATTCAGTTTGTTCCCTAAAGTCAAATATTAATGTACTAATTATGTACATCCAATATTAATGTATTAATATAAATCATTTTAATCTGTAATTTAAAATGACAAGGATTTCTTAAAACATTAATCTACTCTTAACATTGTGTCTATTAAGTTTTATTTTCTAGAACAACTAGTCTTAAGAAATTAGGTTTGTTCAACTGGTTAAACAGCAACTGATATTTTAGGGTATTGTACTATATTACAAAGTCTAAATTTTTCTTTAAGATCTAGACTTGGTTAATATAAAACATAAATATAATTATGACACTATACTCTTCTTTGCATATTAAATATGCTCATATCTTCCAGGTATACAAGTCTTTAAAGAAAAAGGTTTAAAGAAGCATTTTATCAAGCTGGTGTTCTCCAAACTAAAGTTGTCTGTAATGGTAGTTTAGACTTGTAAGGATAACAAATTTTATTAGGGATTTAGTTATACCATTAATTGTTTTTTAACCAAACCTAAACCTTAGGTTACTTTTTACACTTGGATAAATGTAAATGTATTTCTAAAAGAAATTGCCTAATCAGCAATTTAGTGAGGCCCTAAGCAACTCAGTGAGACCCTGTCTTTAAATAAAATATAGAAACAGGATAGGGATGTGGTTCCGGGGTTGAGTGCCCCTGGATTAAATTCTCAGTACCAGAGAGAGAGAGAAACTCTCCCTTGCCTCAAAGTACTATGTCCATCCCCGAATAGATCTTTGGAGAATCTTCCATTGTGTGTGACACTTAAGGGTTAACAAACCCTTAAGTGTCAGTCACAAAGTCATTCATAACTTTTTTTTTTTAAATAGGAACATTTTTCAGGAGTTGTTAATCTTTAATTTACAGCAATCAGGTTTACTACAAGAATTTTTTCTTTTGCCAGGCATCGTGGCACTCTCCTGTAATCCCAGCCACTATGGAGGCTGAGAATCGCAAGTTCAAAGCCAGTCTCAGCAACTTATCGAGTTCCTAAGCAATTAAGGGAGATCCTGTCTCAAATGAAAAGGACTGGGGATGTGGCTCAGTGGTTAAACGCCTCTGGGTTCAATCCCTAGTACCAATATAAATAAATAAAATGATAAATAAAAAGAATTCTTTTTTTCCTAGGACTACATGCAAACCCAGGCACACACTCTGCCTCTGAAGTTTGTCCCCAGCACCAGCAATTAATTTTACAAATGAACTTCCTGTTTTAGTGTCTGCCCTTGGCTCTGGCTCCTTCCCTTGGGCCAGGGCCAGCCTCCCTAACCAGGATTTAAAGCATCTGTGAGCCTCATTACCAGGACGCCAGACATCTATTTGCTCTCTCAAAGCCATTTCTGCACCAACCATGGCCACCTTCGTGGAGCTCAGCACCAAAGCCAAGATGCCCATTTTGGGTCTGGGCACCTGGAAGGTAAATATGCAAATTTTAGGAGGCCTGCTTCCCTCCGGGGTTGTCTGAATACTTTCTCTGTTGTCAGTTGGGACAGGGGTTTAAAGAGGTGAAATTCAGCCCTAGAGCTGAATTTCTCTGGGCCGATGGAGGCTGGAAAGTTACAGACTGGCTTTTCTTGGCAGGGTGAGTGCTTCACTAGCAAGTATCAAGTTTCCAGCACAAGTTGGACTTACTAAAAAAAGAAAGAGCCGAAGAAAGAAAGAAAAAGAGAACACGGCAGCTACTCTCAGCAGTCTTTTTCTTCTGAAACACTGCTTAGTTCTGGGACATGGAGAGAGGGGCTCAGCATTTCTTGGCCTTGGGTTTGGTGATGGCTGAGTGATTGAGAGGATCCAGAGCTCTATAATAAGGGGGGCTCGGGGTGTAGTACAGTGGTAGAGCGCCCTGAGTTCAATACCCAGTAACTTAACAAAACAAAACAACTCAGACCCAACCCAGGCTACAGAATCAATATTTGCTTTGCTGAGATCTCCAGTGGTTGTCATGCTCATTAAGCTCTGAGAAGTACTGGGATCACAGACAGCCTCGGTCATCACAGAGTCAGGAGCGCAGGTCCCACTCTGGCTGTGTTATTGTCAGCAGGCAAAATGCCAAAGGCACATCCCAGTGCCTCAGGAAGCAGATTCACCGGCCTCTCTTGGAATTTTATCATCTTCTAACTCTGCCCCCCCTTTTTTTTTTTTTTTTTTACCATTTCCCTCAATGCTGACATCACCCTAGCTAGTTTCCAAGATCCATCTTTGGAACCTTTCTTTCCTCATGGCTCATCTTGCTGAGTCATTCCTCTGTGTCTCTCTCTCTTTTTTTTTTATACTCAGGTCGTTCTACCACCGGTCTATATCCCCAGCCATTTTGACATTTTATTTTGAGACAAGGTCTTGCTAAGTTGCTGAGGCTAGCCTTGAACTTGTGATCTTCCTGCCTCTGCCTCCTGGGTCACCTCCTGGCTCACTGGGATTACATGTGTACACCATCACACCTGACCTCCTGAGTTACTTCAGGTCTAGTTTTCAGCCTGGCTTTGAGAGCACTGAAGTGGAAGCTATCCATATTTTCTAGCAACTGGAGATACTTCAGGACTTACCTGAATTATAGAGGAATTGACTTTTAGGTAGGATAGGGCTCCAGGTCACAATCATAAAATTAATTAATTTTTTTTCTTTTGAAAAGTTTTCCAAAGTGTGTTTTATTCCCTGTTATCCCCTGGCAAATGGGACCTAGATTTGGAGGAAAAGTAACTGATGGCCTTTTCTTTTTAGTCTCCCCCAAACAAAGTCAAAGAAGCCGTGAAGGTGGCCATTGATGCAGGATATCGCCACATAGACTGTGCCTACGTCTATCAGAATGAGAATGAGGTGGGAGAAGCCATCCAAGAGAAGATCCAAGAGAAGGTGGTGAAGCGGGAGGACCTCTTTATTGTGAGCAAGGTACGTATGGCCCATTTGGTGGGAGGACTGGACTTCAACGCAGGCAGAAGTATGTGGATGTGGTCAGTGCCAAGAACCCTCCCAGCCTTTCCTCTATGTCCATGTCAACCCCAGCTCTCTTCATGTGGGCCTTTAGTATGTCCCTCAATACAAACATCCGCACGAGTACTGACATGTGAAAGATACTGCTGTAGTCCCATACACCTGAGTGGGGCTGGCCCCAGTGCCCTCGTCTTCCCTGTTTTCTATCAATGGGATCCCTCTGCCCAGTGACGATCAGAAGCTAAGGGTGCAAACAGTGATGGATCCTGACGCCAGACCTTCAGCACTGTGGTCTCAATGGATGTTGCACTGAGGTTCTTAGTCAGGGGGTTTTGGAAAACGGTGGGAGCATTTTTTATTATCATTTAGAGATTTCTTTTTATTTCAAGCCAGTAAAAACTGTGTTATAAAGTGTACAACAAAGAAGGAAAGGGATAATTGTTACACGAAGGAGTTGAAACCTGCTGGATAAGCAATTTGCTAAAAAATCTGTAGTTCCAGGTCCTTGGAAAATGCATCTGGTAGGATAAATAGATTAGCTGTAGGCAGGGCCCCATCTGAAAGAATTCCTTATCAAATCATCAGTTGGAGCCTAATAGATGAAGATACGGTATATAGAAAAAGGGGACATGTGCTTGAAATGTAAAAGCTAATCACAATTCCTACCCTCAGAGAGCTGAGAGCCAAGGAAGGGAATAACACAGGTACAAAAATATTTAATTAGTGGCCAAATATTTTAACCAATGTTAGAAACAGATAGAATGTTGAGAGTGTGAAAAAATAAATTGGCCTGATATCACAGTGTCTAGGCCCGAAATTCCAGAGACTTAGGAGGCTGAAGCAGAAGGATCACAAATTCAAGGCCAGCCTCATCAGTTTAGCCAGATCCTATCTCAAAATAAAGTATAAAAAGGGCTGGGTAGCTCAGTGGTACAGCATCCCTGGGTTCAATCTCCACTACCAAAAATAAATAAATTGCGCTCATCTCAGGAAATACAGCCTTGGCTGAGGACTTTGTGTGCTGGGTCACTATCTTAACCACCTTAGTTATAAACGACCTGTTCTCAGGATGGATCATGCAAATCACAAAGCAGGGAGAGTGAGTGTGGTACAGCCCCTCTCTCTCCAGTCCTAAGGCCTTGCTGTCTCCCCCTGCAGTTGTGGTGCACCTTCTTTGAGAGGAAGCTTGTGAAGGAAGCCTGTCGGAAGACCCTCAAGGATCTGAAACTGGACTATTTGGATGTCTATCTTATTCATTGGCCCCAGGGATTTCAGGTTTGAACTATTCCTGAGCAGACAGATGCCAGAAAATAACTGTGCCAGGATGGGGGTATCCAGTGGACAGGAGTTCTTGTGCAGAGCAGGAAGGTGCTGGTTTGGAAGAGAGGCCTAGATGACACGTGGCCACTGAGGTAGGCACGTGCCTAAGTTTTCTTGCGGTTGCATCTGAGAGAGACAGTGACTTCTGGCAACTCGAATAAGCTGCCACTGCCATGTGGCCTTTGTCTTGATTGTGTGCCACCCCCCCCAGGAGAACTCTTGGGATACTCTTGCATAACATTATCTCAGGGCTCAACACTCCTGTTAATCAAAGCACACCCTGGGAGTGGCATCTTGGAGAAAAGCCCAAGCATGGTGATACTGAAAGGTAGCCATTTCTCACTAAAGAAACAGACTCTACTTCTGCCTGCTCCTGGAGGTGAGAGGGACATGAATTCCCAGCCTCTTCCCTCATGGTCAGCTAGGTGATGTGGTATGCCACCCAGGCTCCTAGAGGCTGTGAGGACAGAAGTGAGTTAACCTCTTCCCTAGGAAAACCATACCTTGAGATCCAACCCTTGTTTATTGACCTTGAAATTAATGTTTACCTCCAAGTTTATTTGGGGTCTGATAATATAAAGTTAATGTCCACGGTGATAATGATGGCTTCTAGAATATTCTAGTGATGGATTGTAAAATCAATCCAGTAGTTTATAAAAATGTAAGAGTTTCCATGCCACAATAGATTGATATGGAGTTTTTATTGAAACTCACTATCTACAAGTGTGTTCTCCAGCGTTTGATAAAAATAGTGTGCAGATGTGGGTATAAGAATGGGAATCAGAGCCAGGCACAGTGGTGCATGCCTGTAATCCCAGTGGCTCAAGAGGCTGAGGTGGGAAGATCATGAGTTCAAAGTCAGTCTCCACAAAAGTGAGATGCTAAGCAACTCAGTAAGACCCTGTCTCTAAATAAAATACAAAATAGGGCTGGGGATGTGGCTCAGTGATTGAGGGCCCCCGAGTACTCCAGTACCCTGCCCACCCCACCCCCGCCAAAAGAAGTAGAAATCAGGATCTGAAAACCTTGTTCAACAGGACCACATATCCAGATGCACATTACAATAAGCTTTTTATTCTCCTTTTACAGGCTGGGAAGGACTTATTCCCCAAAGATGATAAAGGCAACAACCTCATCAGTAAAGAAACATTCTTGGATGCCTGGGAGGTAGGTTCTAGTTTCTTCTAAGTGTGTTGGGAGAAAAAAAATTTCCCTCGGTCATGGATGAGACTCCATGAAGGAGCCCTGCTGCGTTATGTCTAACTCCACCACTGTTATCCTCCAGTTTTTCTCACTCCTTCCTTATCACCTTTGGACTCAGAATCCATCTGACATGATTTACATTTTCAAGGCTAAAACTGTGTTCTCAAATGAGATTATAGATATAATGTACCCTAATTTGGGGGATACACGTGCTATTCCAAAGCCATGGGAGGAAATTTTAAAAAGGCATTTTGACTTGAGTTTGTACGTGTTAGCTGAGTAACCTTGGATCAGTTATTTAACTCCTGAAATATTCAGTTTCTTATTTTTTAAAAATACTATAGATAGGTGGGTGCAGTGGCACACTCCTGTAATCCCCGCAACTCAGGAGGTTAAGGCAGGATGATGGCAAGTTCAAGGCTAGCCTCAGAAAATTAGCAAGACCCTAAGCAATTTAGAGAGACCCTGTTGCAAAATAAAAAATAAAACAGAGCTTGGGATGTGGATCAGTGGTCAAGAGCCCCTGGGTTCAATTCCCAGTACCAATAAATAAATAAATTCCTTAATTAAATAAAATAAAAAGGACTGGGGATGTAGCTCAGTGGTAAAGCACCCCTGGGTTTAATCTGTGTGTGTGTGTGTGTGTGTGTGTGTGTGTGTGTGTGTAACTGATACATGTCCGCAAGATATGGTAAAGATTAAGGTAGCCAACATGCTAGGAACTTTAATCATGGTCAATTTAATCATCTAACCATAAGAGGGAGTGTTACTAGGGAGAGTTATTTTTCCCACTTACAAATTATATGATTAAGATCTAGAAAAGTTGTTAACTTGTCGGGTCATGGAGCAAGTATGTGGCAGAGCTGGGGTTGACTCAGGACTCAGGTCTGTCTGACTAAGAAGTTCAACTGCATTGGTCTTTAGCAGAGTGCTTGGTAAAAAGTGAACACATATCATTCAAACATAAGGGAAAAGGAGTGCCCCACTTCCTAGATCCAATAATGACCTCATTCACATAATTTGTGTCTAAAATTAAATTAAGGCATGAAAGGTTTTCTGAAGTTTTTTTTTTTTTTTTTTTTTTTTGAAACGATCATGTGCTCTTGCAAATGCCAGCAGAGAACAAGTGAATGAACAAGTCATAAATGAATAGTGACAAAGGGTTTCAGGGATCATATTGTTCTATCATCTGAGTGGGACACATTTCCTTAGTTTGTGTTGTTTTTTACCACTTAAAATAGGTTAAAACTGTCCTAGCCTGGAATTGATATGATAAATTAAATGTAAAGTTTTTATTTTATTTTGAGACAGAGTCTCACTAAGTTTGTTCAGAAATGTTTACCCATGAGCACAGCTTTCTTGCTTTGAACCTCAGCAACCAGCAATAAGAAAATTTAGATAGCAAAAATGATGTGATATCAGGAAAAGGATAATGAAGCAGGAAAATCATCACTTTATAATGACAAGGTTGGCAATCCTGGAAATACACTTGAAAGGAATTATCTTTGGCAAGCAAATCATTAAATTTGCCTGCTAACAGCAGAAAGCTTGTTACTTGGAAGTATGGGAAGAAACTATCTGAATTTCTATGGGTGGGTTTTAAAGACTGTCCTCAACCTCTCTGAGTTGTACATGAAAAGAAAAAGAAAAAAAAAAACCCCAAAACTATTGGTTGTTGCCACCTGTAGTATTGCCATTGGATTTTCTCAGCAGGGATATGCCATTTATAGTTCATTTCTGCAAGTCAAAATGATAAAAGAAGCAATGCTTTATATAATTAAGAGCCATACCAAATTATTGAAAATCTCATATCGCAGGGCTGGACATGCCTGTTAATAACGTGACTCAGGAGGTTGAGGAAGGAGGATTGCAAATTGGAAGCCAGCCTTAGCAATTTAGTGAGGCCATAAGCAACTTAGTGAGACTCTGTCTCAAAATAAAATAAAAAGGGCTGGGGATGTTGCTCGGTGATTAACTACTCCTGAGCTTTACCCAGTACCAAAAAACATATAATAGTATCTAAGAAGCGTGAGACTATATATAGAAGTAAATCAGATACTTTGGGGAAAGTCTTAGGAAGATGTCAATTTGTCATAATATCCAAACCTTCTTCTATAATTAAATATAAATCTCTGTACCAAGTGGAAGAACACCATGAATGTACAAGCTGTGAGCTGGAACCCAGGGGCACTTTACTACTTAGCTACATCCCTAGTCCTTTATTTATTTGTTTGTTTGTTTATTTATTTATTTATTTATTTATTTATTTATTTATTTATGGTACTGGGGATTCAACCCAGGGTTGTTTAACCACTGAGCCATATCACCAGCCCTTTTCTGCATTTTATTTAGAGACAGGGTCTTGCTAAGTTGCCTAGGGCCTTGCTAAGTTGCTAAGGCTGGCTTTGAATTTGGGATCCTCCTATGTCAGCTTCCTGAGCTGCTGGGGTTACAGGTATGCGCCACCATGCCCAGACCTTTTATTTTTTTTACTTTTAGACAGGGTCTTGCTAAGTTGCTCAGGATCCTGCTAAACTGCTGAGGCTGGCCTTGAACCTGCAAACCTCCTGCCTCAGCTTCTGGAGTCATTGGGATTATAAGTATTGTATTTTTCTTTAATGACCTTTCAAGGCATTATCCAACCACATAAATACTTGTTTGACATAGTCACTAAAATATACTTATTAAGCCTGAAACTTCAAGAATAGATACTATTTTCTCTTTGCTAATGACAAAATTGTGGCCATAAAAAGAAATTTGAAATCTAGTTAACTTAGAAAAATATCAACATATTTATTTTCTTGCCACAAGACACATTCTGTTTGAGGAAGTTTTCAGGTTTAATGATATAATGAACAATATAGTGTTTTATGTGAATGGGCTCAAAATGAAAATTTTGGCAAGACTCACAAAATAGCCTGAGATTTCAGCATTCGTTTTTGCATTAAATTGAGTGCATTAATTCGATAGGTCAACTTTGTCATATATATTCACTAACCCTTTTCATTGCAGGTCATGGAGGAGCTGGTGGATGAGGGGTTGGTGAAAGCTCTTGGTGTCTCCAACTTCAACCACTTCCAGATTGAAAAGATCTTGAATAAGCCTGGACTCAAATATAAACCAGTGACTAACCAGGTAGATTCTAGTCAATGAAAGGGTCCTGCCCTATGACTTCTTAACATTAGGAGGCAAATCCAATGCTATATACTGAGTCTAGTCTCAGGGATCAGTGGTAATGATGCTTTCAGGGTGGTGGGAGACAGATCTCAGGGTCTGGTTTAGTAAGTCTGTCAATATGTTGTGTGTACAACTTTCTGTGAACCATTCAAAATGCAAGCAAACTTTCCTAATGATGGAGATTGTTCATACTTGCAGGTGGAGTGTCACCCATACCTCACCCAGGAGAAACTGACCCAATATTGCCATTCTAAGGGCATCACTGTCACAGCCTACAGCCCCCTGGGCTCTCCAGATAGACCTTGGTGAGGCTTCTGAGTGGTGGGTCTTTGTCTTAGTACTCTTAAAATATTACTTTATAACTGGTTGAGTTTGGTATGAATCTGTAAGTCACCAGAAAGAAAAATGTGTCTAAGGCAATGTGCTTAACCCCTCCAAATGGGATTATGGTGGGAAAGAATGGGAGTTTAAAAAGAAAGTGCAACACTTCTGACCCTCTGAGAATACTCCAGTGCTAGACCAGCCTTGGTGAAATGCTGAGGCTCCAGAGCCCGTGGATGGACTAGCTCATGGGAAAGACACAGAGCTTCTGGGTTTCTCCTGTTGGTGTCCCAAATGGAGAAGGCTCTGATGCCCAGCCTCGAGATTGACATTGGAGTGATGTGCTTATGCATTTGGTAACCATGGTGATTATTCATAACAGCTAACTTTCTGCCTCTAGGGCTAAACCAGAAGACCCTTCACTATTGGAGGACCCTAAGATCAAGGAGATTGCTGCAAGGCACAAAAAATCCCCAGCCCAGGTACAATGTGGGGTTTTTGCTCTTTATCTTTATCCAGCAATCCATTTATTCTACAGTCTTCTGTTTTATTCCTTTTATTGTCTTCATTTGACTCATTAGAGGGGAGGAAAACAGGAAGTAAAGCACACTCATGTGCCTTCTTGGAAGTCTTGTTAGGACCCCCAGGAAATACAGTGGGTATCAATGAAACAAGGTTTATTAGTCAGCTTTCTGTTGTTTAGAAAATCAACAGAAAGGAGAAAAGATTTATTTTGGCTCAGGGTTTCAATATTTCAGTCTGTGGTCATTTGGCCCCATCACTTTGGGCCTTGGTGAGCCATGTATGGGCCATGTGTGGTGGAGCAAAGGTGCTTACATCATAGCACTCAAGGAGGAAAGGTGCAGGAGGAATGAGAGAGAGGGAGGGGGGAGTGAGAGAGAGGGAGAGAAAGAGAGAGGGAGACCCTTCAAACAAAGGCCAGTGACCTACCTCTTCCAACTATGTTCACAGCTCTCTGAAGTTTCCACCACCTCCAAATAGTGCCACACTTGGGGACCAAGCCTTCAATGAGCCTTTGGGGGTATTCCAGGTCCAAACTCTAACACAAGTGTGGCCTCTGTCTATTGGCTTCCTACCAAGTTGTCTAGCTGAACCACAGAGAATGGTTTTGGGTTCATATGCCATCTGTACCACATCTCAGCCTTATGACCTCCAAGGACACCTTCATTTCTAAACAAGGAAAACCATAGGGTTTTCCCATAACCTGCTAGTTAGGGAGGGAAGGGGAGAACTGGCCAGTGTCTCTAATAGTTAAGCACTTGGCCCAACATTCACTGTTGTAGCTAAAGCCTCAGTGAGCTACAGAGATATTTTATTTTTCCTTTTTCTGGGAGAGGGGGGTCCTTGTGGACAAATAGAAATATGAAGTCCTCTTTCTTCACAGGTTCTGATCCGGTTCCATATCCAGAGGAATGTGGTGGTGATCCCCAAGTCTGTGACCCCAGAACGTATTCTTGAGAACTTTCAGGTGAGATCCTATCTGATCATCTGGTATTCCCCAGTGGAGGAGGTGGCAAGGGAGACTCTCTCTCCAGGTTTTTCATCTCATCCCTGTGTATTAGTGGCTCCTGCCATCTTCTACACTCTTAGGTAAGGAATCTGGCCTCAGAGCTGAGAGAAATGATCACAGGATGTGCTAGGGCAGTGACAGGAGAATCCCTGTCAGATCTGAGCACACTGAGAAGGTTCCTAGTTGTCCTTGAGCAATCAGGTCATGGGCCACACAAGAGACCTCCTAGCAGCAGATGAGAGATGGACTGTACTTGAAGAGCTATCCTTCTAGAAGAACCTATGTGAACAGGATGCTGTATAAACTGAGGTTTAATACCTACAAGTCTGGTATCCCTCCTTTGGGCACACTACACCCTATAAATACTGCAGAGTCTGGTGGGGGGGAGGGGAGAAATGGGGGGGCAGGAAAAGATATTGGGGATCTAAGCCAAGGACACTTTATCACTGAGCTATATCACCAACCTCCCTCACTTTTTTAAGAGGGGGGTCTTGCTAAATTGCCCAGGCTGACTTTAAACTTGGTTTCCTCCTGTCTCAGTCTCCCAAGTGGCTAGAATTATGGCACATACCACCACATCTAGCTAAATACTACAGTCTTTGTGTGGGACCCAATTTAGAGAAAAATTTATATCCACTTGACATACAAAGGACATCTGGACTCCTGTGGCCAGTTTGTGCTACAGATATGAGCTTACTCCCTGCTAAAATAACTGAAGATCTCAAATCCCAGGAATTGTCTTGCCAAGGATGTTTTGGAATTCTTGCCTTTCCAGGTCTTTGACTTCAAATTGAGTGATGAGGAGATGGCGACCTTACTCAGCTTCAACAGAAACTGGAGGATCGGTGTCCTGGCTGAGTAAGTGTCAGCGGGTTAATAAGGAGGATCATGGGGTTTTGTTTGTTGTTGCTTGTTTTGAAGAGGTAGAGGATTAGCTGGAAAGATTGGAAGGCAGCCGCATCTATATTTGTCTTTTAGTACTATTTTCTTGTTGTTTTTGAATACTATTGGAGTCCTGGGGAATCATTCTGGAAAGACATATTTCTAATTGCTGCTCATTGTCTGAACTTTTGAATGTAGAGCTAGAATTTCAAGAGAAGAGGTGTCATTGCTCTGTAGGAGGCAGAAGTTTCCATTCATTCATTCACTCAGCAGTTTACTGGTCATCTACAATGTGCCAGGCATTTTCTAGGTGTTTGGGAGATCACACTTTGTACAAAGTTCCTGCTGCCACAGTAGTTAGGGAGAACAAAAGTAACTCAAAATAGATATGTCAGATAGTAACAAATTGTACAGGAAAATAAAGAAGGGTAAAGGGGATAGGAAGAGGTGGGTCCTGGGGAGGTTGGTACTTAATATTGAGTAGGTGAGGGAAGGTTTTGCTGATAAGGTGACAGTTGAGCAGAAACCTGAAGAAAGTAAAAAATAAGCCATGTGGATTTTGGGAAGAAGAGCATTTTGGGCAGTGAAAGCAGCAATTTCAAGGGCCTTGAGGTGAGAATGTGTTTGGAGCATTTGAATAAAGAGGGCAGTGAGGCTGGAGTGGAATGGATGACAGGAAGAGTAGAAGGGATGAGGCTGGAGAGAGGTGTCCAGGCTCAGAGCATACACAGAGGGCGTAAACCATGAGAGGGACTTTCATTTTAGCTCTGAGCTGAGAAACCATTGGAGGATTTTGGACCGAGGGCTGGCAGGATTTGACCTAACATGTTTATGATGCCATTAGACATCCAAGAGGGAATGTCAAATACAGAGTTGGACTGGAGGATTCAGGAGTAAACCTACCTGGCTTCTCGTCCCAGCCCCACCATTTACTTACCAGCTGTGTGGTAACTTCATCAAGTTGGCTTCTGTATCTACAAAATACGGAGGGAGGGTAGTAGTAATTACAGCAGACATCTATGGAATGTTGGCTCAGAATGTACCGGGGATCCTAAGTCCTTTACCTGTGTTGTTAAGTCAAGCATCAATTCCACTGTTATTCCCAACTCTCAGTGTTGTGAGAATGAATTGACAACACTTGTAAGGTGCCAGGCGTGGTGGAAGCCATTGAATTATGATTTCATTCTGGTGCCCTGGTCACTACTTACTTGCCTGCCTGCTTTTCTTAAATACCTCTCCCACTGATTTGAAGGAAGGTCAAGGTATGAGCTTCCCTACTTATGTCCTCACAGAGTCTTGGGGGAAGGTGGCTGAGGGAGCACCAGAGAAGAATGGATTGTTAGAGCACAGTTGCTGCTTTTGTGGAACACATTCTCTCTGCTTGTTTCTGCAGCCAGGCTAATTTGCCGGATTACCCCTTTAATGCCGATTACTGAAGCTGAATCTCCTGATGAGACACCTGGTGGATTCTTTCTCTTCATGAAGTGGAATTTGCTCTCCCTGAAGCCCATTTTAACTAAATTTATATGAAATTATATTGTGCTTGATCTTGTCAGAATCTAGGCAAAATTTAAAAAAAAGTTTATTAGTGCATTATAATTGTACATAATGGGATTTTTTAAATGCTCTAATTGTCCATGCACGCAACATTAGTTGCTCAATCTCCTTCCCAGAACCTTCTTTCCTTCTCCTCCCTCCCCCTAAGCAAGGTTTTATTTAGATCCATATGTTGAACCAGGGAAAGACTTATACAGGGAAGTATGACTCAGATGAGCAAATGACTATTTCTTCCACTTATTTGATCTGAACAAATGTTTGTTAAACTACAGGGTCTCTGCTACCATTGAGGATGCAAAAATAAAAATAATTAAAAAATAATGAAAGTAATCAACGTGTACTGAAAGTTCACTGTGCACCCATACACCTTGAAGTGCTTTTCCTCTCTGTGAGCTCACTGAATTCAACTTTCATCATTCCAGTTTTTCAGAAGATGAAATGGAGGCTCAAGGCAACCCAGGTAGTAAGTGGCTGAACCAAGTTTCCTTTTTACCCCTAGCACTGGGGATTGGACTCAGGGGGCACTCTACCAAAGAGCTACATCTCCAGCTCTTTTTGTTTTGAGACTGAATCTCACTAAGTTCCAAGGCTGACCTCAAACTTGCATTCCTCCTGCTTCAGCCTCCTAAGTCCCTAGGATTTCAGGCATGTGCTGGTAGGCCTGGTTCCATAGTATTTTTCCTTATGAAATATTCCAGTTATATAGAATGTCCCGACGATAACATAGTGAGCATCTGACATACTTCAAATTAAAAAAAAATTTTTTTTTGAGACTTTGGGGACCAAACCCAGGGCCTCATGCATGCTAAGCAAGTGCTGTACTACTGAATCAAGCCTCCAGCTGAAAAATGAAAAGAAAGCATAAAGAAATAAGTGGTTACTAGTAAAGTTGAGGACCACTTCTTCTCATTTCCTTGACTCCTCAGAATTAATGTCCATCCTCAAATTCCTGAGTCACCTCATCCTCTGTTGGTTCTATGCCTACTTACTTACAGATCAGCTTCCTTGTCTTACCTTCTTCCATTCTGCAGGATGGTGGGGAGAGGAGGTCAACACCTGGATTTCCAGACTTCCTAGTTAGATGGTTTCCTCTGGAATTGCTTAAATAGGGTGTACTGTTAGGAGATTAGAGGGCTGGGGGAAGGGAAAAGCCCAATGTTTTCTCTTTGAGAGGTCTCTCCATTAGAAGTCAGATTTCCTCTATTTTTCTTGTGGTCCCAGCTCTTGCCTGGCAGCCTCCACCATGATTCTATCTCCTAACACATGACACAGCTTCAGAGATTAGGAAACACTGCTTTCTTCTATGTCCTCTATCCCTAGGGGCAGTGTCTTTTCTGCTATTGCTAACTCATCCTCTCTCTCATCCCAGTTCTTCCCTCCCTTGTGCAGACAATTTTAATTAATATCCAATGTTCAAAAATCAGTGTTGGACTGGGGTGTGGGTCAGTGATAGAGTGCTTGCCTAGCATGTGTGAGGCCCTGGTTTCATCCCTAGTACTATTAAAAAAAATTAAAATTAGTGCAGTTCCTGTCCTGGCTGGACCCTTAACTGATGCATTTTTTCATCCACATTTTTACACATTATTATTTACGCACACAACCCCACAAATAATTCATGAGATTATTTGGAGGTATATAAAGATGTATGAACATTATATATATGAAGCAATTTAAAACCAGAGTCCAGTGATAGTTCTATTTGTTGTTGTTGTTGTTTTTGGTACTGGAGATTATACCCAGGAGCACTTTACCACTAAGCTACATCCCCAGTTTGTTTATCTGTTTTTCTTAGGAGACGGGATCTCACTAAGTTGCTGAGGGTCTCATTAAGTTGCTAAGGCTGGCCTTGAACTTATGATCCTCTTGCCTCGGTCGCTTGAGTTGCTGGGATTACAGGTGTGTGCCATTGCGCCCAGCTTTATGCACATTTTAAAAATTAGAACTTGATTTTTGAATTTATTATCCAAGTAGCTAACATAGTATTTCTTGATATTATCTGAAACATAATTAGGCCCCACTTTTCTCAGTAGTCTATTTGTTTCTGTATTCCTTTTGGCTCCCTGGATTCAAGTGTTGTATTCAATGTGAAGTGTGTTTAGTTGTGTCTACAGTGTTGGCAGCTTCCCCATCACCATGACCTTACATCTGCGCTCCTTGTACTTTGGCATGGAATTCGTGCTCCATGCAGTTTAGTCACACAATTGACATTTGTTGCCCCAATGAAAGAACCCAAATTGCCTGATAAGCCTGGAGGAGTGTACCAGGACTTTATCCATTTGACACAGACATTTTACTTTTTATAGCCAAGCCCAGTGGGCCATGCAGCCTTCACGGGATCCCTAGCCATTCTCTATCCCATCATAAGCAGAAATCTAATAACCTCAAGAGCCCTCATCCCTCCTTCCCTTGAGTGTACACAGAATCTGAATATGATAAGATTGTACTCACACAATTATGTGAAATTATAAAAAAATTATAAAAAAGTGGCAGTTTGCATTTGTAATAAATGTCCTAATCAGTTAACTTTAAACTATGGAGATCACTGCTGGGTCTGGCTTAATTGTGTTACTTTGTTCATGAGATAACCCTTACTTGTGTTACTTATGTTTATGAGTTAACCCTTTAAACTGATAGTTAAATGGTTTGCAGAAGAAAGGGAAATATAGGGCAGAATATATTTCCTTTTCCTTTTGGTACATCTCTACTCATTAGTGAACCCAAAGTAGTGCATGTTTACTGGGAATAATGGTGCATGCCTATAACTGCAGTGACTTTGAAGTCTGAGGCAGGAGGATAGAAAATTTGAGGCCAGCCTGGGCAAGTCAGGGTGACCCTGTCTCAAATTTTTAAAAAGGCTAGGGGATAGCTCAGTGGTAGGGGGTCCCTACCAAAAGAAAAAAACAGATTCATGTAACTTTAGATTTATGTGTACATTCTCCATTAAAGAGAAACTAAGTTTACTTGGAGAAATAGCTATTACAGAAGCAAATCAGGAAAAGATGACCTTGAGTAAGCTTTTCCCACCAGAAAGTGAGGGAATGTTCAATAAATGATGCAGTCCTGCCTTAAGGACACAGAAGCCAGCTCAATTAGTGAATTAGAGCATAAAAATTAATGACATTGGTGGATAATAGCCCACTGACTGAAACAGGAATTCATGAGACCACATTAAAATGAATAAATACATAAGGAAAACAGAAAACTTTTTGCTCAAGTATACAATCAATTAATAAATCTAGAAAAATTAATGGAATTAGAAATTCATCATTTTGGCAATCACAATTTATTCAAGAAAGATTAATGGATGTTTAAATTAGTAAATATTATATGAGCAAGAGAGTATTTGCTTAATCCAAAGTACGTCTTTACTAAGTGCCTATTAGCTACTAAAAGGAAGAGTTACCCAACAATGGGTAAACTTGATAGAAAGTTAAGTTAAACCACTGTATTAGTTTTCTATTGCTGCATAACAAGTTACCACAAACTCAGCAGCTTGATACATTCATGATCTCATTGTGTTAAGCAGGGGCCCAGTGAGATTTTTCTTGGTTCCCTTTTTTCCTTTTGTCCTTCCCTAATCCTTTAGCAGAAGTTCCACTTAGAAATTAATACTAATTCTTTAATCCCTTAGATTATTCACAAATCCCAGTTGGCATTTATAAGACACTGCCTTGGTAAATAGCACCAAATCCATTGTGATGTGTTGGAGAAGACACCCTCATGGAGACTGGTCCCAGCCTGCAGCCTCACTCTCCCCTTAATCCCCACAAAAACCCTGAGTCCAGAGCCTGGGAAGTTAGAGCTTGAGGAGCCTGCCCCTCTATCACCTTCAGGGCTGGCCTTAAATAAACTAATTCCTTCCCACTATTTTCCTGATTCTTTCCCAATACCTATCTTCCTGAGTACTGAACATTTGATTCCAGTAAAAACAGTTCTCTAACAGGGCACAGTGGTGCTTGTCTGTAGTCTTATCGATTTGGGAGGCTGAGACAAGAGGATTGCAAGTTCCAGGCTAGCCCTAGCAACTTAGCGAGGCCCTAAATAACTTAATAAGATCTGTCTCAAAAAAATAAAATATAGCCAGGCATGGTGGTACATGCCTATAATCCTAGCAGCTCTGGAGGCTGAGGCAGGAGGATCGAAAATTCAAAGCCAGCATCAGCAAAAGTGAGGCACTAAGCAGCAACTCAGTGAGACCCTGTCTCTAAATAAAATACAAAATAGGGCTGGGGATGTGGCTTAGTGGCTGAGTGCCCCTGAGTTCAATCCCCAGTACAGAAAGAAAAAAAAGTGGAACCTCACAAATGTCTCAAATAATATATAGAGATTAAAGTTTATAATGTTAACCTACACAATAAAAAATAAACAAGTNTTTTTTTTTTTTTTTTTTTTTTTTTTGTGGTGCTGGGGATTGAACCTAGGCCCTTGCACATGCTAGGCAAATGCTCTACCTCTGAGCTACACTCAGCTGTCTGCTTTTAAATGACTGATTTATTTAGAGTTGTCCCACCTGGATAATTACCCTTTCAATATAAAACAATATAATCATGAAAGTAACACATACTAGCCAAGGTCATAGGGCCATCTTAACATTCTGTCTACCATACCACCTTAATTGAGCAATCAATTAATATTAATGAAGGGAAAGCACGGGAGAGACGGGTAAGTGAGACAGGAAAGACGGAGACCAGGCAGTGATACACATGAGCGTTTACTTGTCAGAGCTGACAAATAAAGGCCATCTCTCAATAGGAGAGAGAGGCAAATCAGGCTTGAGTTCTGGGACTTTTATGGGGGAGGCTCAGGAATCAGAGCTGGGCAGGTCCTAATGCAGGTGGTTAAGGGTTGTGTTAGTCTGAGGGAGTGGTGAGCCTTTCTCAGATAGGCCTTTGGGTGGGAAGTGAAACTTTATCCTTAAAATGTTGATTGTCACTTAAGATCGCTGTCCAGATGTTAAGCAAGGACCTTATAATCCCAGCGGCTTGGGAAGCTGAGGCCAGAGGATTCTGAGTTCAGCAAAAGCCTATCTCTAAATAAAATATAAAAAAGGGCTGGCAGTGTAGTTCAGTGGTTAAGTGCCCCGGGTTCAATTCCCAGTACCAAACAACAACAACAAAAGTCACCAAATATTTAAAAACTCTTCCTTTATGCTATCAGTTTCTAAAAGTGGGGAAAATGTTATTTGAAAGATGTAACTGAACTTGAATTGATTCTCAGACAATTCATATATCAAAATGGCAAAGCAGAAATCAGAGGACTGAGAAACAGAGTATTGGTTTCTCTCATGCTTTAAGAAGATAGTTAATGGGCTAGGGTTGTGGCTCAGTTGGTAGAGCGCTTGCATGGAGCACTGGGTTCAATCCTCAGCACCACATAAATAAATAAAATAAATAAAATTGTGTCCGTCTACAACTAAAAATTAAAAGGAGAAGGAGAAGGAGAAGGAGAAGAAGACAGCTAATGTTTTCAAAAGTATACAGAGGGAAACTTGGTGCCTGTGGCACACACCTGTAATCCCAGGGATTCAGGAAGCTGAGGCAGGAGGATCACAAGTTCAAGTTAGGGAGATCCTATCTTAAAATAAAAAAATAAAAAGTCCTGGGGATATAGCTCAGTGTTAAAGCACCCCTGCATCAATCCCCAGTACAAATAAAAAAGAAAGAAAGAAAGAAAGAAAGAAAGAAAGAAAGAAAATGACCTTCCTTTATATAGCAATTACTTGTTTATTTTTTATTGTGTAGGTTAACATTATAAACTTTAATCTCTATATATTATTTGAGACATTTGTGAGGTTCCACTTTTTTTTCTTTCTGTACTGGGGATTGAACCTAGAAGTGCTCTACTACTGAGCTACAACTTGCCCCACATTTAAAAAATATTCTTATTTTGAGTTTGAGTCTTGCTAAATTGCTCAGACTGGTCTTGAACTTGCTGTCTTCCTGCCTCAGCCTTCCCAGTTGCTGGGATTATAGGCGAGCACCACCAGGCCCAGCTTGGTTCCACTTTTGGACTAAACTCTATTGACTTTTGCATAGTTAGTTCTCTGCACTTTGCACTACCACTTCCAGATAAAATCTTAATCAAGTGTGTGCTTGTCTGCTGAGTTCCTACACCATGACTTTGCATTCTGTCTTTGGACTTTCACTTCCTGAATGTACAAGACACATTTTTATCACTCTCTTTCATATCAAGGAAAGCGTTGGGGAATCTTAGAGGGAAGGTGGCTTATGTGGACTGTGGGTGTTAGCTCAATGATACAGTGCTTGCCCAGTACATGCAGGGCTCTAGGTTCAATCCCTGGTACTGCCAAAACCAAAAAAGCAAAAAAAGCTGCACATTCACAGCTGTAAGCTCTACCATCCCTGATAGCCCTGACAAGCAATGGGTTTATTTGGTCTCACTGGAGGCCTGCTCTGCTTCTGTGCACAAGGTGAGCTGGGGCTGGCAGCCAAGGTAATGGCAGTAATGTAGAACTAAGAGGCTAAAATAGATTGAGGGCTTTAGGCTGCACTAGAAAGGATATGGCTAATTTAGAAGCTTCAGACTCCAGTGCTGGACAGACTGGAGTCACAGACTGTCAATGGTGGTGGGGCTTAGGAGTACTGAGTTTCTCTATACCTTAAATGTCACGGTCTGGCTAATGTTCAGACACCTTTAGTGAGCAGAAATTCAGTTTCCAACTCTGGAAAATCTTGCATTTATATGCCCTGCTGCATTCTCCACCTATAAATCCCAATTCTGTGTGTGGAGGCAGCACAACACAGGTTTTATCCTATTCCTCCTGAAAGCCCACCATATAGTTAATATTATCTGTTCTATGTCATTTTATTCTCAATTGTATTATTTATTTATTTAGGTAGGTAGTTCTAACCAGGTATACATGATAGCAGAATGCATTTTGATTCATTCTACACAATGGAGCACAACTTTTCATTTCTCTGGTTGTACATGATGTACTTAATTATATTTGGATAAATATCTTCAGTTTATGGATACAATTTAATTCAACTGATTAAATTCAGGTTTATTGGTTTAATTTATTAATAAACTTAACTAACTTATTAATATAAAATTGATAAATCAATTCAGTAAATTAAATCCAATCTATACAATTTAAAGAGGATGTGTCTTTAAGTTAATACTGCTAGGCTTTAGAGACAGAAGGCTCAATTTGAATCTTACAGCATGCCAGCACATTGGTGGGGTTGTTTTAAGACCACAGGTCATTGTACAGTATTTCAAATTTTTAAAAAATTCTTTTTCTTTTTCTTTCTCTCTCTTCCCCTCCCTCTCTCTCTCTCTCTCTCTCCCTCTCTCTCTCTCTTTCTTTCTTTCTTTTTTTTTTTTTTGTAACAGGGATTGAATCCAGAGAGGCTTAACCACTGAGCCACATCCCCAGAACTTTTTATTTTTTATTTGAGACAAAGTCTTGCTAAGTTGCTTAGGGCCTTGCTAAGTTGTTGGAACTGCCTTTGAACTTGTGATCCTCCTGCCTTAGCTTCCCAAGTTGCTGCAGTTACAGGTGTATGCCACTGTGCCTGGTTTAAAGTTCATTTTTAAAAATTCATTTTTGTTAAGCTACTCAGGAATGATCTTGGAGATATTCCATTATAATCTAGTTTATGAAAAACTGATAAATGTTAGAATACTAATTTACATCATCAGAGAGAGAAACCCATCAAGCATACTAGAATATATATGTATTTTCTGGTCATTCATTATCTGTTCAATAGATAACAAAGCTTTTGAAAATTATTTGTTGTTATTTTGTTTTGTTTTTGTGGTACTGGGAATAGAACCCAGGGCTTGGCACATGCTAGACACACACTTTGTTACTGAGCTACATCTCCAGCTCTTGAAAACCTTTGGAAAATCAGAACAGTAAGTATAATAATAATAATAATAATAGTAATTAATCTGAATCACTTAGTATCTGAACTGATCATACCAACTGAGCACACAGGCATGTGGCTGCTGGCTGGTGAATTCTCTTCCAGTAGTCCTGGAGCAAGATTCTGACAAATTCTGGATGAATGATTCTTTTTCTTCAATATTTGTTACCTGGCATAAGAGTCCTCCACTATCACATTTCTGTATTTGGTAGTATGTGTGGTAGCCACAGTCCTTATTCTAAAGGAAGTTAAGTATTTATTAAATAATTGACTGAATAAATGAATCATGAATCACTGGGATAAAATGAATATCATTGGATAGTTGAAATTGAAAGGAATAGATGGGCTAAAGTATATTTTATGTTAATTTGTTAATTACTTAGTGAATAGTTGGAAACCACTGTCTTTCCAGTTGAGATTTGTAAAGGCTACCACTCTACCTATTCCCATGAGTTAGTAATCACTCTAATTATTAACCTGTGAATTTGTCTTTCAGAGGAGTTAGTTGATTCGGAGACATCAAATATCCATTTGATTACTTTCCATTGAAGAGGGTGGAATTTCCCCCCCTACACACACACACAACTATTACTTACTTATATTTCTATGCTTAAGTTACATGGAAAAAAGGCAACCAAGAAATTTTACCCCATTTCAGAAAGTTTCCAATTAACACCAGTTATGTGGTGATAAGTAACTAGGAATGGTGGAATCTTTGGGTCAAGACTGAAAAAAAAGAATGGGCTCTGGTTTTACAGTTCATCTCCAACAAGAATATGGCACACTAGCCAGCACAAACCAGGCTAACACTGAGCCTTTAGTGTTGGGCAGATTCAGATCTCTTCTCTGAACTTAGCAAATCAAGTGAAACTGTAACAGTGGTCCACTCTATGCTTTGAATATAGCCCTTGCTGCTCTGCCACTGTGACTTATTTTTAAAATGGACTTTTTTTTTCTCTTCTCTCTCCTTGCTCCTTCCTAATCTCTCCCTCTCCCAAATCTCAGGGGAAACAGGATTACCTTTCTCCCCCATCCTAGAACACATTCACCATAGGAATAAAGTAATCCAGACTTTAGGGATGGTACTAGAAGATCTCAGAAATTATTATCTCCCAAATTAACAAGTGAATTACAACTGCAACATGGAACATGTGGAATATAGCCTTTGAATCGCCTCTTTAAAAGCCCCCTGTTCCTGCTGAAGGGCAGAATCACAGCCTCTTGGATAGGAGTCTCCTGTGTTTCTTCTTTGCTTGCAAAGCAATAAACCTTCTTTTCCCTTTTTCTCAAAACCATGACTTTGTTATTGGATGGCATTGGGGACAAGGACTGAGCTTTTGGCAACAAAATAACTGTTTTTTTAAGTTTTAAAATGAAGCTCGAATACTTTTAAAATTCTGCTCTTGACCTATTCTTCATTCAAAATTTACAAAAAAACATAGTCTTCACTTTAATGGCCAAGACTTTTTTTCTCACATAGCCCACCATAGAGCTGAAGACTCTTCTGCTTCAAGATATATTAAAAAAAAAAGGGAAAAAAATAACAGCAACGACCTGATATTCTCTCTACACACTGCTATTTGATGGAAAAATTAAAAAGAAGGAAAGATTCCATCATAGATCCTCACAACCTCTTGTTCTTCAGGACATGAATCTGATTTTGATGCTAAGGTGACAGTGTATGTAAGTAGACTTTTGTTTTCAGTGAAAGAGACCTGGGAAAAGATGGATTGATCTCTTTTCTCAAGAGTTACCAGATGGCACATGCTCCTCAAAGCCCTCACTCTCTTGAACTAGAGCACCACCCAGGATCACATGGCCTTCCTTATAAGGCTGGCTGTCTTTAGTAGCAAACTCACAGATCCATCTCAGTTTGCTATTGCAGTTTTGGCGGCTCACATCCTGAACCATGTGGTGGCCAGTGAGCATGACAAATCTTGAACTTCACTGTCCTTCAGGTTAACCTTATTAAAAAGAAACACTTAATAGCAGTAGCACCTGTGTAATTTATCTTTCAGAGGAGTAAGTTGAGTAAGCTTAGTTAGGACTCTGTTGCCACCTAGTGGTCCTTGGTTAATTGCGTGTATGCTAGGAAGGACAAAGCAAAATATTTGGATATCAAGCATTCAAAAGGTCTGTGAACTGAGTCAAGCTGAATTCTGAGCAGTTAGTATTGTGTCACAGCATGTGCAAGAAAACAGACAGGTACCACCAATATGTCAATGGAGAATTCTGCCCATTTTGATAGCTGAAAAACCCTGAGCCATGATGAGATCCATGCTGCCTACAGCTCTTTACTCTCCAGCTGGAATGAATTTCTGATGTCTTTCCTATGCAACTTTTGAGAGTGTACCACGTAGGACTGAGTAGTTTCTGTGCTCTGTCTACAGTGGAGAAATGTGCTCTGTCTACTGGATGGATGGTCCCAGCACTCCAGGGAAGGGAGGATGTAAGGCCATCTGCTGTGGTTGGGGGAGCTGAAATGTGAGAAAGGGTTTATAGGGATTGGAAAAGTTCAGAACTGCTTTCTATGGGAAATTCCCCAAGGAGTTAACTAAAGATGAAAAGAAGGAAAGCTGAATAGCCTTGTGGTCACCACTGAAGTAAGATATTATGAATTTAGAGCTCAGTCAACGTGCGGACTTTTGTAATTTTCTGCTGGGGCACCTGGCTGCCTAAAAATGGAGACAAGAAGACTGACTTTAAGCAGTGGGTATTAGTAAAGAGTTAAGAGCAAAGCATTCCTGGAGGCTTGCTGCCATTAAGAAACTACACCTTCTCCTCCTGCCGCACCCCACTGCCCCCAGTACTGGGAATTGAATCCAGTACTGGGAATTGTATCACTGAACTACATCTCCATCCCTTTATATTTTATTATTTTTAAAATTTTTGGTACTGGGAATTGAACCTGGGGGAACTTTACCACTGAGCTATATCACCAGTCCTTTTTATTTTATTTTGAGACAGGATCTTGGGGAAGACTAACCTCATGAATAGGTCTAAAATGGTAATAGACAATGAACTTGAGCACACGTCATTTCCCCCACAGCTGAGGTACAGCCACTTCTCTGGTTTACACTTGCATGGGGCTCAAGCTCAGCTTGTCCTTGGTGGACTGATCTGCCAGTATTCTGAATCCTTTGTTTTATATTTTTGGTTCCGGGATTGAACCCAGGTGCTCTTAACCACTGAGCCACATCTCCAGCCCTTTTTTGTATTTTATTTAGAGACAGGGTCTCACTGAGTTGCTTAGGGCCTCTCTAAGTTGCTGAGGCTGGCTCTGAACTCGTGATCCTCCTGCTTCAGCCTCCTGAGCCACTGGGATTATAGGCCTGTGCCACCATGCCCTGCTGAAACCTTTTTGTTTTCGTTTTAAGATAGGGTTTTCCTATGATGTCTGGGCTGGTCTTCCACTTTTGCCTCCTGAGTGCTGGAACTAAAAACCTGGCTTTTTAATTCTCAGTTTAATTCCACTTGTTTATCTTGCCCCTTCAAACATGAGGCTTCCATTACAAATGTTATTTTACCTGACCCAGTGTGTCTGACAGCTTAGTTAGGACTCTGTTGCCATCTAGTGGTCCTTGGTCACCTTGCTAGTCCATTGCGTGTATGCTAGAAGGACAAAAGCAAAAGATTTAGATATCAAGCATTCAAAAAGTCTGGAGAGATCACGATGATGGTAAAGAAAAAAACAATTAGGCACAAGAAATACAGAATAGTAAGAGTTTATAGCCTAAAAGACTTTCAGAGTCAGATGTCACTAGCTGTCCATGGGCTGTGTGTGGACTGTTTCACATAGTAGCCTCCTGAGGAGATAGGTCTGTTATAGTTAAAGCTTTGTCCAGGGGTCATAAATTGACTTCCAGACCACTCACATATAATGGAATCAACCCTTTATTGAAGCATACTGGTGGCGACTGACCAGAACATAAAGCTGATACCCTGATCATCCCCGAACAATTGCAAGGGTGCTCCTTATAAGCCCGAAAACCGCAAAAGGGACATTTGGGGGTCCAGCCAATGCAAGCAAGCCAGGTTACAGAAGCAGGAGAGTGCAGAGAGTCAGGCAGTGGGATGCTTAGCCAATCACAATTAGCCAAGTCACCCCAGTTATAGAAACAGAGCCCCGTTACCCTAGTTACAGAAACATTAGGTAGTCCCATGTTCTTAATGGTTTCTATAGCAAAAGGAAAAGAACATCTTGCCCTGATCATGACCCTTTTACTTGGCATGGTTGTTTTACAAAATGGAGTTATTAAACAAAATGGAGTCATTGTGGCTTGACTATCACATTCCCCACATCATTAGGCCTCAGTTTCTTCCCATTCTTCTAAGGGACCATACTGGATTCACAAGACCATAAGTTGACCTTCCCTACATTTATGTATATATGGTTTAGGAGGGTTTTTAAGAGGCAGGTTCCTACAGTAATCCCAATCAGGAGAAGGATTAGGGGCCCAACTGTGGCTGAGATCATGGTATTCAACCAAGGGGATCATGAGAATAGGTTTTGGAACCAATTACCTGAAGCTTCTCGTGTTTTCTCTCTTTCCTTTAACCTGTTTAACACTAGTGCCAAACTGTCTTTTATTATCCCAGAATGGTTTGCATAGAAACAAGTTTCTTCTAGGGCCAAAATCCTCCTTGTTCTAGAAAGAGAAGATCTAGATCCCATCATGTCATTCTGCCAGAGAGTCTAGTGAAACCTCTAGTTTGGAGATTGAACTTTTTAGTTTTTTTAAGTCTATATCTATTAGGCAGCTGAGGGACTTAAAACTTTTAGGGCTTGTAATAAGAGCTGCAGTTCCTAAAGCAGTAGATCCAATTATTCCCAAACCAACCAGGAGGGGAACTAAAATGGGGGCAGCCCGTTTGTGTCCATTTGTGTCAGTAAATCAGTGGGCCCTGGCCTTCTAATAAGTTCAGGTGTTCTTTTCCTTTCACTCCATCAAAATAGTAGGTTTGAAGAAATAGATGAATTGTGATACATAGTTGAAGCAAAATTTGAGGTGAACAGGGAGTTGTCCCATTTATAATTTGGGTTGTGAAAGCTGGAGATCACCCAGAGTGATCTTGGAGTAGTTCCCCAGGTATATCTTCCTGAGCTAGACATATTGGCGAACATCTATACTGACCATAATTTCCCCTCTAATGTTAGGGACCTCCTACTGCTGTAAGAAAAAAGGACAATGACTGTTCTTGCTGCTTCAAACTGAGAGGGGGCTATGTGCAGTGGGCAAGCAGTTTTGAGTCCCTTTTTAGAAACTGAGTAGGTTAAGGAGTCCATGGTAAAAATCTGGTTCAGGAAGAACAGTTGTAAATTCACCTGGGGGTGGGCACTTCTATGAGAGAAACAAAAAGACATGAGTACTGAAATAAGATTAATAAAAAATAGCAGTTGTAGCATCTGAAAACCTGTCCATGAATATCATGAAAATGATAGAAATTAATAATTGTTTACCAGGAGGTGGAAGACCTGAGAAATTGTCCCCATAACAAGGCCTAACAAAGCCTAATAAGGCCCTTTTTTAGGGAATATAAATCTTTAACATTGTCAGAGTTATCAGGAATGTAGACACAAAAATTAGTTAAGTTAGTTAATGTAAAGATCCCTTTGTTACTTAGAGTTAGATAATTATATTAATAAACACTTATTACATCTATCTATGTAGGAGGTTAGAAATATCTATAGGCATTAAGCTGACTAAAAACTTCTGGCAGTTTTTATTGATAGTTATCAGGCATTTTTTGCCTAAGAATCTCTCTTCTTTTGCCTCCAGTCTTACTTATTTTGGGGGCTACTAATACAAGTATACATTTTAAGTTAAATGCCCAGGAATGGCTGTGCTTTGGTTTAAGACCAAGCTGGTCAAACTGACCTTGTTTCTATCTATTGTAAGAGTCAGCTGAGTTTCCTTGGAGGACATTCTTAGGAAACTTGTGAGCAGCATTTTAGCTCTATTAGTGTCATCTGCATTAGGATGGGTCAAGGTCTTGCTGACCATGTGGCTTCCCTTGGAAGCATCAGGCATGTATCCCCTTTTCAATGACTTTCCTCTTTTGCAGCATGCACACCATTGGCTTTCTGTTCTCCATGGTCTCATTAATCTCCCTTATTGGGAGGTTATGTGGCCTGGAGTTGCAAAGCTCTTCCCCTTTTCCTGGGTTCTGGCTGACTCAGAGGGTAAGAGCCAAATATTGGTTTTCTTGGCCCCTTTATTTTAACCTAAATGGTTAAGCCTTGGCCTTAAACATCCAGCAAGTCAGTTTTACCAGTCTTAAACTAAGAATGCTGGACTTTAACTTTAATGTTTATAACTTTACAGTTAATTTTTTAATATAATTATTATATAAAAATATAAAATTATAAATTATAAAAATATTAAATATAAAAATTATAAAATATTATAATTTATGTAATGCTGAGGATTGAACCCAGTATCTCACACATGCAAGGCAAGCACTCTATTGCTGAGCTATAACTTTAACCCCTTTACAGTTAATTTAATCCCTTTTAATTATTATCTGTCTATATAATGATGGCTTAATATCTCAAATTAATTTAGGTTGTGTTTATGAAGTATTACCTCTGTAAAACATTAACAGGCATCAGTTATTGTTAGTTGCAGAGCAGGCTGAACAAATGTTAGCTTCAGGGTAGCCTGGACACTTGACCCTCACCTGTCTGGTTCCTTATTGCTTATTTGCCTCAAGTCTGAACACTCAACCCCACTCAAGGTTGAACACTCAATCCCACTCAAGGCTGAACACTCAGCCCTACTCAAGGTTGAACACTTGACTTTCATTTGTCTGGTGCAATGGAATCCCGCATCTGACCCCTGTCTGGTCAGCCTGAAAGCAGAAGATGACATTCTTAGCAACTACTCTATGATCCAATCACTGTACATCAACAAGGCAGCTTGCAGACCCAGAGACCCCATTTGATTTTGGCTATAAAAACTCTCTTCTGCTGGACCCCCTCTCTTTTTTCTCTTCTCCTCCTTTTCTGTTAATCAGACATTGCCACAATAAAGATCTCTTGGTCACTCCAAGTGTCGTGGTCACTTTCCTTTCAGTTGTAATGAAAATACAAGTGAAATTAACAATAGTCAAAACATATTTAGCTTGTATATAATTTTGAAACCTGGCTGAGTTATACACTATATTTCCTATTTGAGAAACAGTAATCTTTATAATAAAATCAATCTTTTGAATATAACTTTAAATCAACTGAAGTCTGGCCTACTTTGAAGTCATTCTGACATGCTGTAAGGTAGGAGGCAGAGCCTTATCTCAAGTAAGGCAGGGCTTTTTACAAATCTTAGGTAAAGTGTTCTAGTTCTGAAGCTGATCTTTATCTCTCTTTTTAGATATCATTTTATAAAGTTTACAGTTGAGTCTGTATGAATGTTAGCTAACACAATATGACATATATCTGAAACATGAATCAAGAAAAGGCTGAGAGCTCTTAACTTTCCTTTTGTGTGGAAAAGTGGCAAAAAAATGTTTTACAATATTAACCTTTAAATAGATTAGGCTCTCATTACTTTTTAAAATACCTTTAAATTTTTATATCCCAATGTAAAAGGTAACATACGGTTTGGTTACAAAACATCAAATAATATAAATAAATCCCCAATACATCTATTATCCTTATAAGTTTAAAATTACAATTACAGACAACTTTAGTTTGGAGAACACCAGCTTGATAAAATGTTATTTTAAATCTTTTACCTTAAAGACTTGTATAACTGAAAGATATGAATACATTTAATCTGTAAAGAAGAGTAATGTACCACACTTTTATTGATGTTTTTATATTAACCAAGGTTAGCTTTTAAAGAAAAATCTAGACTCTGTAATGTAGGACAATACTTTAAAATAACACTGTTTAACCACAGATGTACAAACCTTAATTTCTCCAAGATTAGTTGCTCTAGAGAATAAAACTTAACAGACACAGTGTAATTAATATTTTTAGAAGTTTTTGTCATTTTAATATATAAATATATCAGTACATTAATATTTGTCCTTAGGGAACCAACCTTGAATAGTTTTAACTATTTGGGTTACATACATAACCAACTTTGTTACATATAAACCTTTTAATATTTATCTTTTATTTATAGACCTTTATATTACTTAATTAGAACCCTTTGATTATTTACTTAGATGTATTATAATTATAATTTACCACATAAAGACTTTTTAACCTGGAAACATTTTTTTACTAAATATATTTTTATATTTAGAACCTTTTAATAATTTTTAATCCATTGAACCTTCTTTCGGTTTGTACTTTAAAACAACTCTTATAAATTTCTGAATTTAGATAAATTAATCAATTTTAATAAGATAAAATATTTTGCTATTTACAGTACTTTAATTGAAATGCAGTTGAAACCTCTTGACTCCTTATGTAGAATTATACCTGTTGGGACTTTTAATTTATAGTAACCTTGTTCTTGTGATAATATAAAGTAATTTTAAATTTTTTAATTTAACAATATATGAAAATGCCAACAATATTTAAGCATTTTACCTTATGAAATTTAAGGAGTTAAGAGTATTTGATATAATATTAAACAGCATTTTAACTTTGTAAACCAATCAGATATCTCTAACAAACACATCCATGATTAATTTCACAAACGTTCAGATGTAATTTACATATCTTTTTTAAAAACAAAGTATCAGACAAGTGCATTGAATAGCATTAGTAATTTAGAGACAATGGATATCAGACACTTTATAGACATTAACATTTTAAGAACTATTTAACCACCTAGAAACAAAATTGTGCATTAGTAACTTTAAAGACATTTTTACTTTTATTTATTTTCCTAATTTAAATTGAACCTTTTAAATCACATTAAACAAAAGTATTTGAATCCATTTTTTTATGAGCTCATATGTCAATTTTTGGTACCAAATATATATAGACATGGCAATACATATACATGGACAGTACACCGGTGTATCCACACAAAGCAAACAGACAAACAAAAGCCTTGTAGTTTATTTTTTAAAAAACATATTAGATTGAGAGTTAACCCTTGTTAAATTGGCCTTAGAATAAAGCAGAGTGTAATCAGAAAAACATATTAACCTAAAAATGTCAGATCAAAATCATGAATTTAACAAATATGGAATTTTAAAAGCCTTTCTGACCTTTTTCCTGAGGTCGTCCTGTTCATCAAAGCTGGAAAGTGTTAAGGGAACATAGACAAATGAAGGGGCCTTATTTTTCCCAGAAAGAATTTCCCAAAGACACAGCTCCATTGGTCTCCTTGGGAGAGTCCCCCAGGTTGGGGTCCCATTTCAAACTGTTTTTTCTGGTTTCTTGGATAGTGGCCACCAAATTTTAGCCTGACATTGAAAAATAGATCATTTTTAATAGTTGGGAGTTAATACATGCTTGCAAATACTGAGAAACAAAAGCCAAATTTCCTAGACAAAATTATGCTTTGTTTTACAATTCAGGAATAATAATTTTATAAAACACTTCAGTTTTAATCTGTCCTCTATAGGAACTGACATGATGTACCCTGTTGACCATCTGGCCCAGTTCCTAAATGAAGGCAATCTCTGGAATGCCTTTTTTACCTTTAGCTTTTACTTTTGACAATTCTTTTAGTCTGTTGACAGCACTTTACATTTTAATGCAAGCTTTAGTGAGCACAGTTAAAACCTTTGTAACCATTAACATTAGAAACAAACTAAGGTAGAAATTAACACAGAACACAAAGGGGACAAACAAAAACAAACCAACAGACAAAGACATAAACCAGAGTCAGATGTGACCTAGGGAGGCCAGTTCTCTGTAGAACTTCCTTGTCCCATAATGTCGGGGGAGTGAAGGAGTCCTGATGAAAGAAGGGTGGTTATGAAAATAAGAAAGGCTCCCGCACAACACACTGCTAGACAAACAAGATAGACACAGGACACAGCCGGCAAGATAGACAGACACTGGAGAAATGACAAACAGCAAACAAGTCAGACACAGGAAAAACAATCGGTGAGGTCACACAGGGAAACCTCTAGTGGGGCAGAGACCACGTCTCCTCTTGCCCCCAGGAACAGATGAGGCCCCACAGGGAGGCCTCCAGGGAGACAGTGACAATGTCGTGTCCTGTCTTAGTACTCGGTGTACACAACTGCGTCCAATCTGACCCTGTCCCCAGAGGAGTTGACTCATCAGATCTGACAGGCCAGCAGAAGGCTTCTCAGCATCCTAGGACGGATTGGAATCACCCACGGAGTGAGGCTGAGGAACGTCTCTCAGGAGCTCCCCTCTACTCCGGGGCCTAGGTCCAAAGGCCCGTCATCGGAGGCAAATTTGACATGAGGGTAGGGAAGAAATGGATCCTGGATGAACCCCCAGATGTTATAGTTAAGGCTTCGTCCTGGGGTTTCATAAATTGACTTCCAGACCACTCACGTATAATCAAATCAAGCCTTTATTGAAGCACACCAGTGGCGGCTGACCAGAACATAAAGTTGTTCCCCTGATCAGCCCTGAATAATTGCAAGGGTGCTTCACTGCAACAGGGATGTTTGGGGGTCCAGCCAATGCAAGCAAGCCAAGTTAGAGAAGCGGGAGAGTGCAGTCAGGCAGAGGGACGCTTAGCCAATCACAGTTAGCCCAGCCACCCCAGTTACAGAAACAGAGCCCTGTTACCCTAGTTACAGAAACAATGCCCCATTAGGTAGTTCTGTGTTCTTAAAGGTTTCTATAGCAAAAGGAAAAGAACATCTTGCCCTGGTCATGACCCTTCCACTTGGCATGGTTGTTTTACAAAATGGAGTTACTAAACAAAATGGAGTCACTTTGGCTTGACTATCACAGATCTGGCATTGTGAACTCCCTGTAGCACCCCCTCAAGCTCTGCCTGAGATCCCACACAGCACTCGAGATGGGTGTGACCTGCCAAGATGTCAATGCAAGACATCACAAAGCAAGACTTCACTCTTGAAACCTTACCCCTGCCTTTGATGTACCCCCTTAAATAAGCCACCGGAGCCATTTTGTCTTTGTCTAGTTTAAGAACCCAAGTGGACTAGATCTATGAGGGGCTTCACTTTTGTAAACATATTTCTGAGTGTTTGTGTTTTATTATTTGTTAATTATTTGAGATATTAAGATTTAGGGCAGATTAATTATTTGTAAAATTAAGATTTAGAGTGGGTATTTGGAGTGGCTCAGATTCCTCTGGGCAGAAGAACCCTCCAGTGAGACACTACGCATCTTCCCCTCGAAAATTATAAATGTTAGTGATGGAGGAGTAGTGGGTGAGAATAATACCACAGGAGTGGCCCTGTCTGTGTGTACATGAAAAAGACTGAAGAAGGACATTAAAGTCAAAGGTCAAAGAATTCAGGGCCAGCTAGTTATAAGGGCCATCCACATTCTCCACTCAGAGGTGAGTGCTCTTTTTTAGGGCCACATTTCAACACTATTTTTAAAATTTTTCACATTTACCAGTACATTGTCTATAAAATATTGGTTGAATTGACTTGAATGTTGAAAATTCACTAATGGTGATTGTAAGGAATGAAGTTGATACTACATCTGTGGGTTAACTAACCTTTTAAATGGGAAATAGTTTCAAATACTTGATTTTTCTTGAGCCAAGCAACTATTTTCACCTTTTTTTTTTTTCTCTTTTGGTACCAGATATTGAACTCAGGGGCACTTAACCACTGAGCCACATCCCTACCCCTTTTTTCCTTGAGACAGAATCTCCCTAACTTTCTGAGTGCCTTGCCAAGTTGCTGAGGCTGGCTTTGAACTTGCGATACTACTGCCTCAGCTTCTCAAACTGCTGGGATTATAGGAGTGGGCCACTGCTCCTGGTGCCTTTTGATTCTTAAAATATCTTTGTCGACCAACCTATCTAGAAGGTGACTGTTTTGTTGTTGGTACTGGGGATTGAACCCAGATGTGCTGTACTACTAAGCTAATCCCCAGCCTTTTTTATTTTGACAGAGGTCTCTCTAAGTTGCTGAGGTTGGCCTCAAACTTGTGATCCTCCTGCCTCAGAATTTGGAGTCGCTGGGATTATAGGTGTGCACCTACATGCCTGATTTACATTTGTAATTCTTGTAAAGAAATCCTCCTATGAGATATGCCATTTTAAACTTCCAAATTTTTCTGCCTGTTCTTCCTTGTGAGTTGGAAACATTGTGATGAGTGCTTAGCCTGGTGATGTTGACATATTATACAGTTTTAGCATGGTTATAATGTCAATATATAATAAATGCATGCTTTCCCATCAAATGTAATAACAAGCCACATGCTGCAGTGAGTTAAAACGGCAACATCTGAAGTTGTCTACTTTTCTTTTCCTTCTTTTTCTTCCTCCTCTTTTTCTTTTCCTTCTCTTCCCCTCCTACTTCCTCCTCTTCAGTACTGGGGAAGGAACTCAGGGGTGCTCTACCACTGAGCTATACCTCTAGCCTTTTTATTTTTGAGACAGGGTTTTGCTAAGTTGCCCAAGCTGGCCTTGAACTTGTGATCTTCTTGCTTTATCCTCCCTAGTTGCTGGAATTATAGGTGTGTGCCACAGTACCTGGATGAAGTCTATTTTTCTTGTTTTGACTTGAAGGATATGTACTGTTAGTATAAAATAAAATGAAAATAAAACAAATATGCTTGGCATATGAAATGCTGCTACGACTTACTGAGCAGCAGTATTTTGTGATGAGAGTTCCACATATGGTCTCTGTTGCAATCTTCAACTCTGCTGTTGGAACTCAAATGTAGCCATATGTAAACAAATGAATGGGGCTGTGTTACAAGACTTCATTTGTAATACTTAACCTATTGTGTAAGGTTTAAAATAATTTTCATGTCACAAAATAATATTCCTTTGATTTTTTTCAACCATGTAGAAATGCAGAAACTATTCTTGCAGATCAAACAAAAAAACAGACAGTGAGCTGTAGTTTGCCAACTCCTGGGCTAGGATATTGTATTTCTTAAAATTCCATAGATGTGTCAGGTCTCGGAGTCTTTGTAAGGGTTCTCCCCATCATCTGGGTGTCAGTGTCCATCATCTGAGGTACAAACATTTTTCTTTGGCATTCAGAACTCTAGCCTCTTTCTGCTACCAGGTCAGTAGTGTCATCAAAATAGTGAGTCAATGGCCAGAATGTCCAGGTGGTCAAGGACTATTGTCATTGTTCATCATCTACCTAGTTTAAGCAAGGACCCCTGGTAAATTGAGTGAGTTTTCATAGAGAATAGAACTCCTGCATTGTCCTAAAGAAGTATAGATTTAACCTCACTTATTGAGTCAATTGTATTTGCTTCTTCTCCTTCTTCTGGTACCAGAGACTGAACCCAGAAGGGCTTTACCACTGAGTTAAATCCCCAGCTCTTTTAATTTTTGTTTTGAGACAGGGCCTTGCTAAGTTGCTGAGGCTGGCCTTGAACTTGAGATACTCCTGCCTCAGCCTCCTGAGTCACTGGGATTACAAGGGTATGCCACTAGGCCTAGTTCATTCCTGCATTCTTTTAGTTTCTGAAGGTGACACAAAACAGGATGCTTTATGGCTTAAATTTACTACCTTTGCCCAGGAAAGGAGATCAGAGAGGCATTTTAGGGGATTCTACTTAACTTTTTCCACTGGAAACCAGGGAAAGATTCTTTCAGTTGTAACGAGTCCAAAGGCATATGATTTGGGCTAAGACTCAATTTATCACTTGATTTCTAAACATCCCCACTCAAATTAGGAGATTGATGCTGTTTTGGGTCACTTGGTATCCATGATAACTTATTCATGTCCCTAAAAATGCCTGGGTATTCACTTTTCCCAGTGTAAACTTACTCTGGATAAATGGCAATTGGCCCTTTGAGGAAGGATCATGAATAGTTATGGTAACTACTTGCAATGATGCTGCAGGGAACTTCCTCAAGGGGGACATGGCCTTTCAATCAGTTCATTCTAAATCTGAAAACTGACTCAGGTATCAAAACTGGACAAGTGGCCATGATTTTAATTTGTGGTGCTGACTCACTCTATCTTGTTTAGAAATATAAATTAAGCAATACTTTATTGCATACCCATATATCTTGCTATGAAGATATTACTTTTTTATTCACCTTTGTCACAGATTAATGAAGTCAAAGTCCAACAGTTGTCACTCTGGCCTTGTTTTGTTGTCCCTTAGGATACTTATATCCACCTGTCTTCCTTCAGGTTTATTGTGGCAATTAAGACAATTCATTCCACAGAACCAACTTTCTTTCTGACACTTTATGCTGCCCCCTGTGTCTAATTCCAAATATCATCTCTATTGACACCAGTGAGCCCAGCTGCTCAGGGCTATCTCCTGTCAATACTAGCTTATGGGCCAAGTGTGGTGACAGTGTCTGTCCAGGGTTTCAGGAGGCTGAGGCAAGAGAAGCACAAGTTGAAAGCCAGTCTCAACAACTTAGTGAGGCACTAAGCAATTGAGTGAGAACCTATCTCAAATTAAAAAAAAAAAAAAGGCTGGGGATGTAGCTTAGCTTAGTGGTAAAAAGTTCCTGGGTTCGATCCCTAGTACCAATAAATAAATATATTAAATGAATAAATAACTGGCCTCCATGGGACAGACAACCCTGAGTATCTTCAGAAGCCATTGCCTCCTCATGGATGCATTCCTTATGAAAGAATGAATAAAAGGTCCTCTGCGTCTTCCTGGAAAACGTCATCACACGGTAGTTCTTTGGTGTTGCATAGTAAGTCAGTTCTAACACGCCTACCTCTCTAAGCCTCTTGACTCCTATCCCTGTCAAAGAATTTCTAGCATCTTCACATCACTTACTGTAGGCCTAATTTCTTCCAAACTTCCAAGGAGATACTCCAGCAGTGTACCAGGAATGACCGCAGACGTCGTCGGCAGGACGAGCTGGGAAGGAGAAAGCAAAGAGCAGGAGAGTGAAGGAAAGACCACACACCCTCCTCTGCTAAGTTCTTTACCCCACGTCAGTTCTGGATTCAGGGAACGGGAGCACTTTGAAATGTATTACGTTTAAAGTTTTAAACTGGAAAGTGGATTTTAGTACCTAAAAAATCAGACTGTTCGAATACCTAAAAGAGAAAGAAATGTGACTGAAAAGCCATTGATTTACCCATGGTAGATCCAAGGCAGAGAGTAAGGAGAGACAATAGTATTGTTTTTGGTACTGGAAAATGGATACAGGGTACTCTACTACATCCCCAGCTCCTGTTATTCTTTATTTTGAGACAGGGTCTTGCTAAGTTGGTGAGGCTGGCCTCACATCTGTGGTCCTTTTGCCTCAGCCTCCTGAGTCACTAGAATTACAGGCATGAGCCACAGCACCTGGCTGACATTAGCACCTCTGAAAGCAGTAGTGGAAGAGAAATAGGCTCTTCTCTCACTGTACACTAACAATCACAGATACTTCAAATAACTAGATGCTCAAGTGTTGCAGAACAGAATGATGTGACTGCCTCCCAAAGCTTCAACTTGTTTTTTCCATTTAGGAAATGGGTTAAAATAAGCCATTGTGCAATGTGTAACCACCAGGAATCTGTCCTTATAAACACAGAGAACAAAATGTTCAATCTGCACACCATAATTTGTGAACTGGTGTCAGAGACTTGGGAAATAATAACATTTGCTATACAAAAGTTTTAGTTATGTACTATGGGGCTCATGGAAGGAAAAGAATCTGTGGGGTGGGTTTACTAATCAAAGGAGGTTTCATGAGGGAGATGATATCTAAGCAAGCTGAATATGATTTTTAAAGATATGGAGAAAAGATGGGGATGTAGCTCAGTTGGTAGAGTGCTTGCTGTGCATGCACAAAGGCCCTGGGTTCAATCCCCAGCACCCTCCCCGCAAAAAGGAATGACTAAAGGTATGGAGAAAGAAGACTCTCCAAGTAGAGAGAGCAACGGGAAAAGGCATGGCAGTAAGATACTGGGAATGAGAATCCAATTTAGATGAAACAAGAGCCTATTACAAATGGAATGGAATGGAAAACAAAACCTGTAAAATCAGAGCTGGACATGGTGGCCCATGCGCATGATCCCAGTGGCTCAGGAGGCTGAGGCAGGAAGATTGCAAATTCAAAACTATGCTCAGAAACTTGGTGAGGCCCTAAGTGACTCAATGAGGTCGTGTCTAAATAAAATACAAAGAAGGGCTGGGGATGTGGCTCAGTGGTTAAGTGCCTCTGGGTTCATTCTCTGGTACCAAAACAAACAAAAACCCTGTAAAACCTCTTTGGCCTATAGCTGGAGAGTCTTGGACACCAGGATTTAGATTCCATTGGTACATTATTTTCTTTTTCTTTTTTTCTTTTCTTTTCTTTCTTTCTTTTTTTTTGTACTGAGAATTGAACTCAGGAGTCCTTAACCACTGAGCTGCATTCCAAGTCCTTTTTATTTTATTTTATTTTATTTTGAGATAGGGTCTTGCTAAGTTTGAGGCTGGCCTCAAATTTGTTAGCCTCCTGCCTCAGCCTCCTAAGTATCTAGGATTATAGGCACATGCTATCACGCCAGTTTAAGTTTTTGTTCTGTTTACCAGTCAGCAATAGCTGAGTTGGAAGCAGGCAGAAGCCTGTTACTGAGCCATCCCTTCTGGATTTGGTAGTATCCAAATAGGTTCTTCCTCCCTTGTGCCTACTCATTGCCCCATTTCTGTCTGATCTGATCTGGATACAGGAAGTGAACTGTACACCTCTGTGTCAGACCCTGGGTGGAAAGAGTCCTTTCCCTCTGAAGTTGATTACCAGGATCCAATATCAAAACACTGTGTTGACATTAATAAGCATGTGTTTTTCCTCACTTGATAATCAAAAGAAAGTTATTAGAGGGCTACTAAGGTGTTGAAAACACATAATAACTGTCTCAGAGAGTTGGTATAAGATGCAACATACAACAAACATAAAGTGACCATCACTTCCAGGAAGAGCAGATATTCAATATTAAGTTTTCTCTCTGCCCTTTTCCTACAGATGGGAATGACTGACACAGAGTAAGTAATTTCTATCCTATAAATTTCCTCCTTGACCATCACCTCCCTGATGACATATTATATCCCCTGATCAATTTCTTTCCCTATTCCTGCAGACATTCTCTGTATGAGATCGTTTTACTTCTACCCATTTCTGTCCCCTTCTGGATACTATGGTTTGTGGCTGTTCCTCTGTGACATAATAATTCAAAGAGTTGCCCAGGTGTGGCTGACTAAGGAAGGAAAAACAGAAGGGGCCCTTCAATTTGGCCTGCATGCTACATTTCTGATTTACTTAGGGTGTTGTTTTGTTTTGTTGAGTTTAGTGGCCACAACTGGCTGTTGACTCATATTTAACTTCTACCCAAAGGAAACTCCTAAGCCTTTTTTTCCCCTGTGTGATTTTTTCAATAGAACTGAGTAAAGGACTTCTCATACCCAGCAAATTCCATCTGTAAGATTCATTTCCTCCGTTTTAGTCTGTAGCACATTAACAATGCTGTTTCATTCCACGTATCTTCCTCAGATTAGACAGGTTTCCCAATGATGTCCTTTATTGGAGACATTGCTAAAATGTTTAAATAGGACAGGAGGCAGCCCAAAGCCCTTTGATTTACCACAAGAAGCCTCTTAACAGGTTGAAAGAAATTCATTAATCAGCACTCTTTGGGTACAGCTCTTCAACTGGGTATGAATTTACTTAATTGATCTAGAATCCAGTTCACATTTCTAATGAGGGATCTTGCCAACTGCCTTATCTAAGTCTACACACACAATTTATGCTGCATTTACTCTTATCTTCCAGTCTAGATGTCCACCAAAATGAAAATAAGTCTACTGTAGGATGGCTCTTTGAAGATACTATATTTATCAATAACTGAGATGCACTGTCCCTCTCCATCCCTCTTTTTCCCACCCCCAAATGATTTCTCAAATGTATCCCTTTTCATAGAGGCAGCATAGCACTGTGTTTCAGAATACAAGTCCTAGACTTGAATCCTGGCTCTTCCACATACTGGCTGTATCAACATGGGCAACTTGCTTCAACAAAATCTGTATCTCAGGTTTTACATCAGTAAAATGTGGATGATAATGAAACTCACATTATAGGACTGAATAACCCAATATTTCTTTCTTTATTTTGTGCTACTAGGGATTGAACCCAGGGTTTCTCTACTACTGAACTATATCCCCAGCTCTTTGTATTTTTATTTTGAAACAGGCTGACCTATTTTGCCCAGGCTGGCCTCAAACTTGTGATCCTTCTGCCTCAGATTTGCTGGGATTATAGGCATATATTACCATGCCTAGATAAGTAACTTAATTGTAAAGCATTTAGAAGCATTTCTGGCACCTTAATAAGCAATATAAAATTCTGTAATTTGGGAGACTTTGGGGCTGGATAAAAACATGAGAATCATTAGCATATAAATAGTATTTGTCTTAGTTTGAGTTCCCCTGGAACTAGATCCTGACAAAACTTGGAGTGTCAGCAGTTTATCTGGGGGAAGAGTCTAAGAAATACCGGTGGAAAATTAGAGAAGTGAGACAGAAAAAGAAGGAAGTCAGTAATTGGTACATTGGAAGTAAGTTACCCCTGCAGATTACCTTACAGTGGCTATAATCCCACAACAGCTTCATTGTGGGATTCATCTTCTTCTTCCTCTTCTTTTTTTCCCCCCAATTGTGAGATTCTAAGAGAGAATATAGAACAGGCCTCAAAGTTATCCTAACTAAGGGACCAGAAAGCCAGGATAATTACCCACCAGACTGCATTCATCTTTGGCTGAAGGTTTCTCTGAAGGCATTAACTCTCTAGCCCTTTCAGCTTCTTTGCAAGAGTCCAGGGCTTCCTGGGTAATAAAAGGTCCCCAGGCAGAGAATCAAAGTGTTCCCAGTAGACAGCCTGTGAATGTAGAGCCAAGTCTTGAGGGGACATGGGTGAGGAACCCAAGCATGAGACTATCTGATATCACCCTAAGAATGAGTGAAATCAGAGAGCGAAGGTGTCTGTCACCAAAGCTCTAGAGTAGTCCAATACTTAGAGGTCAAAGAGATAGAAGAAACCAGCAAAGGGGACTGAAAAGAGGCCAGTGATAAAGAGAGAGTGGAGTCCTGGAATCTAAGGTAAGAAAGTGCTCCAAGCAGGGAGATCAACCATGTCAAATGCTGCAGAGTGGTCAAGTAAGGTGAAGACTGAGGATTGACCAATGGATTTTGCAACTTGAAGGCTACTAGTGACCTTGACAGGAGGATTTTTGGAGGCGAGGTTCAGAATAGGGAATAAATTTAATAGAGAAGAAAAAATGGAGACAATCTATATAGACAACTCTTTTAAATAGTTTTGTTGTAGAGCAGCAGAAAGGCAGTTGGAGGGGGCATAGGGGCTAAATGAGAGGCTTTACATATGTGCTTGTTTACGATAAGAAATGTTGCAGCATGGTTTTATGTTGATGGGATCCATCCAGTTAAGAGAGGGAAAACCATGATGAGCTGTGCATAATGGCGTACACTTATACTTCCACTGATTCAGGAGGCTGAGGCAGGAGGATGGCAAGTTCAAAGCCAGCCTCAGTGAAAGGCACTAGGCAACTCAGTGAGACCCTGTCTCTAAATAAAACAAAAAATAAGACTGGGGTTGAGGCTCAGTGGCCGAGTGCCCCTGAGTTCAGTCCCTAGTACCAAAATAAATAAATATTTAAAATAAAAATAAAATAAAATATAAAAATGGGCTGGGTTGTGGCTCAGTGGTCAAGTTCCCCCGAGTTCAATCCCCAGTACCAAAAACAAAGCAAAACAAGAAACAAACAAACAAACAAACAAAAACCATGATGAAGGGAAAAGAGCAAAGGGAATGAGATCTTGCTACAATAGAAGGCAACTTCCTTAGGAACACAAGACTGTTCGTCAACAGTAACAGAGGAGGAAGAGGGTTTGGTCACAGAATACAGACAGGTGGTGAAATGTTCAGCAGCACTCAGAAGAGGTTCCAAGTTGGACAGAACCAAAGAAGTCAGCTGATACTTGGTGACTGAGGAGGAAAAGCTGTTAGAGAACTGAGGAGAGAGGAGAAGGTATGAACTAATCATCCAGAAATTGAAAATTGAAGAGGGAACTGGAGAAAGATCAAGAAGCACCAAAGGCTCATTGGAGGTTAGTGGCCATAAATTTAAAGTAAGAGCAGTTGCACGTTTGGGTCTTTCTCTAGCTATGTTCAGCTGCTTGGGTACAGGCATTGAATGTAAGCTACAGGATGTGTGCAGGCGTGGTACACAGTGGGCTGATCGTGTCTTCCCAGAAAACCTTTCCAACTCCTAAGTCCCAGAACCTGTTACTATCAACTTATTTGTTTTGTGGTACTGGGGCTGAAGCCAGGGGTGCTTTACCACTGAGCTACATTGCCAGTCCTTTTTTAAAAATTTTATTTTGAGGCAGGATCTTGGTAAATTGCCGAGGGTCTTGATAATTGCTAAGGCTGGCCTTGAACTTGGGATTATTCTGCCTCAGCCTTTAGATCACTGGGATTACAAGTGTGCTCCACCATGCCTGGCTATTATTATTATTTGGAAGCAAGATCTTTGGAGATGTTAAGTAGGATAGAGGGAGATTAGATACACATGGAGACACAGAAATGAAGGATGATGTGAAGATGGAGGCAGAGACTGGAGTACTATACCTGCAAGTGCCAAAAATTATTGGCAACCACCAGAAGCTAGGAGAGAGGCATGAGACAGAGCCTCTCTCAAACTCTCCAGAGGAAACCAACCCTGCTGACACCTTGGTTTTAGACTTCTGTCATATGGAACTATAAGAGAAAAATTATTTGTTGTTGTAAGCCACCAGTTTTGTGGTAACTTGTTATGGTAGCCACAGGAAATTGACAAAGGTAGTGAACTCATATTTCAGTAAAGTAAAAGTGAATGGTTGGGGAAAAGACAAGGAAGCATTTCTTGGGGACAGGGAAAGAGACAGGGACCACCAAAGTTTCTAAACTTTGGGACATTTCCTTTAGACCCTCTAGAAGAATATGGCTCCTCTTCCAGAAACCACATATCTGGATAGTCTGAGGCTATTTTGAGCCCATTGGCCCATTTCCATAAAAGTGTTTACAAATATTTTGTTCTCCAGGAAGTCATAACGTTCTGGTTTAATCAGCCTGGTCCTGTGGTCCTGAAGCTTTAGCTAGCAGCAGGTCTGTGCTGAGCAGTCTGTCTGGAGGAGGACCTCCCCGATTCTGCATTCTTGAAGGCCTATCTTGTTTCATCTGGAATGAGAAGAGATGACCAGCATTGCACTTTGATGCTTTATTCATTTGATGCTTTTATTTATTCTGTTCTTTGCCTTAAGTTCCTAACCTCACTTAAGGAGTCCCTGCTTATCCTTTAAAACTTGCCCAAATGTCTTCTGCTTTGTTCTGAAATAGCAAAATTAATTATGGTTCCTTCCATGTGCTCACAGAACTGAACACCTCCACTTAATGGCTTATTAAATTCTATTATAGCTTACTTTTTTTCATTTCTTACTTGCAACACTCCAGAGGAAGCAGCATGATTTATTCATATCTGAATCACTAGTACTTTCTAGAACCTAGCTCAACAAATAATGTTCATATCAATTAAGGAAAGCAAAACTTGGTAAATCTACATAACATTCAAAATTTTCCCAAAGTATACAACTACTATGATTTAACTCTATCTATTTTAGAGTTCAAACTCTTAGAATTTGGCAAAGGAACAAAGTGCCATGAAAGTTAGTATGTCTTACATGAGCAAAGAGTTCAGGGCAGAATTATGGACGTTCTTGGCTTTGCCATTATGGTCAGGGAAGAACTTCTTTCCTACAGATGAAGACGGTTCCCCCAGGATCACAAGCTCTGTGAGTACATGGCAGGAGCAGGATGGGATGGACAGAAACTTCTTATTTGGAATTAGAGCTCAGCAAAGGCTTTCTGGTATTAATCACTGAAAAAGCCCACTGAGCCATGGTCCTTCATTTGGTCACTGCAGAAAGCTAAAGTTTTTATGCCAGATGGTGTTCAATCTGATGTTATCATTCCAGGGGTTGTCAAAATGCCTCCTTTCATCATGTTTTACTTAGAGTTATACCTGGAGTTTTATGTATTTAGAAATATTCAGAATGACCCTTAGTTACAGGAAAAAAAAAACAGCTGCTCTAAGCTTATATGTAAATATGCTCCACAGAAAAGATGAAATTCCAGTGAAGAGAAGCTGAGGGTAAAAATATAAAAGGAAGGTTTGAGTAGGTAAGTGGTGTATGTTCCCATGAGAACATGCAGCTGCTGCCAACAGAAACTATGGGAAAAGACAACACACTCTCTCTATGATTCAGGCTAAAATCAAATTTGTAAAGAAGACAAAATACACATGAATAATCCCCTTTCATACACCATGATCATTACTATCTCCAAGTCAAAAGCTGGCCTAGAGTCACAATGAAAGCTAGACTATTATGACAACTGCAGATGTTTGCACTAAATAATCTCCCCACTCAGGAATTCCAATGGCTTCTAACATCCACCACACAACATTTAAATTTCTTAGCTATTAATGTCCTCATAATATGGCATCATCATTTCTATCCCACCTAATTTCTGACCCTTTCCCCATTTTGGTCAAGGAGATCTTCTCACTATCCCCTAAACATTCATATTCATTCCCAACTCCAAAACATTTCTCACACTTTGTATCTCCTAGTGCATTTCTCTTCTTCTTAATCTAGCCAAAGCAATATATTCTTAAATTTCAATCCTAGTACCAGCTGATCTTTACAGTTCGTCACTGCTATGAATTTCTATACTGCTATTCATGAGGTAGAAACTCAAGCTAATGCTTCTATTGAAATCATCCATTATTTATGGACACTCTTTGGTTTACACAGTGTGCTAGTAGCATTATTGAGGTTTCTTGTTGATCTTTGAGCTATTTCCTTTGCTGCCTAGGATTATGACTGAGATAACCAAGGGCTTTTTGCTCCTCTTGAATCCCTATGCTAGGGAAACACTTTTCTATCTTCCTTAGGGAGAGAAAGCATTGGGGGATCCTAAGGTGTTGAAAACTCTTGGGATCTTCAACTTGAAACCATTCCTAATTGAGGGGCTCTTGAATAAGCCCCAGTTAAGCCTCATATAAATTTCTGATGAGGAAAATGCTGTACAGAGAAGGGAGTATTAGTTTCAGATCCTTTGACCACTTTTTGGATATCTGGGTTGAGGAATCTCCAATGGGCATATTCATTGGAATGTGCTGAGTCTCACCTCAAGATTCAGCATCAAATTAATTCTTATAGAATCTGAAATCTGATGGGAAATAAAAAATGGACAAGGCTATATATTCAGGTCCCAAAGTGTGGCAATCATGGTTTAATATGAACAGAAAATGGAATCTTCATAATAACATTTGCCTAATACCTGAAACTTTAAAATGCTGTTATTTGTATGACAATATCACCTATCTATAAAGGACTGGGGATGTAGTTGTGTTTCTGGAATCTCAGAAATTTAACCTGATATTTTTCAAAGTCAATCTGGTTCACTCGTGAAGATTGAAATAAAATTGAACAAACTTTGGTCTATCCTCAAATTACCTTTCTTTCTGTTGCTTATTTTATCTGTATATTATTGTAAAAAATACTAACTTTCCCTCTTGCAATTCTACGGGGGAAGTGTATTTCTCCCACCACTTCACTTTTGGGGGGTTGAACATGGAACTTGCTTTGGCAGAAGTGACACAAACAGGGCCTTGAAATGTGCCGCAGTGGTTGGGCCCATCCTGTTTTACATCTGTCATCTCCACCATCCCGACCCGTCTAGTGTAAGGTGGGTGAAGTCACATACAGACCCTAAAAAATGCAAATATATTTTCCTGTGTCTAGCTCCAGTGGTATAGTGTGCTTCAGACAAATGTTTCTTTCTTTTTTTTATTTCTTTTGATACCGGGGACTGAACCTAGAGCCACTTTACCCACCAGACTACATCTCTAGTCTTTTTTTATTTTAAGACAGGGTCTAAATTGCTTAGGGCTTTACTAAGTTGCTGTTGCTGGCCTGGAACTTTTGATCCTCCTTCCTCAGCCCGAAACTGCTGGGATTACAGGCATGTGCCACCACACCTGTTTTTCAATTTCTGATACCACACTTCCGTCTGAGTTGGGAATGCACAGAAAGAACTGTGATACCTTTACATGCACAGCTACTTATTTGAGTCCAAGCTCAGAGGAATCTGATTTTGATCCTCTATCTATCCCTGAACTGCTGAGAACTCCAAGGCAGGAGGCTACATCAGCCAGGGGCTTAGCAAGAAAGAGAGTATACTCAACTTAGTTGGGTAGAGGCTTTTTCATAAAGGAAGTATTTAGAGCTGTGGGTTAAATAGAGAACCTAGTAGGGATGCTTGCTACCAGAGAGGAACAACAAGGTGCTCTTAGGATCCCCAAGCCTGAAGAGGAGGAAGAGAAAACTGTTAACAGAGTTTGGTTAAGAGGGGTGCATTCAGATGGATAGTCAGCTAATACATTTCTCAAATTGGCATAAGTTGTTTCCTAGCATATTAATTCTTCTACATACAATAAAATATAGTGTCTATGTATCGAGGGGCTGGATGCAAAAATGGCAGCCCAACTATAGCATAGCTGTAGTTTTGGTGATGAGGTCATTGTCAAAATCAGTGAGGCAGAGTGCGTGGAAAAGAATAAATATCCTGATTTCTTTCTTTCCTTCCATTGGCCATAGGGTAAGGAACCTGAGTGACATATTCCATAGAGGTCAGGCTCCCAAGACAAACAACATAGCAGGGAAGCATAGAGGATGGATTTACAAAGATTCAAAGAAAAACCAGGATAGATATTCATTACTTGCCCAGGTTTCCTCAGGTAAGAAAGCATGCATGCAAGAGGGGGCACAGCAAGACAGATATTATGTTTACAAGGAAATTGGTTCTGGAGAGTTTACATGTCTTTGATTTTGAACTGAGTTGTAAAAAGAATGGAAAATTAAAAAATCTGTAACAGGTCCAGTAGAAGCATGGCACTATGTTGACCTCAAGAATTTCCATCATGAGACAACACTGTGGCACCAGATGCTGAGGACGCCTTGGTGAGGTGAGGGATGAGACTGAGTAGGTTACTCCTGTGGGAACTGGAGCTCATTTGTACTGGGCAACTCTAGAAGGTAGCATAGAATATGCTTCATTTATCCTACCCAAAGGATGAGAATGCTGGAGAATTTAGATTTACTCCCACTCTACATTAGTTGGAGAACTGTTTCCAGAGGTTTGGGGTTTTTGTTTTTGTTTGATACTGACAATTGAACCCAGTGTGCTTAACCACTGAGCCACATCTCCAGCCTTTTTTATTTTGAGAGAGCCTTGCTAAAGTTCCCAAGATGGCCTTGAACTTGCCATTCTGCCTCAGCCTTCTGAGTCACTGGGACTACAAGTGTGTACCACCATGCCCAGCTATTTTCAGAGATTTTAATTCCTGGATACTTCCAACCTTTCTGGCACCTAGAATGCTCCTGTGGTCAGAGAGTGCTCTCAAGCTAAGGGAAGCAAGCATTTGCAGTAGAGGGCTATTGGCTTGATTAAGAACCTTAGTGTGGGGGAGATATGTATGGGTCACTAAATGTATCTACTTCAGAGGCATGATTCATTGCAAACGCACTATTAAAACTCCCTCTTACTAGCAGAAATCCAAAAGACTGGCAACTGAAGGTGGCTAGATATGGAAAGCACAAACTATAATCTTACTTTCTTTCCACACAAGGTCCTTGCATGCACCTCCTAAATCCCCAGGCAAGCATTGAAGGTTAGGCTGATGGAGGTCTGAGAAAAATTTGTTTCTCAGAAGACATCAGGAACCGGTCAGGAGAGAAGCTTTAGGGAACACATCCAGCAAGAAAATGCAATGCTTTTTCATCATTGAGAATGTAGTGTCTATATTCCATGTAAATAATAGCTCTCTTATGCTGTAAATTTTGATCATCCTATATTATCCTATTTCTTTACAGGCTGAGAGCCATAAGGATTATCTCCTCAAAAGGAAATGGCTTACTGTCCTTCAGGCACAAAGTCCACATAGCACTGGTTTTTGTTGTTGTGTTTGTTTTTAAATTTTTATGGGTGTCTCAATCTCACTTGAATACCAGTCTTACAAGCTTTTTGGATCTCTTTAAACACCAAACTGAATCACCAACAAGACTTATTTGTAAGTCTAAATTGGGAAATGGGGCAGAGTCCAGGGAACTAGATATTTTTTTCTTTTTTTTGGTACTGTGGATTGAACCCAGGGATGCTTTGCCACTGAGCAACATCCCCAGTTCTTTTCATTCTTTGAGATGGGCTTAAGTTGCTGAGGCTAGCCTCAAACCTGAGATCCTTTTGCCAGCGTCTCTTGAGTTTTGGGCATGCACCACTGCATTCAGCTCAAGCTAGACATTTTTCATTGTCATTTCTCAAAAACTAATTCACATGTAACATTAAAGCTGATTTTCTTACCTCTTGACTTCACTGGAAGGATTCCTTGATAAAGAAAATAGGATAAGAAGGCACTAGTAAATGCCATTTAAAAAAAAAAGTCTAAAAGTAGCACAGTATTTTTGCTTCAAATAAAATCTCCTTATATGGTTGCTATGGTTTCAGTTGATGGTCAATACATGTAATTACTTAGTCAAATTATGAAAATCACAGCCATTGGAAGTAGCCTGGGTGACTGGGAGCTCTGGCAGCATTGCTTGAATAGTAGAACAGAAGAAGATCATGCCTGAAGATACATGATTTTCTCTATAAAGAAATGATACTTTCTTTAAAAGGACAATAAGAGCTGCATTCACATAATGTGTAACTATACATACTGCATCATCTAACTTCATATTTATTGGTTGCCCAATAGGTAATTGGAATGAGTGATTAGAAGTCTTGATCAGTGAGGTTCCAGTTAATTAATTACCTGAATTTGTCTTTTTATACTTAACTTTCAAGAAGGAAAACAATATGAAAACAAGGAAATGTTAAGTAATGTGTTTTATTTTCCAGCACATCTGTTTCCCACCTATGGCATCTTGTAGTACATGGAACATCTGGTACCTCAGTTTTTGTCAGTCTGGCCTTCATGTTTTACAAAGTCCCTTCAATTACACTACCTATTTCCTTTAACCTCTAAGTTTTATTGCAATATTCTGTCGATGAAATAATTGAGTCTAGAGAGAGTCTAAGTTGTGTTTGAAGTGGTGATTTCCCAATTATTATATATACTACTTCATCCAATAGATAGCTAAAAATTAAGACTGAATTACCAAGTGTTAGTAAGGATATGGAACAATTAGAAGTAACACATATTGCTGATGGAGTATAAAATGATAAAATCATTCTCACAAAGAGTTTGCCAGTTTCTTATAAGGTTAAAACACTTACCTTCTGATCCAGCAAATACAGTCTCAGGCAATTACACATGATAAGTGAAAACATATATTCACAAAAGGACTTGTGCAAAGAATGTTCATAGCAGCCTCACTAATATAGTCCAAAACTGAAAACCACTCAAATGTTCATCAACAAAAGAACAGGTAAATAAGTTGTGGTATATTAGCACCCAGCAATAAAAAGTAATGAATTACTGTGTTGATATATGCAACAATATGAACAAATGGAACAATGCTGAAAAGAAGCCATAAATAAAAGAGTATATATTGTATGTTTCCACTTATAGGACATCTAGGATAGGTGAAATTAACGCAAGGGGAAAGCAAACCAGTAGTTGCCTTTAGGGGGTTAAGGAATCAATCCCAAGGAAGGATTCTTTCTCATGAGAGAGAAATGTGGTAAGGGTGTAGGTATGCAGGTATACCCAATTGTCAAAATTATTCAATTAAGATTTGCGCATTTCAATGTATGTAAAATTTACCTTAAAAACTGTAAAAAGAATAATCATTCTTTAAAAAAGTAAAGACCATTTATGGGGACCATTTATTGATTTTACTTTTTTAGAGTAAAGAACTGTTATTCTTTTTACAGTGTTTGGGGACTGGGTGATACAGATGAAATAAGAGTGGCAGAATACTCATAATAATTGAAGCTTTTTTTTTTTTTTTCCGGGGGGTGGAGGTATTAAGGATTGAACTCGGGGGTACTCGACCCCTGAGCCACACACCCAGCCCTTTTTTTGTATTTTTTAAATCTAGAGACAGGGTCTCACTGAATTACTTAGCATGCTTCTGCTGAGGCTGGCATTGAACTGGGAATCCTCCTGTCTCAACTTCCCGAACTGCTGGGATTACAGGCTGTACCACTGTACCTGGCCTGATTTGTTTTTTTGGTGTTAAGGTTTTTGTTCTACATATATCCTGGAGATTAGTGCTCTGAGGTGTAGGTGGCAAAGATTTTCTCCCATTCTGTAAGCTTTCTCTTCACATTCTTATTTCCTCTTCTGTGAAAAAGCTTTTAAGTTTGATACCATCCCATTTATTGATGTTTCTTTCTTTCTTTTTCTTTTGGTATGGGGGGTCAAACTAGGGGCACTTAATCACGAGCCACATCACAGACCTTTTATATATTTATTTAGAGACAGGGTCTCACTAAATTGCTTAAGGCCTCACTAAGTTGCTGAGGTGGCTTTGAACTTGTGATCCTCCTGCCCTCAGTCTCCTGAGCTGCTGGGATTAGAGGCATGCACTATGGCTCTGGGACCATTTATTGATTTAAAATTTTTTTTTTAGTTGTAGATGGACACAATACCTTTATTTTATTTATTTATTTTTATGTGGTGCTGAGTATTGAACCAGTGTCTCACACATGCTCGATAAGTGCTCTACCACTGAGCCATGACTCCAACCCTCCCATTTGATTCTTGACTTTACTTCTTGCACTTTATGAGTCTTGTTCAGGAACTTGGTTCTTAAGCTGATGTGATGGAGTGTTGGACCTGTATTTTCTTCTAGTAGATATAGGGTTTCTGGTATAATTTGATCCACTTTGAATTTTGTGCAGGGTTGAGAGACAGGGATTCGATTTCATTCTGCTACATATGGATTTCCAGTTCTCCCAGCACCATTTGTTGAAGAGGCTATCTTTTCTCCAATATGTTTATGGCCTTTGTCTAGTATGACATACTGTATTTATTTGGGTTTGCCTCTGTGTCTTCTATTCTGTTCCTTGGTGTTCATGTCTGATTTGGTACCAATACCATCTGTTTTGTTACTAAAGCTCTATAGTATAATTTAAGGTCTGGTATTGTGATGCCTCCAGCTTTCTCACTAAGGATTGCTTTGGCTATTCTGGGCCTCTTATTTTTCCAAATGAATTTCATTATTGCCTTTTCTATTTCTATGAAGAACATCATTGGAATTTTAATAGGGATTGATTGAATCTGTATAGCACTTTTGGCAAAGGAACCAAATACTTTACAGAAGAAATACAAACGGTCAGCAAATACACGAAAAAATGTTAAACATCTCTAGCAATTAGAGAAATGCAAATTAAAACTACACTGAGATTTCATGTCACTCCCATCAGAATGGCAACAATCAAGAATATAAGTAACAACAAATGTTGGCGAGGATGTGGGGGAAAAGGGTACACTCATACATTGTTGGTGGGACTGAAAATTGGTACAGCCATACTGGAAAGCAATATGGAGATTCCTCAGAAAACTTGGAATGGAACCACCATGTGATCCAGTTATTCCATTCCTTGGTATATACTCAAAGGACTTAAAAAAACAATGTATACAGTGAGGAAGCCACATGTTCATAGCAGCTCAATTCACAATAGCTAAGCTATGGAACCAACCTTGGTATCCTTCAACAGATGAATGGAAAAAGAAAATGTGGGATATATGCACAATGGAATATTACTCAGCAATAAAAAAGAATGACTTTATGACTTTTGCCTGAAAATGGATGGATCTGGAGACTATTATGCTAAGTGAAATAAGCCAATCCCAAGAAACCGAAGGTCAAATGTTCTGATTTGTGGATGCTAACACACAACAAGGGGAAGGGGAGGTAAGAATAGAAGTTCCAATAGATTAGGCAAGTGGGCTGGGGACATAGCTCAGATGGTAGAGTGCTTGCCTCGCATGCACAAGGCCCTAGGTTCAATCCCCAGCAAAACACACACACATACACACACAATTATCAATAGATTATACAAAGGGGAAGGAAGGGAAGGGAGGGGGACAGGAAATAGAAAAGACAGTGAATGAATCTGACGTAACTTTCCTATGTACACATATAAATACACTACAGTGAATTTCACAACCACAAGACTGGGGTCCTAATTAAAATAAAATATACTCCATGTTTGTATAAGTATGCCAAATTATTTAAAAAATAAGAGGGCAAAAAGGCAGCTTCCAGATTGCTGGTAATACTTTATTTCTTGATCAGGATGTATTGGGAAATGGGGCAGAGTCCAGGGAACTAGATATTTTTTTCTTTTTTTGGTACTGTGGATTTGGTATTCTGAATTTGTTCATTGTGATAATTCATCAAACTGCATATTTATATGTGTGTGGTATTCTAATAAAAATAAATTTTTAAAAAAGTAAAAAAATAGTTGAAGTTGAGCATTGAGTAAGTGGAGTTTATTATAATAGTCTATGTATATATATTTGAAATTTTCTACCAAAACTTTTTTTAAAAAGACAAGTAAAAATGACCAAAAGGCTTTCAGGGAACTGAAAATAGTTTGGTATGGCTTGAGCAGAGACTTTTTTTCCACTCTTTCATCTCACAGGAATCCTCCCAGACAATGGTGAACTAAAAACACCAAATCTCTAACTCACATCTCATTCCACAGCATGGATTACAGTGAATAGCTAATGTTAAGTGAACAACTGAAGAGGCAAAACAGACATTTACATCTCAAGTATAAACATAATTTACCAAATATTGTTCCTTGAGGTACCTGGCAGCAATTGGAATAGTAATTAGCCATGAGGCAATTAGCTTCCATGTTTATGGTCATGTTTGAGGATACAGGATCAGACCAGTAAAATATCCTTTCTTGACTTAGTAAAGTTCCTAAATTACAGCACACCCAACCTACAACTAATAAAAAAGCTGTCTTATAAATAATAAATTATATGTCTGAAGATATATAAGAAACATGCTCAATAAATCACCCTACTCATCACTTCTTAATTTGAAACAGGGTACTGTCAATGGATGTTCCAGTAGAATTTTTTTTTCATCTTTTTTTTTCTTTTGGTGCTGGGGATTGAACCCAGTGACACTTAATCAGTGAGCCTCATCCCCAGCTCTTTTTAAATGTCATTTAGAGACAGGATCTCACTAAGTTGCTTAGGGCTTTGCTAAGTTGCTGAGCTGGCTTTGAACTCATGATCCTCCTGCCTCAGTTTCCCAAGCTCTGAACCAAGGTGTGAACCACTGCAGCCAGCAAATTTCCTTCATATTAATGCATTGCATTTATGCATGTGAATGTGTATGTGTGTGTAAAGTTGGGACTCTTTAGACTTAAGAGTGAGTTATGGATTGTTTTTTTAGCAAGGGAACTTAAAATTCCCTTTTCTTTTATAGATGAGGTAACTGAAACCAAGAGAGATAAGATTCATCCAAGGTGGCAAGAGGTAAAACCACATCTCAGATCTTCTGATTTCTTCAAGCTGGGGTAGACTATATACTACAATGTGCATTAATCTGAAATGCTTTCCATTAGCTTCGTCCTCTTCAATAACTCAAGATAAATTTATCTTGGTGATTCAGATTACTACAAAAATACACTATTGTTCAAGAGTTTTCCAGTGCACAGGTAAAAATATTCTTTTGCCCTGTGGAGATTACGATGTTGCAACAAGATGACACTTCAAAAGATTTTGGAAAGTACCCTCAATTCACCATTTGTTTATACTTGACTGCATAGAATTAGATTAAACTGCTAAGACCTTTTCTTCTTCTTCTTTTTGTCTTGCTCACCTTTTTATATGGGTACTACCACATAATCTTCATACTAGTGTTTTTCAAGCTGTGGGTTACAATCCATTCATGAGTTAGAAAACTGACTTAATAACAATTAACTTTTTAGAAAATGAAATTAATGTAGAAAGCATGAACAACACACACGGCAAGTATTGTTAAATTTTGTTTCAGTCTTGTACATATGGGTGCACACTGGGCAGCAATGTAAAAAATGTTCTATTTTTTCAAACACACTTTAGAGCCAATGGCACTCACACAGGGACTCACAGGACTTTAAAACGCTTACCTTTTTTTGATTACCCTTTTTCAACTGACATGTCATGTTGCCTCGATTTTATTTTGCAGTACTGGGGATTTAACCCAGGGTTGCTCTACAGTGAGCTACACCCACCAGCCCTTTTTGGAGGCAGGTTCTTATTAAGTTGCCCAGACTGGCCTTGAAGTTGAGATCCAAGTCACCGGCATTATAGTTGTACATCACTGTTCTCATTTAAAAAACTACACAAATGAGATAGTTTTTCCATGATCTTTTTTTCTTTTATTGGTACATTATACTTATATGTAATAGCATACTTTGTTGTTACATAGTTTCATGATCTTTTATCATAACATAATTTTTGGACTTATATATTTTTCTAATTTTTTTTATGGTTCTGGGTATTAAACCAAGGGACTCAAGCACTAAGCAAGTGCTCCTTACTACTGAGTTATATCCCCAGCCCTGCGAACATTTTTTTATTGTGGTAACATTCACATAACATAAAAGACACCATTTAGTCCTTTAAGGGGCACAATTCTGTGGCATTTAGTACATTCACAGTGATGTACAACCATCACCATTATCCAGTTCTAGAACACTTTCATCACCCAAAAAGGAAATTCTATATCATTAAGTAATCACTCCCCATTCTCCTCCCCCTAATCTCTGGAAACCAATAATTTATTATCTGTCCCTATGGATTTATCTACTCTGGATATTTTAAATAAATGTAATCATACACTATGTGACTTTTTCACTTAGTACAATGTTTTTGAGTTTCTTCCAAGTTTTACCATCTATCAGCTCTTCATTCCTTGAGTGGATATACCACAATTTATTTATTAATTCATCCACTAATGGACAGTTAGGTTGTTTCCATTTTATGCATTGTTTTTGTTTTCTTCTAACTTTTGTTCACGATATATTTGTTAGCATCTTCTTATAAGTTATAGTTGATTGAATTTAACCTTTCCAAACCAGAAGGTCTTAATCGGAGATTTACATTTGCTTCTTCCTGGATCCAGGGAAGATTACTGATCTGAGATCACTCTAGTCCCCTTAAAAGATACTGGACTAATCGAAGAGTTTTATCATACTTTTTGCAAAAAAATCAATGCTTAATCTTCAAATCCCAATGCTTTAACCCCAATTCCAGTTTTAGTTGTTTATAATTTTCATTTTTGGTACCTGGGATAATTCCTTATTTCTTGTAACTGATGTACAACACATAAAAAGGCATTTGGTCTTTGTCCCTGGTTCTTGATATAGAGCTCCAAAACCTCAGAATTTCCTGAACGATAAAGGCAATAGAAGCATCTTTGTTCTAATGAGGTGACTCTTGGTGGGGCTCTAGATAGCTTCAGAACAATGAAGCTGACTGTTTGCCAGAAAGTGTAAGACCTTCTAGGCATGGTGGTGCACACCTGTAATCCCAGCCACTTGGGAAGCTGAGCAGGAGAATTACAAGTTCAAGGCCAGTCTCAGTAACTTAGTGACACTCTGTCTCAAAATTAAAAGGGGTACTGTTTAGTGGTAAAGTGTCTCTGGGTTCAATCCCCAGTACCACCACCACTACCACCAATAACAACAACCAAAAGAAATTTTTAAAAAAAAAAAAAAAGAAGAAGAAGAAAGAAAATAAAGACCAAGGCCTGACTGGAAGTTTGGAACATTCAGCCCCATTCTTCCAAACTTCAGGAAGGAGGGAGGAACTGGAGAACGAATCAGTTGTTGATGGCCAATAACTTACATCTTTCATAAAGATGAAACCATTAAAACCCCTCCCTATGTGACAGAGTTCAGAGGGTTTTCAGGTTGGTGAATCTACTGAGATATGCTGAGAGGGTGGCGCTGCCAGATAGTACACGGAAGTTCCATGCACCCCACTACCCTACATTTTACCTATGCACCTCTTCCATTTGACCATTCTTGAGCTGTAGATTTCACAATATGCTAGTAACAATAAATGTACTTCTGAGTTCTTTGAGCTGTACTAGGAAATTATGGAAATGGAGGAGGGGGTCATGAGAATGTCTAATTTGTAGCTGGTTGGTGGAAGGCAGACAGGCCTGGATTTACACCTGTCATCTAAGGATGCGTGTGTGGTGGGGGGAGGTGCATACTGTCTCTGTATTTATCTTCCTCCTTTCATGTTAGGTCTCAGTAGTACTGGATTGGAGTTTCTCTAGTGGTTTGTTTAGTGAAAGCTGACATATGATTGTTGGTTTATAGCACTACAGACTCTCATATGATTACAGGTGCTGCAGTTTTTTCTGCATTGTTGAGAACTCAAGATGACCTGTATAGCACATCCTCATTTCCTTTTCCAATAATAGAAGTAAGCTATGGCGGCAGCACGTATAGGACAGATGCAGCTAGGCTGAGTAGAACAAGGAGCAGTGAAGGGAAGCTGCACACATTCACAGAGGCAAGGAGGGCTAGGATGTAAGTAACATGGCAACTCCAAATACTAAGAGTGGACACAGGGCTCTGTCTCACAAATCTAAGCTGGGATTCAAGAACACAATTGCTTTACCACTTCAACAGCCTTCTGTAATGTGTGGGGTTTGTCAATTAAGGTCTCCTATCTCTCTCTTACTCACTGATGGAAGCAGCAAGGGATGACAAAAGATGAGACACATACATAGTGAAGGGTAGTTAGAGGGATGTGGAGAAACCAGTCAGTCTATTGTGGACAATAAGAAGTGATGGCAACCTGTACAGCAAAAGGGTTATTTAGTCAAAAAGGATATTTAAGAAGAGGGGCACGCCTGTAAAACCAGTAACTCAGGAGGCTAAGATAGGAAAATCAAAAGTTCAAGGTCAGCCTCAACAACTTATCAAGACCGTCTCAAAATAAAATTTAAAAAATAAACAAAGCTGGGGATGTAGCTCAGTGGTAAAGTGCTCCTGGGTTCAATTCCCAATATAAAAAAATATTTAAAAATTATACGAGAACATGGCATACAATTTTGGTGCCATAAATGGAAATCTAGATAAACAGATACTTATATAGGAAACAAATAACCCAAACTGATTCATGAAGAATTAGGAGACCTGAACAGACCAGTAGCACCAGAAGTGAGATGTGGGGCTGGAGGGTAAAGAGCACATGAAAATATCTATCTTCTAAAATATCTACCCAACTTGAATGATTCGGCAAGAAAACTCCATCAAATATTCAAGAATGCTAATAATTTCTGTATGTTTTTATTTCAGAAATTAAAGGATGGTAAGTATTAAATAACTACATATTACATAGTATAAATCTAGGAATATAATATTATAAAATGATCAGTTAATAGATTTTACTAATAGAATAAGAGACAATGAAAAAGATCAGGATCTAATAATCAGAACAGAAGTCACAGATGGGAGAAGTATCCAGTTTGGAGTCAGGTCAAAATATGGGAAAATCATTTTTTCCTGGGAAAGAAAAAGAACAGATAATGAAGGTCTACTCAGATGTTAAGATGTCTAAGGAGTTTGCAGTCATCCAACAGACATATGGGTTAGATGCTGAGCCTGGGCTTGGTCTCAGACAGTTATGAGAAAGAAATCTATCAGTCACTTGGTGACTATGGCTCATTCACTTCAACTCTGGGAGGCCTATATTCTCACCTGAAAAATGGGCTAAAATGATGCATATGTCAAGACTGTTATGAGAATTTCATGAGACAAGGAGCATGCAGTAGTCAGCCAGAGCCTGGCGCAGGGCTAGGCACAGTTGCTACTACACTGATCATTACTATGTATCTAGAAACTGAGACCTGACAAGGCCCTTGTGTGCTTTCTCCTCTGACCACCAGAGAGCAGACCAATATTGCCCTTCTACACTTTAGAGAAAAGCACTCAAGTTCTGAAGCCGGAGACTTCAGGGTAAATAGCTGCTGCCAAATTGGTGCAACCCCTACGGAAAGCCGTGTGGATATTCCTCAGAAAACTTGGAATGGAACCACCATTTGATCCAGTTATCCCATTCCTCGGTTTATAAAATTAGCATACTACAGTGACACAGCCACGTCAATGTTTATAGCAGTTTAACACACAATAGCTAAACTATAGAACCAAACTAGCTGTCCTTCAACTGATGAATGGATAAAGAAAATGTGGTATATATTCATAATGGAATATTACTCAGCCTTAAAGAAGAATGAAATTATGGCATTTGCCAGTAAATGGATAGAGCTGGAGAATATTATGCTAAGTGAAATAAGCCAATCCCCCAAACCCAAAGGCCAAATGTTTTTTCTAATATGTGGATGTTAATTCACAATAAGGGGGATGGCTAGGGAAGTGTAGAGTTACTTTGGATTAGGTAGAGGGGAGTGAAGGAATGGGAGGGATATGAGGATAGGAAGGATAGTAGAATGAATCAGACATTATGACCCTATGTACGCATATGACTACACAACCAGTGTGGATTCTATATCATTTACAATCAGAAGAATAAGAAATTATACTCCATTTTATATATGATGTGTCAAAGTGCATTCTACTGTAGGTGTAACTAATTAGAACAAATTTTTAAAAAGAAAAAAAGTGAATGGCTGAATCATCACTTGACAACCAGGAAAATTTCTGTCAAAAAATATCAGAAATGTCAGAAAAATGTGGTATATATACACAATGGAATATTACTCAGCCTTAAAGAAGAATGGAATTATGGCATTTGCCAGTAAATGGATAGAGCTGGAGAATATCATGCTAAGTGAAATAAGCCATGTTCCAAGCATGGTGCACTATAGCATGCCCATAATCCCAGCAACTCAGGAGTCCAAGGCAGGAGAATTGCAAGTTTGAGGCCAGTATCAGCAACTCAGCGAGGCTCTAAGCAACTCAGCGAGAACTTTTCTCAAAATAAAAAGTAAAACAGGCTAGGAATGTTATTCAGTGGTTAAGTGGATCTGCATTCAATCCCTGTTTTTTAAAGTATCTTTTTGCTTTTTTGTCTTTTTCTCCTGATCATTGCAACCTTGCCTTATACTGGTGACAAGCTGAGGCTTAACCTCATATACAAGAAGCAAACCTATACTGAGAGAGAAGATTAGAAAAGTAGGAACTCCCATCATATGTGAACCCTCTTCAGAGACCTCTGAGATGGATTCTGATTAATGAAAGCTGCCGCTTCAGCTTCCACTTCAGAAAAGGAATCTGGGGTAGAGACGAGCAGCAGATGCCTATAGCTCAAAAAGAAAGGTCTAAGAAAAATCGACAAAATATTATCAAAAAAGAAAAAGAATAATTAATTGACAGTGATTCTTAATTTTAAAATAAATGATGGTGATTAAGATGCAAAGGGAAAGCCAAGCCCGGGGAGGGGGTAGAGAAAAACTGTGGATCAAGAAATATACGAAACAGAAGACTGAGAAGAATAGGAAAGAGAATAGTCACTCAGGAGCCATGATTCCCGCAGTCTCTGGAGAATCCCTGGCAGGGACAAACTCCTGAAGTCCTCAGATTTACTTAGTACTATAGCCATGCTACCTGGTAAAGATGCTGGTAAAGCTAAATATGCAAATATTGGAAAACTTTCCCCACAAAGTAGTAAAAGATGCATGAAGAAAAAAAGGCCATTCAGATGGCTAAGTTATGTAACCGTGCTCTGGCTGATTGGAGGCTGTGTGATTGTGAAGTGAGAGCAAGACACACAGGGCTGAAGAAGAGAGAGCCCTCAGCACTTTAAACAAAAAGACTTAAAGAGAAAGAACAAAATGCCAACAGAGAAGGACTACAAAGAAGAATTGTCTGATTGTCCAGTAGACATTTCAACAATGACCAAAAAAAAAAAAAAAAAGAGTAGGACACACAAACACTTCTCATTTGAAAAGGGCTTGGGGTATTACTGTGTTTTCATTTGATTATGTCAGTCTTTTCAGGGGAAAAACAATAATTGATTTAACTTTAGCAGGTTCTTTGGATCATTTTAGACAGACTGATCACAGTAAGTTTACATTTCAGATATCAAAACCATGGGGGGGAGGGAAGAATAGAAGTTCATTGGATTAGACAAATGGGAATGAAGGGAAGGGAGGTGGATGGGCATAGGAAAGACAGCAGAATGAATTGGACATAACTTTCCTATGTTCATACATGAATACACGACCAGTGTAACTCCACATCATGTATAATCACAAGAATTAGATCCTAGTTAGAGTAAGTTATACTCCATGTATGTATAATATGTCAAAATATACTCTACTGTCATGTGTATCTACAAAAAAAGAAATAAAAAAAATAAAATCAATTTATATGTTGAAAAAAAAAATCAAAATCATGAATGAAAGTCTACTGTATTAGGGGAAGTGAAGTAGTGAAAGAAACTTCAATGTCCTGCCATGGGATGATGCTATTACCCTACCTCTTTCCTATCAACAAACTTGTGGGAAATTATCACTGCTTTATGAAATGTGTTAATAATGGAATTGATAAAAAATATGTAGAACATTGTTAATGAAAATGATTTTGCTGAACAAAGTAAATCTAAAATTTAAACACTTATTTGTATAATTCAGCATGTAGTCTACCCCAGAAATTATATTTTCAATTTAGTTCCTACTTCACACCTCACCCTCCCAAAAACAAACAAGTAAATTAGTCCACAGACTTGTTCAAATGAAAAGTTGTGAAGTAAATATGGAAGAATGTTAAGATGTCATAAAGCTGGACTTTACAAGTTATTCCCTAGTAAACTCTGTTTTTAAATATTTTTAAATTTTTAAATCCCCCAAAAGAAAAGATGTGTCAAAGTGCATTGATTAGGGTTAATTCAGTGAGGAAGGATAAGAAACTCATTGTAGGCAGAAACAGCAGCATGTGCAAAGACATAAAGCAATACCATTGGAAGTAAAGGTAAGAGGCTTGATAAAGGTGCTTGACGGGAAAAGGAAGAAGATAATGGGAGAATAATTAGTGGGAGTAAGAATCAAGGTCTAGTGAAAGGAAGTCAGAAGATGCTACAGTGGCTCCCACCCCATTTAAGGACATCAAAGACATCAGTGGACAACACATATAATTAAACACTCATTAAACATCTCTGGGAAAGGAAGAGAACTATCATATACTAAGCACCCATTATGTAGCAAGCGCTTTACATACACTACCCTGTTTAACCTTCCCAACAACCCAGAGGTAGACAGTATTATTCCTATTTACCTAAGGACCCTGACTATCAGAGAGGTTAACTAACCTGCCTATATTAAGTAAAAAATTGCAGAGCCAGGAATCTGTCTAAGTCTGATTCTATACCATAGATTTTTAAAAAAGTGTTTGAGATAATTTAAAAACTATAAAATTATCCATTTGAGGTATATGATTTGATGAGTTTGAATGAGTTGAATATAGTTGTGCAACCACTACCACAATCTGATTTTAGAACCACTTCCATCACCCTATGAAATTCCTTTATGTCCATTTGAAGTTCATCTCTGCTCCCACACCAGGCTCTCAGTAACCAGTGATCTGTTTCCTGTCTACAATTTTGCCTTTTCTGTTAGTTTTATATATGAAATTATATAATGCACAGTCTGCAAAGCTCCCTTATGTCACTGTGTTCTCAAGAGATGCAAGTAGTACTAAGTGTTATGCTGTATTCTTTTTAAGGGTACACAGAAATTCAGTCCATCACTTTATAAGCCATCAAAAACAATGATTCTTTCACACCCATGACTTTTATGGTCCATCTCTTCAGTAAAGGAAATACATATGGTTTTCAAGAATGGTATAATGGAGTGTTTGTAAAATCAGGATTTCACCTCCACTAACCCTTTGGAAAATACAAATACATCAACAGACAATAAATCAAATTAAATACTTCCTTTTCGAAATATTTGGAATGACAAAAAGTCATGATTAGTTAATTACAGACTGTTAAGGGTACTTCTTGAGCACCAAGCCACAGTAACTTGTTTACCGTAGGCACTAAAAATATTAGTTCACTTCCCTCAAAATTTCTAATGCAAGTTCTTAAACATCAGGAGGCATTTGATGAATAGTTAGTTGCTTATTGATATGTTTATTAAGCTCAGATTCAGAGATCTGAGGGTTTTACTTATTTTTCTATTCCTCCCCCATTTTTAGAGAGAAGATGGAGATGTACAAAGTCTAAGGAGATAGATAAATTTAGAAAAGAGGGATATATATTTATATATTTATATATACATATAAAAAGTATATATATATATATATATATATATATATATGTATATACACACACACACACACACACACACACACATATATATATACATACTTATATACATGGAAAACATTTGACATAATATTTTGTTTGAGGATGGCCTATTGTTGTTTTGCTTAATATAGCTGGATATGGAGCTGAGAACACAGATCCTTATTAGTTCTAAAAATATTTCTCTACAGCAGAAAAACCCTAGCAAGGTAAGATTCCTGGCCCTTACTTGCTTAGTGTTCTAATAGTGATGGAAGTCCTTGCTTCTACTATCAAAGTGATCATGGATCACAACACCCTGAGTTTTGGCACATCATCCTACCTAGAATCACCAGTTTCAGAGTCTTTGCCATTACACATCACTTTTTAACTCATAATTAGTATACAGAGCACCAGGCAGAAGAGGAATTTTCCTTTTTTTGTTAACTTTTAATGCCCTGGTTGCCAAGTGACTTATCTGTTTCTCTTGTCTGACACCTCACAGAGTGGCAATGTCAGACACTAGTTAGGACACTCACCTAGCAGGAAGAGACCAAAATTCAGTTCTCTCTCTGACGATACAACACTGGTAATGAATCACTTACTCTTATTCTTACTTGAAAAGTTACCAGTAGATAAAGCAAATCAAGCTATTTCCTAAATTTATTTTATAAGGATTCTTTGAGAATTCAGATGGGACACAGAAAGTACTTTGTCTCCCTCATGTTGGAGACAAAGATTCATCAGTTAAGTAATTCCCTCCAACATAAAACAGCACCTACAAGTAGTAGAAATAACAGTGCTCAAAGTCAGTAGAGAACATGCCATTTAAAAAAGTGCTACCCAGGACTCTATTTTTAATGCTCACACCCTGGGAAAACATTTTACATTAAAAGAGCTCACTTAGAAATATAAGATAATTACATCATTAAAGTCTTTTGTCCTCTGTTATGATTTTCATGCTGTTTTAGATTTCTTTAAAATGTTTTCCCCTCTGCGTACTTTTCAAACCTCTCAGGCTTCAGTTATGCCGACTAGCATCTGTGGCCCAGCACTTGTTTTGACTAAGCGATCATACGCCTTTCTCTACCTAGCGCAGTTGCTGAAACCTTATCTGCTAGAACCAGCCTTTCATTGCCCTAAGAGGGCCTCCCAGTTGCATGCTATATTTGTTTTTCCCTAGAAGAAAAAATTGACAAGGTGATTTCATTTTATACATAAGAAATTATATTGGGTCCTTTTGATGTGTGTGTATGTGGTGCTGGGGATTGAACTCAGGGCCTTATGTATGCAAGGCAAGCACTCTACCAACTGAGTTCCCAGTTGGGTCCTTAGTCTATCACTGAAACTTTTTTTTCCTAGATGTAGGAAATGGACATGCAGATGGACATGCAGTGCTGAGAATTGAACCCAGTGCCTCACACGTGCTAGGCAAGCATTCTACCACTGAGCCACAACCCTAGCCCTATCACTGAAACTTTTTAAAGTTAAAATTTATTGAACTCTTTTCATATATAAACTTTTTAAAATACACAATAACTATAAGGTAGCTACCATTATGCCCTTTATACAGCCAAAGAAATAAGGCAAGGATGTTAAACAACTTGCCTGAGATCACATGGTTGGTACAGAGTAGAGTCCACACCCCTTACCCACTGCAATGTTGTACTTCTTTGAACCCATAAGTCCCATTGTGCCCCTGGTGTATCATTATTAGTCCCCAGTAAAACATTTGCACTTGAGATTCAACCTGAGAGTTAGGAAACTTTCATTCTCATTCTGAGTTTTAAGTGCTCTTGTTCACAAGCAATTCTCTCAACCACTTTGGGCCTCAGTTCTTCTCAAATATAAAATAAAGGGAGGTGAACGGGCAGAACTGAGGTCATTATGTTATGAAATAAACCAGGCTCCAAAAGACAAATATCACAAATTCTCACTTTTGTGTAAGCTAAAGAATTTGATTTCAGATGAGCAAGGTGGTGCATACCTGTAACCACTCCCAGATACTTGGGAGGCTGAGGCAGAAGGATCACAAGTTTGAGGTCAGGCTGGGCAACTTAGCAACCGTTTCAAAATAAAAAATAAAAGTGGCTGAGGAAGTGGCTCAGTGGTAGAGCACTCCAGGGTTCCATTTCTAGTATCCTGACCCACACACATTAAAAAAAGGAAAGAAAAAGTATGGGATATAAATTATATGATTTCTCAAGTTTCTTTCAGATCTAACAGTTTGAGTCTACACATATAAAATTTAATATTAGTTCTTATAAGTGTGTGTGCGTGTGCATGTATCATAATTTATCTCAACAAGCTCCTAGGATCTGAATGGATAAATTTTTAAAAAGACATGTGCTTATTTATTTGTATGAAGTTCTAGTGAGAAAAGGTGGAGGGAGCATAATCTTCTCTTTCCCTGATGCATGCATTTATTGAGCTCCTGATACCCAATAATGTGGACCAGTTGTAAACTAAACCAATAGGATTCATATATTAAGGTAGCTTGCAGACCACAAGGGACAGATAATGTACAATGTAAATATATGTATGTAAAGTTCTAGGAAGAAGATGTGCGTGATACCGTTACCATATGTAATTAACCTAGGAGATACAATCCAGGCAGGAATAAGTTTACCTAGAGAAAAGATCACTCAACTAATATTGAAATATTGAATAGCAGGTTCATTAAACCAAGGGAGTGGGGTAGATAGATAGGGAAAATACATGTGAAAAGGCTGACTGACCATGGGAAAGAAGAAGCTCAATGTGAGAACCAATAGGGTTAGGTGTATTATCCCAGCTCCTCTGGAGGCTGAGGCAGGAGGATTGCAAGCTCAAGATAGGCATGACCAATTCAGCAAAATCTTGTCCCAAAATAATAAATTAAAAAGGGCTGGAGCCAGGTGTGGTGGCATAAACCGTAATCTTATTGGCTGGGAGGCCGAGGCTGGAGGAAAACAAGTTCAAAGCCAGCCTCAGGAATTTAGGGAGGCCCTAAGCAACTTAGCAAGAACCTGTCTCAGAATTAAACATAAAAGCCTGGAGATGTGATTCAGTAGTACAGAGCCTCCAGGTTCATCCCCAGGACCACGGGGTGGGGTGGTTTGGGGAGGGAAAGAGGAGCAATGGGAGGCCACTGTTCTATAATAGGAGAAGATGGGGGGGTTACTTGTGACACAATCACAAAGATATTCTACCAATATCACCCTGGCTTCCTAAAAGAGAGTAAAAGTGGATTTAGAAATACTTGTTAAGAGACTGCTGAGAAAATGCAGGCAAGCGGGTCAGCCTAGCTTAAGCTAGTTGTGCGTGTGTGTATGCTCTGTAAGAGTACTTCTAGTTTCCAGTTTTAGCAAGGGCGGGGGACTTGTATTAAGTAGGTTCATGGTGGGGGCCAGATAAACATTGGCTGATTTACACTAAATTAAGGGTAGCAGACTTTGATCTAACTTTGAAAAAGGTAGTGGGTGTGGTGGGAGACAAGATACCAGCAGCAAAAAACAAGCTCATGATGTATCCTGATATTGTTAAGACAAGAGACGGTCCAGAACCTGGGATACAGGTCTAACTGGAGTTTGCTGGAGGAAGAAAAACAATGGTTATGCCAGGCCAGGAAAAGGTAGAATAGACTAGGTCAGTGGATGGTGTTTTTATGCTTTATGGACTCAGTTCAGCTCAACCTAGAAAAGGCTAAAAACTCTGTGTACATAGCTGTAAAATTATTTTGACTATCATAATATGGTATTTTATTCAAGTCATGAACAAGACAATCCTTCAAGTATTATTATAGGTAAATATTAACACATAACAGAAAGAAAAAGAGACTACATGGCTTTAATAATTTATTGCTTTCTCATTTCTTGTGTGGATAAAAGCAGGATTACATCAAAAGTCGTTTGAAGTAGTGAGAAAAGTTATTTTCCTAATGTCTACTATATCAGAATTGAATTCCTCATAATTCGTCTTAACGTAAGTTAAAATGAATAATCTTGAGTTTTAAAACTATATATTGCTTTGGGAGGGGAACTGGGAGAGAAGCAGCAGGAGGAGGGGGCATTTTACTAAAATTACAAATTAGCAACCTTGGGTCCTTGTCCCAGCCCTGCTTCCAACCAAAACTTCTGAGCAAATCATTAAATTTCAGTTTCTTTACCTGTACAACAAGGAGCTAGAGTTTATTTTGTAAGGCCCTTTATTAGTCTAAAATCCTTTGGAATTCATCTTTGCCTTAGGTGGGTTTAAGAAACTTTGTGAGTCACAACTCACTAGTTAAAAGTTCCTAAGAGACATGCTTCATCAAATAGATCAAAACATAAGGTCCAGGATATGACCATATCACATCCTGGTAACTATGGAAACAGTCCTGCCATAGGAAAACAGTGACTACTGTAATTCTGTTAGTCTCTGTGTGTATCTATGTCACAAAGACCACGCTTGCTCCTGACTAAAATTTGCTTTTTAATTCCTACCCAACAGAATCACTGGTAATTGCTTCCATCTTACACCAAAGTAACTTATGAATGATTCTAAAGGGCATGTTTGATATTGTTAAGGCTATATGTGACAAACTAGTATTCCATGGGTATCCATAACAGCAGCAAAATTAAATCCAATGAGCAAGTGTTCATAAGTCCAGAGTCAGTATCCCTAAGTGTCAAATGTCATAAGACTTTGCCACTTAAGAATGGCTTTTTTTTTTTTTTTTTTTTTTTTGGTGCCAGGGATTGAACTCAAGGGTGCTTAACCACTGAGCCACATCCTCAGACCTTTTTATTTTTATTTGGAGATAGGGTCTCACTAAGTTGCTTAGAGCCTCACTAAATTGCTGAGACTGGCCTGGAATTTACAATCCTCCTGCTTCAACCTCCCCAGCTGCTGGGATTACAGGCATGTGTCACCACTCCCACCTCTAAATAATTGTCTTTTTTAAAAAAATTATTTTAAGATGTTGATGGATCTTTATTTTATTCATTTATTTATATGTGGTGCTGAGAATTGAACCCAGTGCCTCCCACAAGCTAGGAAAGCGCTCTACACACCCCAGCCCACTGAATGACTGTCTTTATCCTCCACAGTATACATAGCTGGCACGTGGAATAATCAGCTTTGACATATTACACTGCAGCATCTGAAAAGCTGTTTCCTTAATTCATCCTCATGTGGTATGAAGGAAGGGAAAACAGCAAATGGACAAGTGTCTAGGATTTGGAAGCTGCCTCCTCTAGTTGACCTGAATTCTAGTTAATCTTGGGCAGATTTAAATCCAACTATCACTAGGTAGGGGGTTATCACCTACGAGAAGCTGTCGGACCTTGGCTTCCTGTTCTCCCGGAATAAAGGTCTGTTCTTTGAGAACCACGGAGGGATCAAATAATAATGTGTCACAGTAAAAAATAAAATGAAATAAAATAACGTGGTAAGATTATCTTTTCAAAAACATGCATAATTACTTTGAGGACCTGCTGGCTGGTCACAAACCTACTGGACTTGTTGAGAATGAAACAGGAAAAATCCAAAGGATCCCAAATAATAGACAGGAAAGCTTCTAGAAATCAAGAAGGGGAACTTCCCATGTGGTTGGACAAAAATACCATTCCTTATCTTTCCCACCCAGACAAAAGTTCTGACACACACGCTTCAAACCTTGTGTGGAAATTCAAGCCTGCTTGGAAGCTTCCAGGGCCTGACAAGCCAGCATTTTCATAGTTTTCTCTTGTTTGGCCTCCAAATTTACAATTCTCTCCCATTCTACGCCGTCCTACCATTCTCTGTTCTAGAAGCTTTTAGGAAATTCCATTCACCATTTCTTCCCCAGCTAAAATCTTTCAGGGAATACCCAAAGGAGAGCCTTTAAAGCAGTAAGAGAAAGTAAGAGAGAGCTATTGCCTATAAATCGGGCACCTGAGCAGCTTTCTTTTTATTCACGATCTATGAGTTACAATCACCAGTGCTTGTTATAAAGGAGCTTTCTTCTGCGATGCCTGCCTGGCTTCATCCCCAGGGTTTAATCCGAAAACTTCCCGTGAATAAAAGGAATATCACCTCATGTATTCCAAGATTCCTCCAACGCCTCTCTCCCTCGGCAGGTGTTTCCCAATGACGCCAAACACTTTCTAGAATCTCAAACCGTTGGGTCTCCGCAAGCTCTGGGGTTTTCCTATTGCCTTGGCGACGCCCAGGGTTTGTTTCTCCATTTCCCTAGGCCCAAGCCCGCCCACCGGCTCTGAAACCATATTCTTATTGGCCCAGACGAGAGCTCGTCTCCTCATACAGCTAATCATCGCCTCGCTTCTTACCCTTGGGATTTGGGGAACGGAAAAGACCGTGGTCAGTCCCGGGGGGTAGGGCGGAGCCAGGGATGAGCGACAGCTTGCCCTTCCAATAGGCAGAGACATAGGACCTGCCCCGTCTGGCTCCAGGGCTAGAAAAGAGCGTCGATGCCGGTCGTAAAGATGAATTCTAGGAGGCGCTACCCGCTTCGCGGCCCGGAGGAACGGCAGTTGGTGCTGGTGGAATTTTTGCCGGTGAGTGGTTTTGTTTGCAGTGTTACCGTTGAGAACGTTTCTATATTTAAATAATGTGGGGTTTTATTTTTGAGGTGCGGAGAAGGCCAGTTCCTATGTCCTTTCAGGTTAGTCTCTGGTCGGAATCAGGCGACCACTCCACCAGTCAAGCTGTGACCCTCAGGTATCCCCGAGGGTCGTCCCCGCTGTCCCTTTTCTCAGCATGCGCCTCTCTGTGAGAGTGATGTCAGCTGAAAGGAGGAACCTCCTGGGTAGTGGTGTCTGGTTGGCGCTCCTGGACGGCTGAGGCGCGGGGGCAGAGCCCCTTCCATAGCAGACTCCCTGGAAGGAGGCAGGGCTGTGCCACTGTATGTAGGGCAGCGGCAGGCTTGGTCCTGTGAGTGTGAGTAGATAGTTAAACAAGCAAACAACAAAAACCCCGAAACCAACTACCAGAACGCTAAGAAAGGAAGGGAGGTGAGTGAAGGCAGTGGTTTCGCGCGCCAAATCACAGGTTCACAGAAACACTAAAAATAAAAGTCAGTGCAATTCCCTCTGTTCCACGGGATGGGGACTGATATTGCACCTGAGAAAGTCGAAAGAAATGCATACTTGAAGTTAAGGTCATAGTTAGACTTTGAAGGATAATTGGTTTTTAGCTAACTTAACTTTCCACACCTCCTCCATTACAAATTAAGCAGGATTTATGGCTGGTGAGTGGTACCAGAGTGTTAACTAACTTCATGTGGAACCTTTCAGGAAAAAAAAAAAAATGTGAAGTTTCATTAATAGGTACTAAGGCTTTCTATAGTGAAAGCAAAACTCATGACAGTTGGTCTTTTATTTTAAAACTGTTTACTCTGAACCCAGGGACTAAGTTTTTTTCCATTTCTGTATTTCTGTAACACCTCACAAGTCATAGATGCTCCCCAGATGATGGTGGATTTTAGAGAAGTGTCATTCAAATAAATGGCATAGTAGAAATAACTCCAGATTAGAAGTTGAGATACCTTGGTTTTAGTCCTGAAGCTGTTACTTATTTGTGTGATCTGAAACAAATCGTTTCAACTCTGACTCTTAATTTTCACATCTTTAAAAAGCAGAAGTTACATTAGATTGTTTCTGGGGCCCATGCCTATATTAGTATATTTTAAAATAAATGTGATAGTTTTATTACAGATATACAAGTGAAATCATATTGCAGTAAATTCTGTATCAAATCTGTTAGCAAATAAGACTTCCCAGCTTCAAGAACATGTTCCATATGTAAACTAAAACAAATCAAGTAGATCACTGTAGAAAATCTGGAGAGCACAGAAGAAGTATAATATGGCAGAAGGTGTCAATGCTTAATCCCACCACTCAGAGACAACCACTCTTAGTGTTTCAGTAAATCTTTTAGTCTTTCTTACTCTTTTGCTTTCTACGGTTGGTTGAGATTAAAAGGTATATTCCACTTTAAGTAGTGATTGATATATCTAAATTCACCTGTGCGTTTGTCTTTGTCTGGTGCCTAGAGAACAGAGGATATGAAAATGTTTGAATTGCAGTGTTTCTTGAATACCTTTGGAATGAAATCTGGTATGAGAGGATGTTTTTATGGGGAAACAGGACAAAAGATATTTATAATGAACCCTTTCTTTGAAGCTTGGCCACAAATGTGGGAAAATATATGCTTTTTTTAAACATTGACCACTTTACTAAAGCATTTGAATTGCAGAATATTTCTTGGTATTTAGTATGCTTCTAGGACTGTCTGTTTCCATCACCCTCTTCCATCCACCACATTTGATTGCATTCTTCCTTTTACTATTTAAACTTCTCTTTAACCTCACCCATCACTGTGCTTTGTTCCCAAAGTTTGCTTCTATTAGTACCATCAGCTAGGCAAGGATTGCTTTGAAGGGCCTAGGAACTGGGCCAGTCTTCATGAGTTAGTCTGTGTCTGCTCCATTCTACCACTCACTTTTTGTTAGAGCATTTTCCCATAATTCATTTAATACTCTTAACACTTCCTTGAGAAGAGTAATTTTGTTATCCTCATTTTATGGATGTGGAACGTGAGATCCAAAGAATTTATTCAAGATCATACTGTCAAGAAGCAGAAGAGTGAGTTCGTGTTTGGATTTTTTGATTTCACACTTTCTGGGATTTGGGGGAAACAGTTTGTATTGACAGAGTTACTAACCTAGGGAAGTAAATAACCAGAGATAGGAAAGAGGATCTTGAGTGGGCGTTTTGCACACTGGTGATACCAAGCAGGCTGAACCAAACTCCATGGCCCAGGCAAATTCTCATCTTATTACATATTTATATCTCTTCCCCATGATTGGGATCCTACCTCCTATTGCTTTTTATCATTCTGATCAGTTAAGGGAATGTTAGAATACGATATAAGTTAAGAATAGTCTGAAAAACACCATGAGTGAGAGTATTTGCTCCTGGTGAAGAGATTTTTTTTTTTTTCCTTGTACTGAGGATTGCACCCAGGGGCACTTTACCACTGAGCCATAGCCACAGCCCTTTTTATTTTTAAATTTAAGACAGGGTCTCACTAAGTTACTGAGGGCCTTGCTCAATTGCTGAGGCTGGTCATTGAACTTGTGATCCTCCTGCTTCAGCCTCCCAAGTCACTGGGATTCACCACCATGCCCAGCCAAAGATGTTCTTATTACTGTAAATACAAATGGAAAAGTGACTGTAAAATTTTAGGGAAAATAATGGTTCATAGAATATTAAGTACCTTTAGGTACAGTCATATTTGAACATTTGGTATTGTACTTGATTTGAGGGGAAGGCATATTTGGTTAAGATAACTGACGCTCCAAGGAACTAAATACCACATTTAGTTTCCCTTGAGAACTGTTCCTTTTTAATTCATCAGAGACATGGTTAACTTCTTTCTCAGTCCTCAAATATAGCCAGCCCATCTTCTATAAAGTTATATTTCTAATTCAATGGGGGTTAAAAGTTGCTCAAAGCTGTACAGTGAGGATTTGGACAAAGGATAATATCTGAGTGGTCTAGGAAAACAATATGAGTATTTGATCTTCAAGTATAAGCTTTGGATTAAAGTTATTCTGGGCCTATGTTCCTTATTTTATATTATTTAACATTATATTGTTAATTAAGTTTCTTGCCCAATTTTTGGAAATGGAAGAAAACCTAGTTTTTAGGCTGGACTTGACCCTGTAATTTGCCCTACGTTTTCATGCTTTGTGATACTGGAGTCTCACACATTAATTTTGAAACACTTCAGGAAGGGAAGAAGCAAAGTCCTAGGAATATTAATTTGGAAGATATGACGGTCCCCAGGTATGGGGAGTAGGGTATGTGAAATTATATGGCTTAATAAGAGACAGGAGTAGGAAGCACCAGCAAGATGGCCATGCTACATATGTTAACACTACTCTGAGATTCTGAAAATATTATGAAGTAACCTCAGTAATTATAGTGCCTAGCATGTGCATCATTCCTAGGTCCACTCTCTCTGTCCCTTCCTTGCCCAATAAATGCTATGGTGGCATTTATGGAAATTTTTTTTGCTTTATAGTTAATCTAAATGGAATTTCTATACACATATAGTGAAAGTTTTTTTTAAGATAGACACAATATCATTACTTCATTTATTTAGTTTTTATGTGGTGCTAAGTGCCCCACATGAGAGAGGCAAGCACTCTACCACTGAGCTATAACCCAGCCCCTAGTGAAAGGTTTTCAAAAATCATAAATCACCTTCACAGGTTGTCCTTTGAATCATCTATTTATTTCTTTTCTACCAAGTCAATTGCATAGCACTTACTTTTAAGCAAGTATGCAGTCCCCTGAAATGGAAGCACTGGGCCATAATTTATGGAGATGTCTTATAGGGGTAAATCATGCCTGAGTGACAGATTACATTTTGAAGGAAGTTCACAAGATGAATCACATTTTATCCATAGTTCTATCTTAAACCTATTCCTAAATAATTCAGCTAAGCAAAAGTCAGGTATTCAAACTGATTCAAATATGCTCAGTATTATCTTCAGTGAAGAATAAAAACAATTATGAATGGGATTCAATTTAAGGTACTGTGCATTTCTGGCCAAAAATAAAATCTGGTGATTTAATAATGTTGGTAGTTTCCTGAGACAGGATACTTAATTAAAATAATAAATGCTGATGTGATTAGTAGATCCAAGTATGGGATCCAGCTATGCTGGGGGATCTGCATACCTAGACCTTCTGCCTTAGTATCTGATTTTGTACAAGCCCACAAGCTATGAATGTGTTTTACATTTTAAATGGTTGAAGTTAATTCAATGACAGCAATACTTAATGCACAAAAATTACATGAAATTCTAATTTTGGTGTCCATACATAAAGTTTTTTTGGGAACACAGTCATCTTTATGCATCTGTGTATTGTCTACCGCTGTATTCGGCTACACCGGCTGAATTACACAATTGTGCATAATTATGACAGAGGTCTTATAGCCCACAAAGCCTAAAAAATTTACCATTTGACCTTTTATAGAAAAAGTTGCTAACATCTGAGTTGAGCTAGTGTCTTTCACATTTATTTCTCTCCCATTTTAACAGCCATAATCATAATCTAAGTCTTTATTATGTGTTATCAGAATTATTGTAAAAACTTCACCACTAATATTCACACTACTGTTTTTTTCTATTTCTCTTTGTATGTGTAAGTGCTGCCTGATCCTCCTAAAATTTGTGCTGTTAAACCTTTAATGATGTCTCAGTATTTATAGAAGAACCTGTATTCCTTGGCATGAGGTCCTCCTTAGGAGGGCCACTATTCAGTCTCATCTTTTTAGACTAGTCTCTTCCTACTTCCTGGTTTTACCCTATACTTAGGATGACCATATAATTTTCCAAATGGGACATTTAAGTGTGAAAGGGGCCCTAGTAATAATGTTGGGGGAGGAAACAGGCCTGTTTTAGGCAAATCAGAATGTATAGTCACCCTAATTATAACCCCAGCTAGTTTGAATGGCTTACTATTCTGTATAAGCACCTGTTCCTTTAACTCCTTTCATTGTCCCCATAGGCTAGAATTCCTTTCCTTTTTTCTATAAATCTAAATCTTAAATAACTTTTCAAATCCAGCTTATAGTGCCATGTCCATAAAGTCTTATTCAGAAAGAATCTCTCCCTTCCCACCTCCTTTATGATTGAAGTACTTCTCATGGTGTGAATTACTTTCAACTTTAGACAGACACACACACACACACAAAAAAAAAATCACATCACCTTTCCTTACTGCTTTGTTGAACACATAATCTGTGTTGGAGTCCATGTTCCTCACAAGCCTACACTTGTGCCCTGCCCTAATGGGGTTTGCAACCCATGTTGCAGAATGTGTTAATTGACTAGGCTGGGGAGACTGAAGGATATTTGGGAATATCATTCATTCATTTTAGTGCAATTAAAGTAGTGAGAAAAATTGGGTTTCCAAAGACACGGAAGGCAGACCCTTGGGTTTATGTGTGGCAGTGGAATAGAGTGGTTCAAAGCATAGGTATAGGCTTTGGGGGCCCAGTCTGAGACTGAATTCCAGCCCTGCCTCTTCTCGTGTTTCTGAATCTGTAAAATGGAGTAATTATAGAACTTATTCCATGGAATGATGGTTGAGGGTTCAAACAATCCCAAGGACATGGTAAGTACCATATGAATGTTAGCTGTTATGATTAATATCATCATGATCATCACCACAGTACTTCACAGGTGGGTAACAGAGACCAAGACAGGATGTAACAATAGAAGCGCTGGAGGAACTGCGGCACTGAAAGCTTAGCAAATTTGTTTTCTGATGGAAGTATTCAGTTTCATAGGAGTCAAAGTGGTGTGAGTCCTAAGAAGGTCTGCGATTAGTAAGAAGTGACTAATCTGCAGCCTTTTGAGAGACATTCCTATAGAGTGGTCAAGGCACACATTAGGTGTCAGGGGACTAAGAAAGTAATGGTTAAAAGGAAGGAAAAACTGGAGAGGAAAGAAAGGGAGGACAAGTCATGTAAAAGACATTTGGTTAGTAAACTTTTAATTCAAGCCAAACCATACTTTAAAAAGGCAGAAATTCTGGGGAATGATAATCCCTATAACCTGTGTGGCCTTTCTTTGGCATGAAGTAATTATTGATGAAATTTACTTGATTATTGATGGAAATTAGTTCTTAAGTGTCAGCAACTCTTGCTATAGGATAGATGAAGAACCTTGAGAGCAAACTGCATGGTGGTGAGCTTTACCAAAAATAAAATAAAGTGGAAAGCAAAGCTCGAGGTTTTAAAAGTAGTAGTTTTTAATTTGGAGGGGCCAGCGGAGGCATATATTCTTAGTAAGTTACCTCTTCGTAAGTTGGGGCAACTACTGCTTGACCTGACTTTGTGCCTTGAAGTTCATCTCAAGAGCAGTGATGGGTTGAACCCTCCTTTATACTTTCTTTGTTATATGCATTTTATGAAATGGTAGCCTGGGTTTGGAAGGGGTTATAACCAGAGATTCTCCTATGATGTGAAGCCAAGTAAACTCACATCCCCAGACCAAGACTCCAGAGTCCTTGTTGGTGAGGAGGGAGGAGTACAGGGATTGGAAGCAGAATGCCTAGATCACAGTCCCAATTTGCCATTTAGCGACAATATGTTTTTGGACAAGTTAAACAGAACCTCCATTTTCTTTGTAGAGGTTATGGCCATCTGTGAACATACTAAACTTACAGTATAAAAGTTCACTGTATCAAGCTATACTGAATAATTCTTGGCTTCTGTTTTGCCATGAAATACACTGGGATTCTTTTGTTCAAGCTTGCTAACATCTCAGCTCTGCCAACTACTGTTTTTACTTGGGCGGTTACTTCTAGGATTGTTAAGCATTTTCCTCAGTAATGCAGTTTAGTAATATGTGTCTTAACTGATTTTGATTCAGTCAGCAGACCTACTAAGTGCCTCATATGCCTCAAATAACATGGTAGGTTCTAGAGATACAACATGACTAGCACCGGTCTGGATGCAGCTTGGTCTAAGGCGTAGGTATTCCTCAGGAGCTCCTTTGCATGCATTCAACAGTTAAATAGGGAAAGTCAGTTGATAGTACCAAGGAGGAGGGAAGGAAGTTTTCATTTACCTGAGATAGACTTACGGGTTTGGTATTTAGCCTATATATTCACCTCCTGACCACACAGTGAGGGAATATGTGTATTTGCATCATTTTTGTGGCTATATTCTGTTTTAGTATATGTATTTTGAGTAAAAAATTTTTTAAACAAAATAAGCCAGTATAGCAGATTAGATCCTGCAAAGCTTGGTGGTGGCTGCCTGAGTATTCATTGCTACATTGTTTTGTTCCCTTGCTGTAGTCCATAGTCAAAAGAGGATGGGGAAGGGTTTCTGCCTATGGAATTTGTCCACCACATTCTTCTTCTGAAGAGAAATAGATTCTTTAGCTGTTCAGCCTGGTGGCTTCTCTTGACATGACAAACTGAGGTTGAGGTAAAGGTACAGTTGATAGTTTGCTTATTGTTTTTCCAACCTCCACTACTACCAAAAAATAAAATAGTAAGTGATTACAAAGGGTGGATACAGTTTTCCTTTGGCCTGAAGCTTTATTATGTGGTGGATTTGGGGTTTTAAAAGAAAATGTCTTTTTTTGCAATTTAAACACACGCACACACCCCAGTACCCATTCATTGGATGTATTGCTTTGTTTCTTTTGAGTGAGGGGACCTGAAGCTGGAGCTTCATTAACCTCATGAAAGTTTTGCTCCTGGACACAGGCAGTCACCTGGCAAAGCACTGCCCAGATGGCTTTTGTCAGCTTCTCTCTTCTGCCTGATATGCCTCTCCTAGGCTGAAGATAGGGACATGGTACTCCCTCCCTAGAGATTCTCAGCCCTGTGAGATGCTTTCACCTGAGCCCTGAGCACTGTCCCTTCTAGTCACCTGGGACTTTCTTGCTACATGTGCACCAAAGCTTCAAATCTGATGCTTGACAAGAAAGGGACATCACAATCCTAACTAGTAGCCTTTCAGCTACTTGCTAATCACCTCAACCAGATTTCCTTCCTGAGTCTTGCAGCCTTATTTAAAAGACATTTATACTTTAGAATCTCTAGGAATTACTAAATAAAAGTAGAAATTAGGCCTAAATTCCAGTGAACTTTGTCAGTGATGTTATATAACTGTCTGTGAATCTCAGTTTAAGTGGGACAAAAAATCTCCAGTTAATGGAAATTGCCAAGAATGGCAGAAAACCAGGCCTTGATGCTCTTATAATCTTTGCTCCCCAGTGTGGAAAAACACTGGGGTGGAGGCGGAAAGTGCCAGGCATGTCAACCAAGCCACATTTGTCAGTGTAGATATGTCCACTGCAAGGAGAGTGAAGGCCGGCTGACGCAGCCCATCTGCGGATTTTCCAGGGGACAGAGTGGACCCATAGATCTTGGGGCCTGCAGTTTGAATGTAGGGGATTCAAAATCACTTTTTAGGGTTGCATGTCCCACTTTACTAGATTCTTCTCCTGCTAAGATGTGGCTGGTGTGTGTAGTTTTATCTGCAGGGTTGGGGAGGAGGAGGCAGTACCCTCTTATCAGTGTGGCTCCTCTCCCTCCCACAGACCTGCTCCTGTTAATCTCTTTCTACAGGCCACATCTCACAGCCACTTGCACTGGATAGGTTGTTTTGCATCCAGATTTATTCCTGCCAATAGCTCTGTCTTGAGGCAGGTGAAAGATTATTTCGGTGACACCATATTTGGTTGTGTCACCTAAAATCACTTTTCATGTTTGAATATTGAGCCAGTGTGTCTTGTGTACCTTGAATTTGCTCTTACATGGTGTAGCTTATAGAATTAAAAGAGCTGGTTGCCACCAGACAGTGATGTATACCAGATCTATGTGGTGGCTCACTGAGATAACCTGCTTAATAACTTCTGTAATAAGAAGGTGAGGCTGGTAAATATTTCTTTTCCATTGGAGGAAAAACAAAGTACCTTAGATGTAGAGTCAGCTGCTAGGAGCTGGGAGTTCCCAGCTACTAGTCATGTTTTTAGACATCTATAACTCATTCTATTGAATCCTCTCTACTATAAGCATAAACTACGTTTTTATCTGGCAGAAACACAGCATGCCATGAGAATGAAGTGTTCTGTTTACATGTTTACATCATAAAATTAACATTATCCAGCCATCAGAAAATATAAGTCAACTATGTTGTCTGTAATTAATTGTCTGGAGAATACGCTTGTATGCACTACAGTAGATGAATACCGGATGTCTGACGTCAAAACTGTTCAAAGGAATTTCAGTTTATTTTAGATACTGGTTGTTGTAAAACTATGCTTCCTTTCCTAGGTAGTCATTTGAATAAAGAATATAACTTGTACTTTTTGTTCTTCTCTTGCTAGATGTATTGCTGTCCTTAAACAGTATCCCATTCGAAAACGTCAGGGAACCACAGCCATCAGTATGTCCAAGTATAAACTTATTATGCTAAGACATGGAGAGGGCGCTTGGAATAAGGAGAACCGATTTTGTAGTTGGGTGGATCAGAAACTTAACAGCGAAGGAGTGGAGGAAGCCCGGAACTGTGGGAAGCAGCTCAAATCACTGAACTTTGAGTTTGATCTCGTATTCACATCCATCCTTAATCGGTCCATCCACACAGCCTGGCTGATCCTGGAAGAGCTGGGGCAGGAATGGGTTCCTGTGGAAAGCTCCTGGCGTCTGAATGAGCGTCACTATGGAGCCTTGATTGGGCTGAACAGGGAGAAAATGGCTTTGAATCATGGTGAAGAACAGGTGAGGCTCTGGAGAAGAAGCTACAATGTGACCCCACCTCCCATTGAGGAGTCTCATCCCTACTACCATGAAATCTACAGTGACCGGAGGTATAAATTGTGCGATGTACCCTTGGATCAACTGCCACGGTCTGAAAGCTTAAAGGATGTCCTGGAGAGACTCCTTCCCTACTGGAATGAAAGAATTGCGCCTGAAGTACTAAAGGGAAAAACTGTTCTGATATCTGCTCATGGGAACAGCAGTAGAGCACTCCTGAAACATCTGGAAGGTACTACTTATAGAGGTCACTGAGTATTAAAGTTGGGCCTTAATCTAGAAATTAAGCTATTGAAACACTATTTACATAATAGACTTTCCTTGTCTTTGTCCCTTTGTCACTTCAGACTTAAGTAACTTTTTCCCAAAATCCAAACTCCTGTGCCTTTGACATTTATAGTACCTGAAGCAGAGGTTTTCAGACCCTGTATGACAGATAATGAGTTCTGCCCTCTAAGTTTCTGAATCAGTGGGTATGGGGTGCAGCCTGAGAATTTGCGTTTCATAGAGGTTTCCAGGTGATGCTGACACTGCTGCTTGGGGTTCCACACTTTGAGAAGCACTGATATAAAGATTTTTTGTTGTAAGATAAAAGGAGTCTAGTAAGGGCAGAAATTGTAAAACTGGAGTTGAGAGTAAATTTATTTGAGTTTTTCAAGTTAAGTAAATTATCTAGACTTCAGTTTTGCCCACTTTCTTCAAACTTTAAATTGATTTTTTCTTTTGGCAGTACTAGGAATTGAATTCAGGGGTACTCTACCACTGAGCTAGCTGCACCCTCAGCCCTTTTTATTTTTTATTTTGAGACAGTGTCTCACTGAGTTGCCAAGGCTGGCCTTGAATTTGCCATCCCCTGCCTTAGCCTGCCGTTGTATCTGGTTACAGGTGTGGGCCACCAGCTCTGGCTGACCCCCACCAGTGGGGGGGACTCCACCTTTAAACAGTTGTAACTGTGTTTTCAGACCTGGCTTCCTGACCTATTCTTTTATTCCAGTCCTGTTTTCCTAAATCAGGCTTAGTCACTGATTGGGAGAACGTTCCAGGGGAGGAAAATATAGCCACAGTTGGCTTTTTAATTTATCTTGAGTCTAATAAAAGCTTGGAGATAATCAGCCTTAATTTTCTTTCAACTGCTGAGTCGTACTCTATTGTTAACCTTTTGTCTTAAGTCACAGGAACCCTACTGAGGACTCTGGCTCACTTCTGTGGGGTGGTAGTGACTGCACTGACACCTTCAGGACATTCCTCATCCCACCTCCCTTTACTAATCCACAGGGATGTGCTGTTTGAGTAGTCTACTCTATTTTTCTGTTTTCATCACTGTTAGCATTTAGCTTACAGGTTTTAGACTCATTTCTCCATCATTCCTTTTTACTATGCTTTGCTTTTCTAGAAGAGGCTGTGTAAAGGTGAAAAAGTTAATACTGTGAAGGAATAAGTAGAAGGAGGCTATTGGTAACAAAATAAAGTGATCTTAATGAGATTACTTTGTTATAATTGTACACCTGACATCTGTTACTCAGGCAGATATCTAAAATCTACAGACTTTATTAGCTATTAATAACTTCATTGACTACACATGGCACTTGATCTGTTTGTGTGTGCGCACACATTTACTCAGCTAAGTAAAGGAAAATGATTCTTCCTTGTTCAGAAGAATCAAGTATTTGATGAAGTGACATGTAACTTCATCATAATAGACTATAATATTTTATTGCTTGAAGAAGAGTTGAGGTTCCTGTCGGACAACAGCAAACTGAAATTCAGAATTTCAAAGTTTCTGCCAGAAAATGTTTTATCCAACTATGCAAACTCCTTTTCCAGAGACGAGGCTTAGATCTTATTGGCTCCCTTCCCCAAAGAAAATACCACTGTCTCCTTCAGGATCTTTCTTTCCTCCCCTTCTTAGCCCAGGAAACTCCCCTTCAAAAAAGTAAGAAAAAAAGCCCCCTGCTGTTTAGTGCCTTTTATTCCTCACCTGCCTTCAAGTTAGATCTCTTTCAGATTATTCTGCAGCCCCAACTACAGCTCATTCCAGATGCCCTCTCCTATTAGTGCATTGCTAATTTAACTCTTTATTACTGTTCTTTTTAAGGGGAATGGGAAGAAGGTTTAACCAGTGGTAGTTAGAGAGACACCCCATGGTGGGGATGGAGGGAAATTACTTATAGAAGGTAAGATTAGATATATAGGAAAAAAGCTTATTTTTCTATATATAAGGGAAGTTACATTGGTTAAAAGAGTAAAATATTTATGGTCATTATATTTATCTGATTCCTAGTCATGCTTTTTGCATGTTTATATAAAAATTTTTCATAAAATGGACTCTTTCAATTTTTCCCTGTCTGAGCCTTAAACAGCTTGATCAAGCTTAAAGCATATTACCTATGCCTGGGGAAAAGGTGTGGTGACAGATGGAATCAATGACAGCATAGTGTTCTGTCTTTTTTAATTGTCTTTTTTAATTGTTTAAAAGCTGTAATTTTGGGGTAGGAAGAATGAGGACCCCAATTAAATACCTAATTAGAATATTGGTCTACCCTGCAATCTCAAGGTGCCTGAAGATCTTTCCACTAAGATATGCTAGTATTACTCATCTGCTCTAACATCTACACTTAGAGGTGTCTTCTGTTTACCTTAGCAACAGAGAGTGGTGGTTCTTAAGTTGTTATGTTGTTTTTCGAGTGTTCAGTACTATGGCATTACCATATAGGCAGTCAAATCCTGGCTGATGCTTCTTCCTTATTGGGGAAGGAGACAGGTGCTGTGGAAGGAAATGAAACCCAGAGAGGCTCAGATGACTTGGCCGTGATCATGATAGTTAGAATCGTGAAAACCCAGTCTGAGGAGTCGCTGCATGTGATTACCACCTGGACGTTTTTTGTGTATTTTTTTTCCTGAAAAATATCAATTTCCTCAATCTATTCTTTATTTAGAACTCTATATTGTAAGCACCTTGAGTCCAGAGAGTCCTTGGCAGGTAAACCACAACAAAGGTAATGTAATGAATGCATTGAGTCTTAAATCATTACTGCTGTTGTCATAATATTGTGATCTGAATTGTGCTCCCTAAGCTCTACAAGGTGGGCTTTTGGGGAGTGTATATGAATAGAGACATTTTACATGCATATCTCATGTAATGTAGAAACTTGCATGTGACTCTGAATTCACTGGAGAGTTATGGTTATGTATCTAGGTCATATTTTTATTTCATTTGATTATTGATCACTAAGCTATTTTGCCTAAAGAAACTGCTGTAATAAAAAGGAGCAAACTACTGATCTACCCAACAAGGTGGATGAATCTCAATTGCATTATGCTAAGTGAGGGAAACTGGGCTCAAAAATCTATGTACTGTATAATACCTTTTGTGTGGCATTTGGGAAGAAGCAGAACAGATCATCCAGGGAAGGGCAGGCTGCAAAGGCTGAGGGAATTTGGAGAGATGATAAAGCTGTGTTACTTCGTCACTGGTAGTGGTCACATTACTATATGAAGTTGTCAAAACCAATAGAACTATACACCAAAAAAGGTGAATGTTGCGGTATGAAAATTATACCTTGAAAAAAGACCTGCTTTATCCAATGAAAACACCATTGCCCTAATTAGAACCTTGATTTTTTGCTTTATAGCCAAGGGGAGCTTGTTGTAGAATGAACCGAAGATTTCTGTACACACCTACCTGCACTCACCTGGAGGGTCTTTGTTATGCTTCTCAAAGCATCAGGAGCTCTCTGGTGCTGCCTCTGTTTAGCAACATCAAACCATGGTCAGTAGAGGAAATTGCCTTTTTAAATTATTTATAAGGTGCTAGACCTTGAAGGTTTTAGTTTTTGTTTTTGTGGTCACAGTGAATGGAACCCAGGGCCTCATACATGCTAGGCAAGTGCTCTATACTGAGCTGCATCCTCCATCCAACCATGAGCTTTTGTTAGGGTCTTGCTAATGTTACTTAAAGATCATGAGCTCTTCTCGTAAAGGTTTTTCCATCTCAGAACTATGACTGCTTCTTTGCCACCGAACTTTGGAGCCTTAATTAAGCTTCTACCTGCTGTTTTTCTTCCTCACAACCACTTAGTCTAGGAGTAGGTCAACAAGGACCTCTTGGAGCCAATGCAGATGAATAGTACAAGTAAATGTTACTGATTCAGAGTTAAGTAACATTCTTGTCTAAGAATTGCAAGCATGGGAAACACATGTCAGTGCCTAGGTAAGGCTTTGTGGCTGATGGAGATGCCTCAACTATGTCAAATGACTTATTCATATAATTTTTTTGAGTACTGGGGATCAAACCCAGAAGCACTTTAACCAGCCCTATATACCCAGCCCTTTTTATTCTTTATTTTTGGTGCTAGGGACTGAACCATGGCCTTGTGCACGTGAGGCAAACCACTCTACCAACTGAGCTATATCCCCAGCCCTTTATTCTTTATTTTGAGACAGGGCCTTACTAAGTTGCTTAGGGCCTTGCTAAGTTGCTGAGGCTGGCCTCTAATTTGTGATCTTCCTGAGCCACTGGGATTATAGGTATGTGCCACTGTGCCCAGTTATTTATACAATATTTTTGTTTGTAAATGATATGTAGTTTGTGTGTTGTTTTTCTTTAATCTGATAGTTCTTAATACTTTCAGAAGAAAGAAGAAGGGAGAAGGGCTGGGGATGTGGGTCAGTGATTAAGTACCCCTGGATTTAATCCATGGTATCAGAAAGAAGAAAAAGAAAGAAAAATGACAATATTATATAGTAGGAAAATTTCTTCTTAAGGGATTAGTTTACTGATTTTTAGAAACATAAATAATGACCTGTACTATGCTAGTAAGTCCAGGTTACAGTGGGGCCCACCTCTGACAGGTTCAGACACACTTCTTGCAAAGCACCGTGAAAAATTTCAACACAGTCTTAGTATCTAAAAGCATCCTGTTCTGTAGTGTTCCAGACAGGCGTGTGTGTCTTTTCTCTGTGGTCAGCATAGTCGCTTCCTGTTTGTTTCCTGCTGGTCCACATTGAAGGAAAAATCAGGTACCAAACTGAGCGTTGGATGTAGTCTGACCTTGCCAGAGGAAGTAGAATGTTTAGTCTAGGTCCAAGCACTGGATTAGGCAGTTCAAGTTTGGAGTAAGAGTAGCAGGCAAGACTCTCACGTTAAGACAGACTTGATCCCTGAAGAATTGTATGGAGCTGCATGCATAGCAAGGCAAAGAAGTGGCCAGGTGAAATTAGAGAATTGGGGAGGAAAGGTCATTTGGGACTAGCTGTGGGGATGGGGACTAAATTAGTCACCTTTGGCATTTAGTGTGATATTTTCAGAAGCAGCAAGTTCAGGCCTCTCTTCAGTTGCCTGGTGGTATGCTTAAGCTTTCTTGTGTTTCAGTATAAAAGATTTATAGTAACCTTTGTTTTTAAACCTTATATGCAGTATTAACTATAAAATTAAATGTGGAATGGATACTTCTCTCTGCCTTATTCTAAATCAGAAGCTGCCATTCTATCGTCATGTTACAATAGTCAAATATCTCACTTTCAATTGTTTCCCTAGCCTGTTTTAAAGTTGTACATAAACAGCATTCAGATTTTAAGGAAATAAAACTAAAAACAGGTTGACCATCTGTGAAATTCAGAATCTCTTCTTTTAGCTCTTACTGGTGACAGAAAAATATAGAACTCTTATCACAAATTGTCACTAGAATTTTAATTATGATTTGCTTGACTGGAAGAGAAGTGGGAAATGGGTGGAACCTCACAGTTGAGTGAACTGACTGCAGCTGGTTCTCTTCTCCTAATCCTAAAGTGTCAAAATGTATGCATTTCAGTCTATCCTCTAACAAATCTTTCTGGCTCCCTTATTGTCTCTTCTCCCAGTTCCTGAAGCTCAAGATTTTTCTAGCAAACAGTTTAGAGAAAACCAAAGAATATGTTCAAGACATTTAGTTTGAAGTATTTATTAGCACTAAATGTAAGCAACTTTTTGTATAGGACTAAGAGCCTTTTAACCCTCCCATTTTTTCTTGTTAAGTTCAACACAATCTTTAATCAAGGCTTCAACCATAAAAGACTAGATTCAGTTTCAAAGCCCAAGAAATTAGAGTTCATTCAGTTCAGCTATGTGCCCAGGGTCCACAAAATCAGGTTCTGATTTTGGGCCTAGGGATTTAGCACCTCCATGTGAATTAGACATACAAGGTCTAGCCTTTTGAGGAGTTTATGTTTTCCTTTTAATCTGTCTAAAATCTGGCCAATTGGAATGCTTTCATACATTAGCTTTATGTTTTGAAATTTTTAATTAATCTTTTATCCCTCATGGCTTTTAGTTATGTGTAAAAAGTATATTCATATAATAAATACATGGTGGTAGACACCTGTGATCCCAGTGACTTGGAAGGCTAAGGCAAGAGGATAACAAGTTCAAGGCCAGCTTGGACAATTTAGTGAGACCCTGTCTCCAAATAAAAGTAAAACAGGAGCTGGGGATGTAACTCAGTGGTAGGGCACTTGCCTAGCACATGTAAGGCCCTAGTTCAATTCCTAGTACTGCAAAAATAAATAAAAGAAAAAGTAAATAAATTAATAGAGTGTGTCTATTTAGTGTGTCTATATGGTGGACCATATAACTAAATATATTCTGGATCCTAGGAGCTAACCCATAATAGTGCTAACTTGCAGTCAAACAAATATTTATAAAAATTGGTGCAATGGTAAGACCTTACTTTAAGAGCCAGGGTGATATAGGAATGGATTAGATATAGTAGACATAGATCCTGTACTCAAGAAATTCATAATGTTGATGGGAGAAGCTAGTACTTGCACACGCCCTTTCACTAAAGGCACAGTGGTAAGCCCTGCCATCCATGTACCGTGTATGTGACTGTTCTCATTATAATGACTTGGGGGAGGCACTTGTAGTTGCAGATTTGACTTTCTGGAAATGACTCTCTAGGCAGAGTTACACCCTTGACTTTCTTACTAGAAATATTCCAGTCATTTAAATTGGTCACAGTTAACTCCTAAGTGCCCCTTACAAGAAGATTCTAGAAAGACAGTGGGTACATGAATAGATGTCTATAAAGGGACCACGATGGAGATAAGTAGTTTCAGTGTGAGAACTTGGTGATATTTCTTTGTAGAACATTCTTGAGCACTGTATTTAAAAAAAAAAAAAAAAAAAAAGAGCCAGTTATCAAATAGGTGATATGCTAGCTAGCCACTCATTTTAGCTTTCAAGTCATGCCCCAGTGAATGAGTTTGTAGTAAGATTATATAATACACCCCTCATTCACTTTGGTTTAATCCAGTGCAGATTCAGTGTTCTAGCCTCAGGAGTTCTGTTGGCTTAACTTCCTTAGGATGGAGAACATAGCTTATGCCAAGATTGAGTAATGAGTGATGGCTTCACTGTGGTTTTTCTTAATTTGCTCTTTTAAAATTTCAATTTCTTAAGTCTCATTGACTGATTATTAACCAGTCTAAGTATTTTAAATATTTTTAAAGTAATTAGTCTACTGTGTGAATGGCCTGAAGAGTCGATAAAGTGGAATATTAACTTTATTTATTGGAAAAAGAGTATTTTTGTTGTGTGCTTCTTCCTTTATAAGTGAAAGATGATGTTTCTGGTGGCCTTTGTTTAGTGGACCACACAAAAGTGGGTTGTTAGCGAAGCTATAGGTGTGAGTTTGAGAATGTTATTCAAGAGAGGACCTAGGTAGATTTGAAGTCCTGGACAAACAAGTGGGTCCCACATGTGCCCTAGCTCCTTTGCAAAGACCTCAAACCCTTTTTGGGGTCATGCAGACAGTACCCTAAACCTGCCCCATCACAATTCCAGTGTTTAGCTACTTCAAGAGCTAGCCAAACCTGTCTATGCCCTTTTTCAGTCCTAGGAACACCAGGTGCTGGTGTCCAGTGAGAACCTAGCCTGTCACAAGAGCAGAAAAAAATATAAACATTGCACCTCTTTCCTTCTGTGGTGGTGGAAATAACCATAAACAAGTCAGATGACTATAGTGTAAGCCCTAGGATTTGGAAATTAACAATAACAACAAAATCTAAGAACAGCTCCACTTTGATTGCCTTAACAGTTTTGTGACTTGAGCAGGTTTATTTAACCTTTCTGAACCTGTTTTGTACTTGTGTAACAGCGTTTTTGCTGGTGTAATTCACATACAATCTATCACTCATCGTGTACAATTTAGTGATTTTTATTTTATTATTTTTAGTACTGTGGGTCAAACCCAAGGCCTCATGCACACTGGCAAGCACTTTACCACTAAGCTAAACCTAGACCTAGCCCTTCATTGCTTTTTAGTATACATTTATCCCTTAGTATCCATAAAAGACTGGTTCAGACATTCTTGCAGATACCAGAATCTGCAGATGCTCAAGATCTTTATATACAGTGACATAGTATTTGCATGTAACCTACACATATCCTCCTATTTACTTTAAGTCTTCTCTAGATTACTTATAATACATAATACAATGTAAATGCTGTTGTACTGTGTTGTTTAGGAAATAACGACAAGAACAAAAGGTCTATCCGTATTTGATATAGATATATTTTAAAAAGTCTTTTCCATTCCTGGTTGGTTGAATCCATGGGTGAGGAATCAGTGGATATGGATTCACAGAGTTGTAAATCCACCACCACAATCAGTTTTAAATTACTTTAGGAGGTGGGTGGGGAAAGGTTGACCAAGGGTACTAAGTTATAATTAAATGTAAGTAAGAAGTTCTGGTGTGCTGTTGTGCAGTAGAGAGGCAATAGATGACAATTGTGTACTATATATCTTAAAAAACTAGAAGAAAGGATTTTAAATGTTTTCACTATAAAGAAATGATGACTGAGAAGATAGATGTTTAATTAGATTTTCATTACCTTCATGTACCCCTCTGCTGTCACCACCCACAATTATGTCACTTCCCCCTAGCTGTAGGTAACTAATTTACTTTATGTCATTAAGGATTTGCCTATTCTGAACATTTCATATTAATAGAATCATACAATATTTGGTCCTTTTGTGACTGGCTTTTTTATTTAGCATGTTTTATTTAGCATGTAAGTAGTATGTATTGGTACTTCATTTCCTTTTATTCTCAAATAATATTCCTTTTTTTATGATTATGTGACATTTAATTTATCTGTTTATTAGTTGATGGACTGCTATGGTTTTGGCCTAGAAAAGTTCCCTGAAAAGCTCATGTTTTGAAAGCATGATCCCTAATAAAGCAAGAATCAGAGTGGGGCTTTTAGGCAATGATTAGGGATAATCCATTTAGTAGATTAATGGTTTGTATGGACTACTGGGTGGTATTAGTGCATTAATCCATTTAGTAGAGTAATGGTTTGTATGGACTAATGGGTGGTAACTGTAGACAGATAAAGGAAGTAGGTAACTGGAGAGTGGCCTTGGACTGTATTTTGTCCCTGCCTCTCCTCCCTCCCTGATTCTTGGTTACCATCAGCTGAACAGCTTTCCTCCTGTCATACCTGTCCACCATGATGTTCTGCCTTACCTCAGGCTCAGAGCAACAGAGCCAGCCAACCATGACTGAGACCTACGAAACCAGATTAGTTAGAGAAATCTATGAAATCTCTTTTTCTCTCCGAGGCTTATAGATTCTAAAAACAGATAAAACATGGTCTTGCACAACAGATGATTATAGAAAGTACTTGGTGTCCCTGTGTTTCTCAGACCTCTAAGATGTCTCTGCTTTTCCTAACCATTAAGTATGAAATAGAGAAACTCTGGTTTTGGAAGAAACTATCCTCCCTCATTTCATTGGAGGTAAAATCCTGGCCAAAGTCACACTTGTTCTTCTCTAGAGTACTGTACTCAGCTACTGGTTAGATGGGTGAGTCGAGATTGAGGACTTCCAGAATTTTCCCTGGATTTCGGAGGGAGAACTGCTGGATTGTAAGCCCCAATGGTGCCCTGGCTCTAAACCACATACTATTGAACTCCCCTCCCGCACAGCCAGCAGACATTTCCTGACCCAGTGGAGGCAGAGGACTTTTAGAATTTAGAGCGCTCATCTCCCAGCTAACCAGCTGGGTGCCTGTCTGAATGCATCTGTTCTTGCCAGCTTTAGTTTATGGGGATAATCATGAGTAAGACTGCAGCATGAGATGAGCGCAGGGCAAACAGTCTTCCTTTTAAGTCCTCTACCTATTAGGGGTAGAAGAAATGGGTACTTTTCCCTGTATGTTCATTTTTAAGCTAGTCCTCTTATCCCACAACCTTTGGTAATGTCGGAAAGGTAAAGCATGTGTTTCTTTTTTCTTCTCTTTTTAACTTGACAGAGGGATTGGAAGCCCAGAGAAATTTTTTACCTAAAATTTTACAGTTAGTATATTGAAGGGAGGTGATTGGCCGGCACACTTGGAAGAGACAATCTCTTACAAGTTAGGATTCTTTTGTTTCGTAGTTGTTCTAATTTGGATAGTTTGTGCATCAGAGTTAGTAGGTAGCTCTTCTGGTCCTAGATCTGAAATTGGAATAAAGAACCATCCCACGAGTAAGGATTCAGTGCATTGATTCTGTGGCTCTTGGCTAATATAGTTATGACCAGTGACTTATTAAATTGACAAAGTGCACTTATAGCTAACTAGTAATAATTTATTCTGCCACCATCAAATAAGGACAACCTTGGACTCGTCTCACAATTTGCTCTGCCTAGATCCTTTCTATCTTATGGAATAGAAACATATGATTAGAATTTAAAAGTCTATGTAATTAAAACACTTATGTCCCCCCTCCCCTACCCCTACTGGGGATTGAACCCAGGGGCCCTCTACCCCTGAGTTACATCCCACCCAGCCCTTTTAATCTTTTATTTTGAGAAAGGGTCTCATTAAGTTGTCAAGGCTGGCCTGGAACTTGCTATCCTTCTGCCTCAACCTTCCAAGTCACTGAGATTATAGAGCATTTATGTTTTTTGAATTTTTGTTTTGTTTTGTTTGGAGTATGTAGGATTGAACCCAAGAGCACCTAACAACTGAGCCACAAACTTGCCCTTTTTAAATATTTTATTTAGACACAGGATCTCACAAAGTTGTTTAGGGCCTTGTTAAATTGCTAAGTCTGGCTTTGAATTTGCAGTCCTCTTGCCTTAGCCTTCTGAGCTGCTGGGATTACAGGCATGCACCACTGTGTCCAGCCTGTTGTTTTTTTAAGTAAATAATTTGAATATTTTTTTAGTTTGCTACATCTTTTTTCTCATATCTTCTGTTTTTCTATTTTGAACTCGGAGAAGCCCAGGTATAGACTTCTGTGTTTTAATCCAAGTTTTGTCATTTTGTTCTGTGTGGTCTTGAGTTATTTAACCTCTGTGTGCCAGAAATTGTTACATGGAGAAAACAGTAACTTATAGCCTCATATAATACATATAAAGTACTTAGAATAAGTAAGCCAGGCATGGTAGTATATACCTGTTATCCCAGCTACCTGTGAGGCTTAAGGCTGGAGGATTGCAAGTTCAAGGCCAGCCTTGGCAATTTAGGGAAATTGTCTCACAAAAAGAAAAGTACCTAGCATGTAGTGTGTGCTCAGAATGTTAGCTGTTTATTGTTAAAAGTAATTGTAATAATGAAAATATTGTTAGTACCACAGCGACCATTACAACTATGGTAATTCTTCTGCTTCAGATTGAATTACCAACAATTTATTTGTATTTAAAAAAGGATTAAAGGTGAGCTGTCCATTATGCATATCTTCTTAGTGGGATATAAAGGGACAGTTGGAGAATGAGGGCTGTTTACAAAGCATATTGTAAAGTCCTTTCCTGATTCCCCTGGGCTATGTTCCCTAAGCCTTGGGGGAGAATTCCTGCTTGAATTCCTGGGGTTTTCCAAGCTCACTTAGTGTTTGAAAAGCAGCCACATTCCCATTAAATGAACTAGATTTAGACATTAATGGAAAATCCTAATTTTAAGACCAGTGTGGAAAAGATGATTTTAATTCCTTCCACATGTAACTAGGCAGGAGCAGGTTGCCCCTGAAGTTATATACTGTTTTAAGATTCAGCACTTGATGTGAATCCCTAAATTTCTAGAAAGTTCCCAGCATTATGAAATTATAGTTGGAAACCCTCACAGCACCTGGCCTGGTTTCAACCAAACAGTTAATATGGAACTAAGTCTATGTGCAGTTAAACAATTAAACAGAACTCCCTCTGAAGTTTGTTTTTAACACTTGTCCCTTTCTCTTCTGCTCAACAGGTATCTCAGATGAAGACATTATTAACATTACTCTCCCTACTGGAGTCCCAATTCTCCTGGAACTGGATGAAAACCTGCGTGCTGTTGGGCCTCACCAGTTTCTGGGTGACCAAGAGGCTATCCAGCAAGCCATTAAGAAAGTGGATGATCAAGGAAAAGTGAAAAAAGTCCCATAGTGTCTCCAAGTACTGCCTAGAAATAGACGCAGAAGGAATGGCATGCAGTGTGTTACGGGTGCTGATTTCTGTCTTTTTTTCCCCCTGATTTTCCATATTTTTTCCAGGGATAGATTGCGCAGCAGAATTTTGTATAGGTAACTAGATAACTTATCCAGGCTGGGATGAAGTATTAGAGTACCTAAGAACTAATGGCATTAGTCTTAGGAGTTAGCTTTCCTGCTAGGCCCGTTTGAATTAGGCACAAATTAGTAACCAGGGGTGTTTTAATTGAGGTTGTTTTGTTAGTTTCTGAGTTGGAAGAGTAACAGGTGGAGATGAAGTTTAAGGTATTTATTGTTCAATAAATCATTATAGAGTCACCATGGATGGGCACTATTTCAATAAGTAGTTCACTTTTATTTAATAAGACTTTCTGAAATGATAGTAAGGAATACTAGATAATACACTGTATGTAGGTATTTATTACTAGTCTTTTCCTCTAGGAAAGGGGATGCTTTGGTCATTAAGACCAGAGGTCCATTTATTTAATGGGAAAATCACAGATGGGTCCTTCAGGAAGGCCAGCAGCCACTACAATAACAGCAACAGCAAGGCCCCTAACTTTCTCTAGTCCAGAGTCATCCTTTGTTTGGCATTCAGTAGAATTCTTTTTTGGCCACTAGAATGAGTACAATATAGACAACTATGGCTGTTTATGTTCATTTTGGGTTTTGTTTTAGTTTTTTGAACTTTAATTGTTGGGTACGTAAAGTTGGTTTAAAAATAAAGTTCTGTGACTGCAAATGACATCTCCAAGTGTTTTCATTGATAAATTTTAGGCTGGTGTCTCAACTAGTCTTGTACTCCTGTCTTCCTGTTAACACTCAGAGGACTGCACTCATTTTACCACCCTGACACTTCTCCTTGTCATTAAATTGAAGGTTGCCATTGGGGAATGTAGAATATAGTGCATATGATTTATTCACCTGAGCAGAGGGAGTGGTATATTGGGGTTTGTTACATTCTTATGTTATTCAGCTAAGGGCAAAATATTATGGTATATAGTACAGAGTAGTCAGGGTAGGCCATTTCAGTGATAAAGTCTTATAAAAAAATTGGCAATTTTAATAGCTATTACAGCTATTTATCATTTTTCAGGTTTTCTTTGGTGGATTTAGTTTACTTACATTCATTTTATAGTTAAAATTGACATTTGAAGGAAGTAAAGTCTGAAATCTTCGCTGCTACTTGCTCTCCATTCAATATTTAATTTAGAACTCCTAGGGATTAGACGAAGAAGATGGCTAAAAAGATGAACTGGTCTGCTCCCAGCTGGCCATATCTGTGATACATTAAAAACATGGAATATGGATGCTTTCCATCTGTTATCCTCTACTGGAGCCTTTCATCTTAGTGCCATTCTTCACTAATAATCCTCTAGAATTCAGATAGCAGGTTGTCTTAGTCAGCTTTTTCACTGCTGTGACTAAAAGACCTGACCAGCACAATTATAGAGGAGGAAAAGTTTATTTAAGACCTCACGGTTTCATAGGTCTCAATCCATAGACAGCCAGCTCCATTTCTTGGGGCTCCTAGAGATGCTGAACATCATGGCAAAAGAATGTGGCAGAGGGAAGCAGCTCATATGATGATCAAAAATCAGAGAGAGACTCCACTTGCCAGATACAAAATATATACTCCAAAGCCATACCCACAATGCCCACCTCCTCTGCCACACCCTACCCACCTTTAGTTACCACTCAATTAATCCCACCGGGGGATTAATTCACTAATTGGGTTAAAACTCACACAACCTAATCATTTCTCCTCTGAACCTCCTTGCATTGTCTCACACATGAGCTTTTTGGGGATACTTCACATCCAAACCATAACACAGGTTGATAATGCAGCTGCCATGTATTCCTAGAATTTCAAACCTATGGCTAGGATGCAGTCCTGACCGTTTTTGAATAGTTTTATCTCTGGAATTGGCCTCTTGAGTTTTCCACCCGAAGTGGTCATCATGTCTTAGGGCAACTCCAGATCCTGGACTTGAGTTCTTCCCTGTCCCTCATATAGATTTTGACTTCAAGAGGGTCCTCTAGCAGCATGGTGTGCTTTAGCACACAAAGCAATAATGACATTTAGTTAGGTACTTTGGACTCTTATAGGCTTCCTAATATTGGGATACAAAAATGATTTTTATAAAATGATGATTTTTGCTGATACTTTCTGATACAATTTGGTCTTATTCTTTTTCAGATCTTGGCTAAAATAAATGTGAACAGAGGTGACATTTATGGAAATGGTGTAAAATTACTTTTAACAACCTCACACTTCAAGCTCGGGGCCACCTAGTGAACCTGTTTTCTTGGCATTGTTAACTGGTGATCCAGAACTTCTCATGCAAGAATCTGGAAGGCTGCATCCTGATCTTGGCACCCTTCTGAAGTTGGGACAGAAATTAGTGATTTTTTTTTCTTCTGAAGAAAAGGAAGGCAGCCCATCTAAAAATTTGGTCCTTGGAGAGGGCCAGCCTTTTTTGCTGCCAGTGTAGTCTTGCCCTAGGGCTGGCTCAACATGTCTCCCCTGCTCAGGCAAAAATGATGACTTAGTATGGGTTCAGTGTAGTGAGATGAACGGCAGCCAGAGCAGCCACATCTTCCTTTCTTATTTGTTTGGTTTGGGTTCTGGGAATTGAACCTAGGGTGCTCTACCAATGAGCTTCATCCCCAGCCCTTTCATTTTTAATTCTGAGACAGGGTTTCTTTAAGTTCCACAAGCTGGCTTCAAATTTGCAATCTTCCTGCCTCAGCCTTGAGAGTCCCTGGGATTACAGGCATGTGCCATCTGCCTGGCTGAGGATTTGTATCTCAGACAAGTCAGAAACAACATATTTTTCCAAAAGAGTACTTCTGTTCCTGAAAACAGAGGTTCTTGCCTTGTCTACTACTAACTTGAGTACTGAAAATCATAGCATTCTTGGTTATAATACATTAATGTACAAAGAGGATTAATGTGATCTGACTATTTTCAAGCTACCAGATTCTTTTGTCCCAAATTTTCGAGTTATTTCTCATCTTGGACCACGACTCTTTTGTTAAAATGCATTTCCCAGTGTTGCACGTTTATAGCAGAGATTATTTGTGTTCTAGATTGAGAAGACTCCCTGTGCAAGAAGACAAACTTTTTGTTTGTCAGAATGTGAACTTGTTAGAATGAATCCTTCGTGGGCTGCAATTGATAGCTGAAAGAGATCAAATTCCAATGTGCTCCCCTCCCCGCTTCCTACTGTATAGTTGTAGTTCTTTATTTTACTAACCTTTTGCTGTTTTCTGATGAAAAGAAATGGAGGAAACAGGCTTGACAGAGATTATCATGTCCAGTGTCATTTTTAATTCATTTTTATGCTTTAATGAGTGTCATGAGTCTTCAAAGTTCAGCTTCCCTCTCTCTTGGAAAGATTTCTACATCTTTCTCTCAGAAACACCAAAATCAGATCAACATGGAAAATCCTGGTCATATTTACTGTTTTTGTGTTTTGAATAATTGGGTTTTGCAAGTTTTGGGCTCACACATACATCATCCTTTGTTGTATTAAATTGCGCCTCCCTCACAGCAGATCTGGTGATGGCAGATGCCATGTCGTGATATGGTCCAAGAGCTTTCACACTGGACTATGAGAGGAATATTAACCACTGATCTCAAAGGGAATATGGGACATCTGAAGTAAAGAATGCTTTAATCATCCAATCTCTCTTTCATTACCAAGTTATTGGATAAAATCGAAGGTAGAATGAAGTCACTCTTTCCATAAATGGTGAAGTTTTATTTTTTGGAGATTGCTATGGTTTGAATGTGTCTCCCTAATGTGTTGGAAACAGTCTCCAAATTCATATGTTGATGGTATTTTGTAGGTGATTAGGATTAGATAAGGTCATGAGGTTGAGGCCCCATGATGGCATTAGCTGCTTTATCATTAATAGCACAAAAGCCATACCCCTGCACATCAACTATGACATCATGAACTTATGGCCACTGCCATATCCCTTCTCTTTCCCCCTGACCCTGTGGAACTATCTTGAAACAAGTGGCAAACATCAGAGGTTGGATTTTGAAAAGGGAAACAAATAGGTCCTCTATCAGTCACAAGTAATCTGTTGTGAGCTTTGTCCTATGTGGTACTCTAGAGAGCCAATGGCAGCCACGATAAAGCAGTCCAATTTGCATTTTGACTTGAAGATAGACTGTATTATCTCTGGTTACTATCTAAAGGCCTAGGAACTTGCTGTGTGTGACTTTTGCAGGACAGTGTGGGTACCTCTGAGATTAAATATAAGTGTTTAAAGATGATAATGTTGCTGAGACTCTTTGAAAACACATTTTTGAAAAAAATTAGAGCATTAAAAATGAGTAAATTTATTACTGTCTGTAAATCAGACTGGACACAATGGTATACATGAGATACAGAATGGAAGAAGGCAAAGAAAATCCCCGTGTTACTGGTTTTGCACTGGAGGTATTGTGGTCATGTGTCCGTACATGTGCACGTGTGTATTTTCCTCTCTTTACCCCAGCCATCCCCACTGGCTCTGGCTCTGTCCTCTGAAAAGGTCTGGAAACCACAACCTACTAACGACCAGAACACCTAATTCCCTTGATCTTGGCTCCTAAATATTCCTCAGAAGGAGAAATGTTAGGAAAGGTGACTTCAGGTTGGGGCATTTAAAGCACAAGGTGAGCTTGGAACAGAGTTTGGAACATCTTGATGAGTCAGAAAAGAAACGTCCAAGGATTGATGGGACATAAAAGTTGGTTTGAAGGATCAAATTTGGTTTGGTTTGAGATTTTTAAAAAAGAAGGGAATGAAATAACCTATAATATCATACATTTTAAAAAAAAATCTTTAGAAGAAGGGGAAGGGAGCATAAAGAAAAATATCTTTACAGAAGATGTCAACTTCCAGTGTAATAACTGATTCAAACAAGGATCACAGTAGATACTAAAACCATTGGGCTCTCCTAGAGATGGGATCATTCATATAGTCTCAACTCATCATCATAATAATATTAATTTCAAAGGATAAAAAGCATTTCACAATGAAGAGATCAGACACACTACGACCAAGTTATTAACCATAGTGTGGATGAGTCAAGTGGATATTAAGTGACCTTGCATGTCTCCTTCTATAAATCAGTGGGAAATGCATATCACCTGTGGAATCTTTGTCAAGACTTTTAAAGTAAATCTAATAATGAAAAAGCAACAAGGCCAATTTATAATATAGGATGTTCCAAAAAGCAGTTGGCTCGGGCTTTTTAAAATATATCAAGGACAAGAAACTAAAATATGAGAGGACAGTTCTAGATCAAATGACCCTAAAGAGACAGGACAACAAAATGTAATGTGTAAAGCTTAATTGAATCTTTGATTAAAAAAAAAAAAAAGTTACAAAGGACTTTTTTTGGCATTTGGAGAAATTTGAATATGGCCTACATATCAGGTGGTAATAAATATTACATTTATTGGGTAAAGGAATGGCTTTGTTCTTAAGAGATGCCCTCTGAGAAATTGAAGGGTAAGGTTTCCCAGTGTCTGAAAGTCACTTTCAAATGTCTCAGCCAACACAACGTTTCATGTTTAAAAGAGACAGAAAGAAAGTAGAGCAAATGTCATAATTGATGAATTGAGGAGATGGTTTATAATATACTGTTATATTATTATTATTTTAACTTTTCTGTAGATTTGAATTTTTCAAAGTGAAACTGGGGAAAATAAGTGACAAGACAAATTTTCATGAAGGCAGCTTTGCTGCTTGACCTACACATTTCATTCTCTTTAAACCCAAGTTTACGAAACAGAAAACTCCACATAGCTCAGGAGGTGACCAAGTCTATTTCCAAAGAGCCAGTGCCCGGTTTCTAGTCTCATGAAAGCAGAAGCCACCCTGATAGCTACTGCGGCAACTACTGGCCAAAATGTCAGAGGGTCACATTTTCATGATGATGCCACTCGTCCAAAGGAGTTATTTTGCCACAGAGTTTACTCAAGAATGTCCCGTGAATTCACTCTAACTCCACAGCTATTGAAAAGGGGAACATCAGCCTGACCATACTGCCTTGCATCATTATGTGTCACATTGACCAATGTGGGCACTCAGAACTGGAGTTTGCATTGGTCAAATCAATGGCACAAAATCTACCCTTTTAGTGGGAAGACTCTTGGAAGTAGTTGAACTTGAACTCTGGCATACTTAACCTCTGCACCAAATAGGGTAAAGGCCAGCACATAACTCCACCCCCATGATCGAAGCTATTTGATCCATCCTAACACAGGTTTTACAGAATACTCATTAGAGTTCTCCAGGCAGCCCCTAAGCCATAGATTGGCTGGTCAATATTTTTATTTTTTGAATCCTGAATTAAGTTGTAGGGAATGTTATTTGCAGCTGAAATTCTAGGTAATTTCTCAGGAATTTTGCTATTTTTTTAAAAATTTCTGCACCTAGACACTGGGGGTCAGTATTTATTCATAAATGCCTCGAAATGTGTCTATTTACTTAACTCTGGCTATTTACTACAAAAGGTCATGCCTGGAGAGGCCTGGAATTCCTCCCTTGGGGGTGGCAGAGGTATTTCTTTCTCTGATTATGTAACAGCAGAGTCAACCAATGTAACCGTAAGTGTAAATATAGATATTGGGGCCTCCATGGGATTTTAGCCTGGCAAAGAAGCAATTGGTTTTCTTTGCAGTATTAGAAATTGAATCCAGAGACTCTCTACCACTGAGCTATATCCCAAACCCTTTTTAAAATTTCTTAATTTTTGAATTTTGAGACAGTATCTCACTAAGTTGCCCAGACTGACCTCAAACATGTGATCCTCCTGCCTCAGACTTCCGAGGGCCGGGATTATAGTCATGTGACTGTGCTCAGGTAGTCAGTTTTCATCCTAAGATATAAAGCAACAAGTGTTGAGAGCCACAGCCGAAGGGGCCCCAGCAAACTTCCAGCTGCCAGCAAACTTCCAGCTGCCAGCTGATGATTGGCTCACAGCGGCCCCAGCAACATCTTGCTGATTGGCTCCTCTGCGGTGATGCTCATTGGGCTGTTTCCCTGCCCTTTCAGACCACGGAGCTACTCATTGGGGGACTTTTTTGGCTCCGCCCACGTGACCCAGCCAATCGGCCTCAAGAGCAGGAGGATTGTGGGAGGTGGGGAGAAGCTGGTGTGGGAGAGAGAGGCTTGTGGAAAGCAGGTGGTGGCAGTTGAGGCTCTGAGGGTTTTTCCCGAGAGGCTGTTTTGTTTGGCGTGTGTGGTTCTAAAAATAAAGTTAGTTTCTTTTGACAAGTGGCTCCTGATTGTGCCCAGCCAGACAAGAAGCCCCTGTTGGTTTCTGGAGACTTGTCTGGCAACATTGATGCCACAGGTGCACCCAGATGCTCAGCCAGCACCCTGGTGATCACCCTTGACTTTCCTTCTTCTGATTCTGTCTTCTTTTATCTATTGGATTCCTCTCATCTGCCCCCTTGAGTCAATCCCTTATCTTTTCTCTCTTGAAACATTTGGCAGCCTCTTGCTGATGCCCCTGCCTCCACTTTTATCTTCTCTGGTCCCTCAGAGCCTTGTGCATACCGTCAGGGGCACCTGTGCCTTCAGGCTCTGCCTTTGCCCCTGTCACCTCCTTGGCCTGACCTCCCTTTGTTCATCTGCTCCTCTTGCCCTCCTTTCCCCGCCTGCCTATCTCTGCTACCCCTTCAGGACCCTGGTGTCTGTAGAGCCCTGTGACTTTCCCTCCCTGGATCCTGTTTGTTCACTTGTCTTCACTAGCAGAAGACCTGAATGAATTCATGTCTGGGTGCCAGACTGGATCATGCAAACATGATCTCCAGAATTCTGCAGATTTATTGCTGTCCTTGAGGGCTAACTGTTCATGGTATAAATTTGTTCTTTAAGATATTTCTTGTAACCAACATGTGATCTTTCCTTGTCTGGACTCTTTGACCCTCTCTGGTGGTCCATGGAGGCAGAGATTAAAATCCTGATGCTGGTAACAGGAAGGCAAAGCTCAGTATTCTATCAGATCAGAGCATTTCTCCACAGGTAGCTGCTATAATGATACACAAAACAGTTTATTTAAGGAGCCATGCCTTGTTTTTATTCAAATTATGGAGCTAAATGTAGCAGTATAAATATTTTGAAAATAAGTGGATAAAAATCCTATTTTGTTTCTATATGAATGTTTCACATAGATGTAGTCTTAATTTATGTTCCATATTGCATTATTTTATTTAGCATAAGCATTTCTCACCGGGTGCCATGATGCATGCCTATGATCCCAGCTGCTCAGGAGGCTGAGGCAGGAGGAGCAGAAGTCTAAGACCAGCCTCAGCAACTTAGCAAGGCTCTGTCTCAAAATAAAAAATAAGAAAAGGCTGGGGGTGTAGCTGAGTGGTAGATTGCATCTATGTTTGAACACATTTCCATCATTTGGATAGAATTTAAGTGTCCCAAAGGGAAAAGAATTAAGTTGTTTTCAATTTTTTCCTATAATAACTGTTTAAGAATATCTTGAAATATCTGACGGTATGCACAAAATATACCTTCATAACAGAAATAATTAAAAATATTTAAAGCCATTTTATTTAACTGAAAACCACCAAACATCATCAAGGATGTGGTGGTTTTCTCTGAAAAAGGTTCATATGCACTAAACCTTGAATGATACAGTATGTGCCTCTGTGTGTGAAAGAGAATTGAAAATCCTATTATATTTAAAAAGGAACTAAGAATGAGATTCTGATACTTAAAAATGCTTCAGTTCTGGAAATTATATTGTGACTAGCATCACAATGAGAGGAAAATTACAACAATTTTTATGACTATTGAAGTTATACAAAGTAACCATATCCAAAGTTTTGATTTAAATTTTATCATTCAGGCATAATGAATTAACTTCCATGGGTCATTCTGTAATAACAAATTAAGTCAGGTCTTGGATCTTGTTTGGTTTTCATAGTAACATTATGAAGTGGACACCTTTATTATCCTCATCTTCCAGAGGAGACACAGAAAAGCTGAGTGACAGGGCCAAAGTCACAAAGCTAGAATATAGGGGTGGTAGGACTCAAATCTAGGTCTATCTAAATCCAAAGCTCAAGATCTTAGCCATTATTCCATACTGTTTTTTAATCATTTTAATTGAGATCTATATCCAAATTAATCAAAGAATAAGTCTGTCCAATGAAATGATGGTGAGCAAGTTTCATTTTCATCCTTTCAAATTAATAGGATGTCACACCCGTTCAACAGGACACAGTGAGGTGCCAGATAGCTGAGATTTTTTTACACAAAATTTAAGTGCACACTTTCCTAAATGGGAGAGATGGGAGTTTGCTTTTCTTCCTCTCTCAAACCATGTGCTTTGACATTTGGGGAGTCCAGAGCTTGTGCATTAAAACCTGACTGGATTACATAAATACCTGCATAAAAGATGGCAATAGAACATTGAATTTGCAGAAAATATTGCAAAACAACAAAAAAAAATGTCCTTTCTTCAATGTAGAATCTTTAAAGCCACAGAGCTCTAGCCTGAGGAAGTTGTCAGTGTTAGGGAGATTAGAATTAGTAGAAATCACACTAGCTGGTCTTAACAGAAAAGGAATTTGTCCAAAGACGTTAGGTGGCTCACAGACTCTTCGGGAAAGCTAGAGAGTTATGCTTGGAAGGCCACTTAGAGACAAGACTCAGATCACTAATAGGACTGCTCCAGCAAGGACTGAATGCCCCAGCTGCTGGGCACAGATGCTGCCCTCCTGCTAACCATGTTGGGGCATGGGGGCTAGAACCTCTGCTACTGCTATTCCACTTGGCAATGGTCTGGTGGGTTGCAAAAATGGCCACACATTTTTCTCTTCCCTGGATCCATCTGTGCTGTCTTACCGTGGAACCTTGTCTTCCCTCTGGGCTCTACAATGGGCCACCTTCTTTCTCTTTTCTTGCATGTTAATTCAAGTGTGATCCATTATCTCATGACTTGTGTTGACATCAATTGCCAGGTTGGGAGCAAGGGCAGAGAGGCTCCCTCAGTGGAAAACACCCACTGCTCCCTATCGCCAGGCCCTTAGCTGAACAGCTGCTGCTGCTGCATACATAGGTCTTTTGTGCAGTCTCTCAAGTCTCTAGCTGTAATTCACTTTTTACTAACCATTCTGGTCTAGAGAGTTAAAAGATAAATTCCACTGCAAGGGACTCTGGGTACACAGCCTACTGAGAGAGCTTGGTTCCAAATTGAGATGAAGAGACTCATGGGTGATATTAGACCATGCAGGCATTGCCGTGGTGCCAAAGAATGCTGGTTGTGACCACTTCCTCCTCTTTATTCTGCATCAGAGTTAAATGCTGGCCTTGCCCAGAGATCATGCTGAGACCTGGACCTCAGTAACTCCAAAACACACACCCTTTTCAGAAATTTGTAATTTCATCATTTCTTGACCAAATGACTCTGACCGCAGAAAGGCACAAATTTTCCATTGGGATTTATTTTGCCGCTCCCTTTTGGTGGGTATATTTTTTCTTGCTTTTGAAGCCCATTCATTATACGAAGTATAGGTTTTTCAAAATTGATTTTAAAGTAAACTTATTATTAAATATACACCATCTTGCCTATCTGTCTCACTCCAATTTATAGAATTGAGACATCGAATAGTTCATGTCTCAGAAAAAGCAAAATTCAATTTTTATTTGGCCATGGACCTCATCTGGGCTTTGAAGTCTGAAGATCTAGGCTTACCCACCATCTCCCCACCCTCCAACAGCAGACCCTGGTGCATAAAGCCAGGAAACTCATTTCCCAAGTGCAGACTCCCAGCTTCTGGTTGCAATTGAAGGCTAGTACATTTTGAGAACAGAATGGTACTGTTTCTGGTACAGGCAAATAATTTGTAACAATTAAGAAGTATGAAGTTATTGAAAGCAAGCTTTGCTACAAATTTTATTCCCCAAATGAATACAATACAGGTATGAATCTTGATTTCAGATAAAGAAGAGAATATGAAGCTATTATTAAATACAAAGTCAACCAACCTGGAAAATGCCAGAAAATAGAAGGAATGCAAATAGAAGCCCAGGGGCAGAGGGAGGGAAGTGCTCAAAGAAGGTGGGGATGTGTGGGGACAGCAAGGGGCAGAGGAGGGGGGGACAGTCCTGAGGAGCTCTGCCAAGTCGAGGCAGGCTCCAGGCTGGCCCTGGCCTATGCTGAGGGAAAAGGACGGAGTCTTCTTCCCCCTCTAGGAGTTCTGACCTTGAACCTCTAGAGGCTCTATTTAAGCCCCCTCAGTATCCCTCCACCACCACCACCAGAAGGAGTCACATGGTTTCCCTTTATGAAGCAAGACAGGAAGAATTACTCCTCACTTCCTGGAACACTCCAGACCACAGGAGAGTTGGCAGAGGCTGGGAAAGTTGACATTTTTGGTCAATTGGAAAGGGGCAAGGGAGAGGGGGCTACCCTGACACCATGGGTCTCCGTATTAGGCAGAATTCTGGCAAAATCCATGGAAAGGCTTTAGAGGCCAGCTGTAGTCAAAACACCAACTGAGGGTGCTTCGCATTCTACTTGTAAATGAAGATTACAAGAGGAGGATTTTTTTTTATTTGCTATTTTATTCTGTGTTGTTTTATTTCAGTTAGCTGTTGAACATTTCTAATTGTTTCTTTTTAATATTTTTTTACTTGTTCTAATTAGTTATACATGACAGTAGAATGCATTTTGACACATTGTACACAAATGGAACATAACTTCTCATTCCTCTGGCTGAGAGGGGGGATTTCTTTTCTTTTTTTTTTAAGAAGAGAGAGATAGAATTTTTAATATTTATTTTTTAGTTTCCGGCGGACACAACATCTTTGTTTGTATGTGGTGCTGAGGATCGAACCCGGGCCATGCCAGGAGAGCGCGCTACCGCTTGAGCCACATCCCCATCCCAGAGAAGGGGGATTTCTAAATAAAAAATATAAAAGTTTTTAGGACTTGCTCTTAAACTACTTTAAGGGTCCCTTGAATTAACAATGAATGTGATCACAAGATCTTCCCCAATCATTAGGAAAAAGCTTCTTTCCCTTTTTCCTTCATAGATGCCTGAAATTCCTTTAGTCAAAGTAAAAAAAAAAAAATCATTAGAGATAAAAATTTAACAGCAAATACCCCTAAAGGAATGGTACAATCTGAGGACACTTGTTGACGAAAAAAAGGGTGATTAGCTGAGCTAATTCAGGGAGAAATACTGGTCCCAGATTCCTCCCCGTTTTACCAGGAAAGGGCTAAAGAGGAGGGTGTGCCATTGAAGAAACACCTGGAAAATGAAGCCACAGACTAGCAGGTTCTACCAAGGGTTGGCCTTGTTATCTTGGGTTGGGGTGAAGAAGGGAGAACAGTACACTTTCAAGCTGGGTGTCAAGATACCTTTGTCTCACTGGGCTGTTGGCCATAGATAATCTTGAGCGTACTTTTGTGTACATTTTGGTAGCTTCTTTTTCAGTGCATTACTGAGCATCCTATACCATTATTATTGCTATATTTATTTTATTTTTATTGTGTGGGCACCAAAGATTGAATCCCAGAGGTGTTTTACCACTGAGATATATCCCAGTCCTTTCTATTGTTTCATTTTAAGACAGAGTCTCACTTAAAGGCTGAGGTTGACCTGGAACTTGGAGTCCTCCTGCCTCAACCTCTTTAGTTGATGGGATTATAGGTGTGCACCACCATGACTGGCTTGCACCATTGTTTGAGAGAGAGATATACACAGGACAGTCATCATCACAGTAGGTGAGATGCAAGTGGAGGGACAGGGCATGAGGAGCCCGAGCTATGTGTTCTACCATGGGCTCTGCCACCAGGAAGCTCGACAACCTGTAGCCAGTTACTCTGAGACTTCATGCCTAAAAGTAGTGGCTCTTACTTAGGTTTTTCTCTTTTCCAAATTGGGACACTTTCTTTGGGTGTGGAGGAGGGGCCCAGAATGCTACCCACCCAGTTCCCCATCCTTCCATGCCTGCATGGTGCCTCCTAGGAACACTGGGACAACTGGAGCTGCACCTGCTCAGGTGATGTCAACTGTTGCCTACAGTTCTTCCAGCAGGAGCTTTGGTTGGAGGCTATGATTGACAGGGTTGGGGGATGTGGCAGTTCTGCTGTGAGGTATCACCCAGATCCCATGCATAGGCCAGAGGCTGTGGGGCCTTGGATCCCAAAGCTGGATAATTTCTTTCTGAGCTGCAGAAGTTTTTCCAGAATATACAGAATTTACAGATGCTCTAGGAATCTTTATTAAAAATTATTTGATGAGGACTAGGTTTTATTTATTTATAATTTGTTTATGATTTCCTGACTTCCCGTTCAGCCCCTCCTTGCTAGCCTAGGCTGCCTCTGGTCTTCCTCCAGACAATTAGCACTGCCTCTGGGGTTCCTGCTGTGCACTGCTGACTTATAGGGTCAGAATAAACACACCTCCATCATCATCTGGGTGCAGGTATAGGAGAGAAGCCCTGCAGACCCTTAAGCATTGGAGTCGAATGAGAGAAGACTGTTTTTGAGCAAAATGATTCCTGAAAAGAGATGTTAAGGGAATCAGAACAGGGAAAACTCAAAACAAGGCCACCTACCTGAGTGTGGCCTCATCCAGACACTAGGCATGGTGAAGACCTGGACCAGGTATCACACCTCTCCCCGAAGAGGGGCAGCATCAGCCAATGGGAAGGACTGGCGACCAAGACCCAGGGGCCAGCACCAGTTCTGCCCTCAACTTGTCAACCCTGGGCCCTATGATAGGGTAGAGCCTCATGCCTAGGGTCTCCTTATCCCTTACTATCATGATTCTCTCCATCAACATTTCTCAGAAGATAAATGTCCCCAGAAAGGTCACAAAGCCAGGAGGCCTGTTTTTCTTCATTCTCTGTGTACACTTTAATGTCCCTATATCCTTCTGGAATTTTTTATGTCAATGGCTGAAAATCATCAGAGCAGTATCCAATTGCACGAAACTGTAATCATAACTAGCACTTGTGTGGAAGTTATTTGGTATGAGCCCTGCTTAAGTGCTTTGCGTGTGTATGTGTGTGTGTGTGTGTGTGTGTGTAAAGTAGGTACTGTCATCATTCCCATTTTAAAAACAAGGAAACTGAGGCACAGAACAGTTAAGTTGCTTAAGGTCACACAGTCACAAGTGGTAGAACTCAACTTTAAACTAGAGAGTGCGACTCTGGATCACATTTGTTAAGCCACTACATGTCACCAGCTCTCTGTTATAAAACAAATAACAACAGCACAGCCTCACCAGCATATGTGGGAATTTCTTGGACATGCCGAACAAGAAGAGTTGGAGCCCTTAGGAAAGAGTCAAGTCAGCAAGGAGGGTGGGGGAGTGGTGTCAGGGTATCTTAGAGTGTGTGTACTAAGGGGCCTTGTGGAGGATGTCACAGCTACTGTATACATGCATCTGCCACTGTGTCTATTTCTCACTAAAAATTAACAGCTACAAAAACCATGATCATTTGCAACCTAAAAAACAAAAGAAAGAAAAGAAAAAGAAAAGGCCAGCAGCTATAGGAATCTGGAAATAATATCCCCTAACTCAAGGGACTAATGCATTGGTTTAAAAGGGGTTGACTTTAAAGCTGGTATGTGAGTTTACTGGGGCCATTGGCAAGGATGCTAACAATTTATGGAATGCATTTTTTTTGGAAAGGATTAGGGGAAAAAACATGTTATGTCTTACAAACCGGAGTTAAGAGTAGAGCTCTCAGGGGTGAGCATTGACTATCACACGTTCAGTGTGCACTGTTTTCAAGGGAATCGGTTTGCCTTCTTTCTTCTTTTCTTTTTCAGATCCTACCCTAAGGATCAAATTCAGGCTGTACCGGAAGTGCCCAAATCATTTCCATCTGCCGCCCAGGCCAACCCAAGAGGCCTGGCCTTGAGAGGCAGCTCCCAGCGAGAGCTGTTTGTAAAGGCACCAAGTTAGAACCATGTCACTTGTTTCTGTTCAGCCTGATCCCAGGTCCCTTTAGCATGATTTCACTGGTTCTATTCTGTCACCTCTTTTAGAAATGAGCTGCTTTGCATTGTAACCATAGATTAAAAGAAGGAAAAAAAAGTCCTTCTCTCCTATTGCCCTATCCTCTCCTTCCTAGTGCATAAATAATGTAAAACTTATGACTAATAGGTGTCATGGTTTGGATGGAAGGTGTCCCCCAAAATCTCATGCATGAGACAGTGCAAGAAGGTTCAGAGGAGAAATGATTGGGTTGGGAGAGTCTCCACCTAATCAGTGAATTAATCCCTCATCAGATTAACAGTGGTAACTGGAGGCAGGTGGGGTGTGGCTGGAGGAAGTGGTTCACTGCAAGTGTGGTGTGGGGTATATATTTTGTATCTGGAGCATAGAGTCTCTCTCTCTCTCTCTCTCTCTCTCTCTCTCTCTCTCTCTCTGTGAGCCCCTTCCCCCTGCCATGATGTTCTGCCTCACCTTGAGCCCCAAGGAATGGAGCCTACTGTCTATGGATTGAGACCTCTGAAACCATGAACCCCTCAATAAACCTTTCCTTCTCTACAGTCGTTCTGGTCGAGTCCTTTCATCACGCTGTGAAAAGCTGAATAAAACAATGCGTAAACTGAGGCACAGAGGTTGGCTGTGTCTTGGCTCTGCTAGTTTGCTGTGTAACAAGAAGAGGGGCACAAATCTCTCTGCCTAGAACAAAAGCCCAGGTAGCTAATGGGATGTTAAATCAAAGAACCCCAGGCCTTTGTATTATTATTTTAAAATTCTTTGGTGGCTACTTCTGGAAAAGCTGCTTGGAGCCCTCCTGCCAGATTTGCACTGCTCCCCAAGACACAGGGAGCTGTTTGGTTCCATACTTGCCTCACCTCCACGTTGATCAGACATGGTCAGACAGAACACACCTGGCAGAAAGGATTCCCAGCTGCTCCTGAAGGCAGCAAAAATGTTCCCAGGGTGGAAGCTGGGATCATGGGAGCAGGAGCTCGGGGCCCTCCTCATCGGTGGGTTCTGCACCTGCAGGTTCAACCAACCTTAGGTCGAAAATAGTTTAGGAAACTAAATCGAGTCTGTACTGAACATGTTGAATTTTTTCTCGACATTCCCTGAACAAAGGGTAGCACCAATTTACATAGCATTCCCTTTGAAGTAGGCATCATAAGTAATCTAGAGATGATTTAAAGTATATGGGAAAAAGTTTGTAGGTTTATGCAAATACTACTCCATGTCATGTGAGGGATTTGAGCATCCATAGATTTTGGTATCTGCAGGGGGCCCTCTGAGGATGCATAGGTTTACCAAGACATGAGTGTCTAATCTGAAATGAGCTAGGAGATTTGACTTACAGCCCAAGCAGTGAGCACAGCTGACCTGGGCAGCACCCTGGCCTCTGCTGGATGGCGTCTCATGGGACTTGCTTGTTCTGCCACAGTGGTTCTGTCCCCGGAAGGACCTTAGGGATCTCTGCATCTAATCCACTAGGACTTGCCCACAGGCCACAGTGAGTGAGATCTTTTGGTGTCCCCGAGGCAGGCATATCCCTTGCCCCACTGAGGAGGTCAGGAAGTACTGGCGATGGTTGCCAGTTATTTAGCCAATGAGGAAATGGAGACACACAGATGTCAGAAGCCTAGTGAGGGACAGAGCTGAGACTTAAAGTCAGGCAGGCTGGGCTAGGGGTCAGGGCTCCCAGCTGCCAAGGTCAAGTGTCATGAGCAACACTGCTGCAGTTGCCACTCACGTGTGTGACCTGTCACCTGGGTGCTCTGGCTTGCTGGGGTGGCTTCTCTGAGCTTCTCCCTGGAGTTCAGGCCTAGGAACAATCCTGGGGCATTACCATTGGCCACCGGAAGCTTTGCAGCTAGTCAGATGTTGCGCTGACCTCACGGTGTGCTTGGGCTTACTCACAGGGGTGTAGCAACCATCCAGTGTGAGGATCCCCACTTTTTCATTGCCAGAAATTCCTTGTACTGCCTCACCCCCTTTTCACTGCCTCCTGGGTCCCCTTTGCTCCAAAAGATTTTCCTAACAACATCTATTTGCTGATTAGTTGATCCAAATTTCCATATCTAAAAATGTATTCCAAGATATAGACCATGGCTGATCAGAGATACCGAGCAGCGAGGGAGGCCGCACAGAATTCTAGCCCAAAGCAAACAAAACTGTACATTTCAAGGAGCCCACACAGACTTAGCAGACAGGGCCCAGGCTTCAATGTGACTTTTAAAAATACTGAAAGTAGTTTGAGGACTCCTAAAGGTTTAGAAATCCTACAGACTTAATCCAGTCCCTGAAAGTTTAAAGATTCCAGAAAAATCCCCTATAAAATATAAATGCCCTTTATTATATATGCTTTATGTTACCCTAAATCCCCTTTTCAATATCTTAATCTTGTTGTACCTTAAAGTCTGGTATTTACATGGGAATCTCTAAAATTTAAGAAAATCCAATTGCATTAAAACATTTCTCTGCACATATGGCACCCAGGTGCATAATAAACATAGACATAGTTTTTTTTGCATTTATGCACTTTAATATATCATACATAGATGGGATAGAATTTCTCATTTTTCTGAGTGTACATGTTGCAGAATCCTATTGTCATGTAGTCACATATACATACAGTAATAATGTCTGTTTCATTCTGCTATCTTTCCTATTCCCACATCCCCTCCTCTCCCCTCCCATCACTTCCCTCTACCTAATCTAAGGTAATGCTATTCTTCCCTAGTGCTGCCTGCCTTATTGTGAATTAGCATCCACATATTAGGCCTTTGGTTTTGTGGGATGGACTTATTTTGCTTAGCATAATATTCTCCAACTCCAATCATTTACTGGCAAAGGCTATAATTTTACTCTTCTTTAAAGCTGAGTAATATTCCATTGAGTATATATACCACATTTTCTTTATGCATTCATCTATTGAGGGACACTTAGGTTGGTTCCATAGTCTAGCTATTGTGAATTGAGCTGCTATAAACATTGATGTGGCTATATCACTATAGTATGCTGATTTTAAGTCCTTTGAATATAAGGAGTGGGATAGCTGGGTCAAGTGGTACTTCCATTCCCAATTTTCTGAGGAATCTCCATACTGCTTTCCATAGTGGTTGCACCAATTTGCAGTCCCACCAGCAATGTTTGAGTGTACCTTTCACCACATCCTCACCAACACTTTATGGTTGCCTGTATTCTTGATGATTGCCATTCTAACAGGAGCGAGATGAAATCTTAGAGTAGTATTGATTTGCATTTCTCTAATTGCTAGAGATGTTGAACACTTTTTCATATATTTGTTGATCAATTGTATTTCTTCTTCTGTGAAGTGTCTGTTCAGTTCCTTAGCCCATTTATTGATTGGGTTGTTTTTTTGGTGTTAAGTTTTTTGAGTTCTTTATATATCCTAGAGATCAATGCTTTATCGGAGGTGTATGTGGTAAAGATTTTCTCCCAATCTGTAGGCTCTCTCTTCATATTATTGATTGTTTCCTTTGCTGAGAAGAAGCTTTTTAATTTGAATCCATCCCATTTATTGATTCTTGATTTTACTTCTTGTGCTTTAGGAGTCTTGTTAAGGAAGTCAGATCCTAGGCTGACGTGGTAAAGATTTGGGCCTATTTTTTCTTCTATTAGGTGCAGGGTTTCTGTTCTAGTGCCTAAGTCTATGATCCACTTTGAGTTGATTTTTGTGCAGGGTGAGAGATAGAAGTTTAATTTCATTTTGCTACATTTGGATTTCCAGTTTTGCCAGCACCATTTGTTGAATAGGCTATCTTTTCTCCAGTGAATGTTTTTGGCATCTTTGTCTAGTGTGAGATAACCGTATTTATGTGTATTTGTCTCTGTGCCCTCTATTCTGTACCGCTGGTCTACAAATCTATTTTGGTGCCAATACCATGCCATTTTTTGTTACTATAGCTCTGTAGTATAGTTTAAGGTCTGGTATTGTGATTCCTTCTGCTTCACTTTTTTTTTTGCTAAGAATTGCTTTAGCTATTCTGGGTCTCTTATTTTCAAATAAATTTCATGACTGCCTTTTCTATTTCTATGAAAAATGTCATTGGGATTTTAATAGGAATTGCATAAAATCTGTATAAAGCTTTTGGTAGTATGGCCATTTTGACAATGTTAATTCTGCTTATCCAGGAACATGGGAGATCTTTTCCATCTTCTGAGGTTTTCTTCAATTTCTGTCTTTAGTGTTCTGTAGTTTTCATTGTAGAGGTCTTTCACCCCTTTTGTTAGATTAATTCCCATGTATTTTATTTATTTTTTTTTTGAAGCTATTGTGAATGGAGTAATTTTCCTAATTTCTCTTTCAGTGGATTCATCACTGACATATAGGAATGCATTTGATTCATGGGTGTTGATTTTATATCCTGCTACTTTGCTGAATTCATTTATTAGTTCTAGAAGTTTTCTGGTGGAATGTTTTGGATCTTCTAGGTATAGGATCATCTCATCAGAAAATAGTGATAGTTTGAGTTCTTCTTTAGCTATTTGTATCCCTTTAATTTCTTTGTCTAATTGCTCTGGCTAGAATTTCAAGGATGATGTTGAATAGAAGTGATGAAAAGAGGACATGCTTGTGTCATTCCAGTTTTCAGCAGGAATGCTTTCAAATTTTCTCCATTTAGAGTGATGTTGGTCTTGGGTTTCGCATATGTAGCCTATACAATGTCGAGGTGTGTTCCTACTATCCCTAGTTTTTCTAGTGTTTTTTTAAAATATTTTTTCCAATTGTAGGTGGACATCACACCTTTATTTTATTTATGTGGTGCTGAGGATCGAACCCAGGGCCTCACACATGTGAGGTGAGTGCTCTACCACTGAGCCCCAGCCCAGCCCTTTTCCAGTGTTTTGAACATGAAGATGTGCTGTGTTTTGTCAAATTATTTTCTGCATCTATTGAGATGGTCATATGATTCTTTTTTTAAGTCTGTTAATATGATGAATTACGTTTATTGATTTTCATATGTTGAACCAACCCTGCATCCCTGGGATGAACCCCACTTGATCATGGTGCACTATCTTTTTAATATGTTTTTGTATGCAATTTGCCAGAATTTTATTGAGAATTTTTGCATCTATGTTCACCAGGGATGTTGGTCTGAAGTTTTCTTTCCTTGATGTGTCTTTTAGACATTGTTGTTTTAAAAATAGTGGCCTGTCGTTTCTTTCCTGGTTATTCAAATCTCTATCTACCTACCTCATAGTTTCAACCATTTCTCTTTCTTTTTTTCTTTCCTTGCTCTTAGGTATGTAGTTCAATAAATGCTTAGTATATAAATGCTATATTAATCCATGTTTTTCCAAGAAACAGAATCAATAGAATAGGATATATATTTGAGAGAGAGAGAGAGAGAGAGAGAGAGAGAGAGAAGTATTTTATTTTAAGAAATGGTTCAGTGGATTGTGGGGCTGATAAATCTTAAATATCAGGCAGACTGACTGAAAGGATGAAAGTTCCAGTAAGAGTTGATGCTGCAGGCAGGAGGAGAGGAGGATAGGCTATCATCAATGTACAGGGAAGATCCATGGAGAAGGAGATTCAGAGGGAGGGAGGAGGGACGGGAAAGGGGAGGAAATGAAGAATGAATTGAACAAAATTGCATTGCATGCATATGTAAATACATCACAGGGAATTTCCCCTGTATGTATACATGGGAAGCACCAATCAGAAACAAGTAGTGAGTGAGTGAAAGGAAGATCAGCAGAGTAGAGGAAGGAGAAGAGGGGGAGGGAGAAAGAGGGAAAGCAGAGGGAGGGGAGGGGACTGAAACAGAGCAAAACAAATCCATGCATTTTTCTCAAAATGAACCCAACCTCTGAATATAACTAGAATGTACCAATTAGAAATAAGAGTTGATGTTGCAAACATGAATCTGAGAGAAACCTGAAGACAGAAATGCCTTCCTCTTTCTGTGGAAGGTCTTCAACTTGCCTACTCCTGTTATTGGGGGAAATCTACTTTTCTCAAAGTTTACCTGTATAAACATTTATCACGTGTAGAAAATACCTTCGCAGCTGCATCTAGATCAGTGTTTGACCAAACAACTGAACACAACGGCCTAACCAAGTTGACACAAAATTAACCATCACATGATAAATATTGTATTAAACGTTTGAGTTGATAATCAAGTGGAGAAATGAAGGTAGGAAGAAATGACTTGGGTGGACATCACATCAGAAGCCCATGGACAGTCTGAGTTGGATCTTGCAGGCCGAGAAGAGGCTCCCTCAGAGGAAAGGCACCCTGACAGTGGGGAAGGGAAAGGGCGTGCCGAGGGGACAGCTGTGGAGATTTGGTGTGCCCAGTGGTGGGGGTCTGGGTGTGAGGGTGGAGCAGCTAGAGGGGCTGGCAGGGGCAGAGCCTTAGATGGAGGATCTGTGGCTCCTTCTGGTGTCAGGTCCGGTGTCTAGGCCGGCCACAGAGCAGGCAGTGGAGACATCTTGGAACTCTTTATTGGTAAAGGGCCTCAGAGGTGACCCACCAAGGTGGTTTTCACGCTTAGCCGTCTCCCACCAAGGTGTCCCAGGGCAAGGGCCTGGGGGGCTCACCTCTTCTACATTTCTGTGGAGTTTCTCTGCCTTCTTGGTCAGCCCTCTTTCCATGCCCCACCCTCGGTCCACAGCAGAGCCTTCTGTGGAGAACTTCAGACCTCCACGCCTGTGATTCAGACCTCCACTTCCTGAGACTCTTCCTGTAGCCCATCTCTCCTCCAGGTGAGAGCAGCAGCGATTGCACTGGGCAGGTGTAACCCTTAAGTATAATCAGATGGCACATAAAGAAGAATGAAATTATGGCATTGCCAGTAAATGGACAGAACTGGAGAATATCGTGCTAAATGAAATAAGCCAATCCCCCCCAAAACAAAGGTCGATCCTTCTCTCTGATATGATGATGCTGACTCACAATAAGGGCGGGGGTAGGGGTGGAGAAGAAGTTCATTGGATCAGACAAAGAGGAATGAAGGGAAGGGGGAAGTTGGGAATGGAAAGACAGTAGAATGAATTGGACATCACTTTCCTACATTCATATACGAATACACGACGAGTGTACCTCCCCATCACGTACAACCACCAGAATGGGAGGTTATACTCCATGTACGTATGATAAGTCAAAATACTTTCTACTGTCATGAGTAACTAAAAAGAACAAATAAAAAAATTTTAAAAATAATCAGATGGCACTTTAGCAAGGACTACTTATTATTTGGCTGATAAGTCGAGTCCTCTGTCCAGGGCCTGCTGGATAGCAGGAACCTGGGTGAAGAGTCTCTTGGGGAAATGGGAGGCCTTAGAGAGCACCTCCCATGTATGGTGGAACTCACTGGCCATAGTGTAGGAAGAGGTGGGGAGAGGAGTGAGACTCCCTTCCCTCCTCCCGTCCTGTGCTCCTGGAAAATAACCCAAATAATAGGACGCCAAACACAAATTCTTCCTCCCTATGTTCTTCTCCCCCAAGTTTTAGAAATAGTTGCTCCTTCATTGTGAGCTAAAGTTGTTTTCCTCCATGTTATGATCAGATGGGAAAAAATAAGGTCAAAATGAATGGCGGACTATAAAAATGAATGTTTTTCAGTCCTAGATGGAAAACAAGTCATAATGTATATGGGGAAATTCAAAGTTAGGCATTTTTCAAAAATAGTTTTCACTTTCTTTAAACATGGGAAAAATCAGAAGAGTGAAGATATCTTAGGGCTGGGGATGTGGCTCAAGCGGTAGCGCGCTCGCCTGGCATGTGTGCGGCCCGGGTTCGATCCTCAGCACCACATACAAAGATGTTGTGTCCGCCGAAAACTAAAAAATAAATATTAAAATTCTCTTCTCTCTCTCTCTCTCTCTCTCTCTCTCTCTCTCTCTTAAAAAAAAAATATATCCTAGACAAGGAGGCAGGCTTTATAAGTAAGCAATGAAGGAAAGGAACAGGATCAGGGAGGTAGGAGGATCTGGGGGATCATCAAGCACACACATGAACAGCTCAACTCAGAGAGGCTGTGTGCTCTCCTGAGGTCACACAGCTTAGGTAGAGACAAAGTTAAGAGAAAATTAAAACAGGTTAAATCAAGAGGAAAAACTAATTTTTTGACTTGTAGTATAGTGCTTGTCCCTTTGTACAATGTGGCTGTCTTTTTGGCCATTGCTCAGTCATTTTGGAAACTCAATTAGTGACATAATGGAATTTTCTGGAATTCATACAGCAAAGAAGTGAGCCAACTTCATTCTATTTCTTGTTGGCTTGTTTTGGTGGAATGTATAAACAATTTACCACCAGCCACCATTTCACGGTCTGAAAAGAGTAGGGAATTAAAGAGATCTTGTTCAGTCTCTCAGTGGAGCCAAGCACTGTGACATTAAGGCACAAGGGTATAGTTGGACTAGTTTGAATTTGAGATACTTTGATGGGTTTGGGGACGAGACGAGAGAGGAATTAAAAGGAATGGATGCTTTCTGGAACCCAGGAGAGCCTGAGGTCAGGCAAAATTGCTGTCCAGTGAACCCTGATCTGCTGCTGTCCTCTCGGGGCAAATACCACCATGCATTGCTCTTATGAGCAGCTTTCTCTCTGAAAGAGGAGCATGGTTGGCTTGCAGAACTGAAGGACTCTTTGTGCAGGAGTGCTGCAAGAGTCAACCCAGAACAGCTACGGAGAGCTGCGGAAACAGCTGGGTGGTGCGGAAACCTGCGAGTGTACCTGGGAGGGGAATCTTACCTGGACATTAGCAAAGCAGGAGCACAGAGTAGGAACTGGGGCTTGGACACAGCTCTCCTGGCTCTTCCCACAGGTGTGTCCCCACAGAATCACTGTCAGCATTTCCAGTGGCTTTGAGATAGTATGGTAGCTCGAGAGGAGTTGAGACACAACCTCTCTTTCTGGGTTTCCTTTTGAATAATTACATCTGATCCACCCAGGGAGAGTTGTTGGGAGGGCTCGGGTCACTGAATTAAGCTAAGTCTGGCCTTTGCCCAGATCAAAGCATTTTGCCCAGTTTCTAACCACTGAATTAAACATCGGAAGTCTGAAGTTTTTCCCTGGTTTAGAACGACACCATCCTGGGCGGCACAACCTCCAGAACATTCCCAGAGGAGGGACGTGTGACTTTCATGAGCCTGATGTTATGCCCTTCACCCAGGAAGATGAAACCCTGGACCAGAAATCTCTCCTCCCCGGCAGCGCATGCTCGTAGTCCTCACTGGTCCTCATTCTGGAGTCTGTTCTACACCTTTCAAAAACCAGGACCGAGCCTTTCTCCCACCCAGAGGTTGGGAACAGGGATATTGTAGAAGAGATGGAATCAAATACTAGGGATGGGCCGTTGTTGTCAAGGGTGGCCTTCCTGGGTGAATGACCTAATAGGATCATGAATGTCAACCGTCCCTCCTCCAGGAGTGCTCTGGAGGTGGTGCCACCCAGGACAGAGCCCAAGACCGAACACATCTTGTTTTATCAAGAAAACCCTGAGGGACCCCAGACAACTGAAGCCAAATGACTGATAGTTTGCTTCCAGCCAGATATCTGTAAAGGCCGAAAGGAGCAGCTGTCCAAGGGTCAGGGAGATAGGCTTTGTTCCTGTCTAGTCACTGTGAGATGACAGGGTCAGAGGGTCACTCAGCTCTGGTGAATGCTGCATGTCCTAAACCCGGCATGGCTTACTTGGAGGAAGGTAAGGAGATGGGGACCTAGGGAAAGGGCATCTTATCAAGACTCTGAGGGACCTCCAGGTGGCTCTGCCCCAGACCCAGATCAGCAATAGTTAGTAAATACATATCATGGGCAGAAAACTGCTCTGGATGCTGAAGGGAGTGACAAGGGCTATAAAGGTTCTCTGTCCCTTGGGGTGGAGGAATGCATGAAGATACAAGAGATAGAGACATTCATCGTCACCCTTAGCTGCCCAGAGACTGACACAGCACCCGGCCATGCACAAGCAATTAGAGAGCTGAGAGCAGCCTCAGCAACCACCTTGAACAACCCTCTCCCTGATTAGCAGATAAGAAACAGATGCCCAGAGGGGGGAAGTGATGTCCCCCACACAGCTGCAGAGAGGCAGGTTGGAAGCAGACCCCCAGGCTGCCAGAGCCCTAGGAGGCTTCTGTCCTGCCCGTGCTGCCCACCTCTGCTTGTGAGTTATGGGCAAGAAGAAGTGAGAGAAGCCAAGTCCTCCAACCACTGGGGGTTTGAATCCCCTCTGTGATGTCACTGGTATTTTCAAACAGGACAGTGTGTGGCTTTGCCTCTCTTTCATCAGCCACAGGCTGATGATTTTGTAGAACTAAATTACAAGCATAACATAAGGAGCACCCCGACCCTGAACTTGACATGAATCTTTCTGACATTGTTGGGCCAGCCTGTCTTGCACTCTTGGCTTTCTCATTAGATCTATGGACGGTAGGACATGAGGGCTAGGGCCAGACTGATGGAGTCCAGTCTCCCCACTGCGCTACTGTGGGACCTGGAACTTCTCTTTCCTTTAGTTTTCTTGCCTGAACAGTAAGGAGGTGGGACCGGATCCTCCAAAGCAGGCAGTGGTGGGTGGGAGAAGGAAGCACCCCAAAGCCTTTTTTCTCAGTTGCAAACTAGTGTCTCTTGTTTTGTTTGCCTTGCTGAGAACAGATACTCCACTATGACCCCTGCCTCCCTGCTTTCCTTCTGTCCTCAATATTCACCAATGGGAGCACCAAGCTGACCATGGCAGTAGAATGCAGGAACTTTGAGTTGGTATTGAGGAAGACAGTGTGGATGAGAATTGGGCCTAGAAGCCCAGGTGACATCCAACATCAGTGAGACAGGGGGCAGCTATGGGTTCAATGAAGATACCTATATCAGAGATCTGGCCTTGAATGGTGGGGCCCATGACATCTAAAACCTCAGGCCATATCAGCGGAGGAGGACTCAGTGACCTCCTAGGTACTCAGGGCCTAGTCTGGAAGCCAGTGGGATTAAGGGACTAGAATCACCAGGGAGGGGACTCAGGGACCTGGATTTTATCTGGCACCTCCAGTGATTTTTAGATTTAAGTTTTAGAAGCCTGGATGTGGTCCATCCTTCTCACTTACAAATGAGGATCGGCTCTTTCCCTATACTCTGTTTCTTTCCATATGGTATTTGTAGAGAAGTAGTGTTGAATCCCAGCATTGCTCCTTCTCCTAAGGCATGGTCTTCAGGGAGACAGAAAGTCAGGTAACAGAATGTGGGGGAGAGATGGCTGGGAAGTGCTCCAGGCCTCAGGCAGAGGCTGCCTGGTTTCCTCTTGCATACTGGCCCCCCAAATGTGTTAATGCTGGTGTGAATCTGGTCTCAGATGTTACCGGTGACTTTCTGACTAAGGATCCCTCACTTTTCATAAGCCAGAGTTGCAGGGCACTAGGTGTCTCCACTGGGTTCTTTTAGAAGCCACTGTCCCCTCCTACCTAACCCAGCAGAGGCCTAACCTTGAGGTCAAGGACTGAGAACAAAATGCAAGTAAAAGCATCAGTCTCCTCAAAGCTGACTCACTGAGAGTTATCCCAACAGCAGCCAAACCACTGTATAAGGCAGGGACAGCTCGATTTAGGGCCTGTATAAATTAGGAAATGTGTAGCACTAAATGGAAAAATAATAGGTAGAGTTATTTACAAAGCTAATAGGCAAATTTGGCATTCTGTGTGCTCAGACTTTTAAATATTTACAACCAAGGACATATAGGAGTGATATTTCTGCAGGGACCTTTCTGATGGAGTAGTGTCCACCTCAAAGAGCCACTTGCTAAGCCTTTCTGAGATTTTGTTCTATGCTTTTCATGTTAATGATGGTCAAATGTTCTGGGGTCACCTTAGTAAACATTGTGTGTTAACGCTTTGAAGGTTCCCAGGGGTCCAGTGGACTGGGATACACCCATAACTCAGGAAGAACTACCCAGGAAAGAGAGATCTTTGCTCATTATAACAGATAGAAGGGTTAAACCTATGCAACTTAACACTGAAAAACCACAGGATCTCCTTGCCAATGCATGTTGTTTGAGGTGGGCCCTGGAGACCCTTTCTGGAAAGTTTTTCTAGAAATGTGAGAATTTTGTGTCTTCTTAGAAGAACTCAAGCTGCTCTTAGGGAGTTAGGTCCAACTCCCAGGAAGAGGCTTACTATTGTTTGAATCTTAACTGTCCCCCAGAGGCCAATGTGTTAAAAGGCTTGGTCCCCAGGGTGGTGCTCTGGGGACGTGATAGAGCCTTTGAGAGATGGGGCCTGGTTCTTAGGTCATTGGAGTCAGGCCCTAAAAAGGGACTGTTGGACCCAGTTCCTCTTCCTCTTTTTGCCTCTGGTCACGAAGCAAGCAGTTTTGCTCTATCATGTGCTTCCACGGTGATATGGGAGCACATAGGCCCCAAACAACGGGGCCATTTGATCATAGACTGAAACCTCCAAAACTATGAGCCAAAATAACCCTTTTCTCTCTATAAGTTGTGTTGAGAGCCATAGCCAAGTAGGAATGACGCATGGCAATTTCCTTGTCAGCCTACCCAATGTTGCTTAGAGGGAGGACTCTCCATTGTGGAAATGGGCTTGCCTTGGACCCAGGTCATTTGCAGTGACATTGCATGAATGTTTGAGAAAGGTGACCCTGCTCAAGGACCAGGGCAGATCCGGGTTTAGGGCGGTTCCAGGTTTAGGGTGTGGATCCTGCTAGGAATAGGGCGTATCCTGCTGCCTCAGGCGCCTGCTCCTTGAGTTCCCGTTGAGTTCTCACGGGATTCAGAGAGTATTTGGGGATGCAGAGCCCGGTGGAGGTGAATTTTCCCAGAACGTGCGTGTAGAGAGCTGGTGAGAGTCGAGAATAAAGAGTTGCTGTTTGAATCTACAAGGTGTGTGGTGGCTCGGTTATGTTGTGCCCAGCCAGACTGCGGCAAAGTTGATTATCTCAGGCATTTTGTTATGAGTGACAAAAAGCTAACAGAGGCTTCTTGGGAATTTTGAGACTTGGAGAGTTGACCTTACCAGGGAACCCTGAAAAGAGGAGGGGCTGACCGGGAACAGGTACTCCACTATGACCCCTGCCTCCCTGCTTTCCTTCTGTCCTCAATACTCACTAATGGGAGCACCTAGCCCTTCACACACCCTGCACCCAGGGAAACAATCCTTAGAGAGTTAAACAACTTATCCAAAGTCCACTAAAGTGAGTGGTTTCAAACATGTGTCCACACTGCAGTAGATGAGGAGTGCCTGGGGGACATTCCCAAGTATTTATGAAAGTAATGTGATGCTTCTAGTTATTGAAGAGTGCTTTGCTGCACCTCAGATTCCTAATAACATCCACTCTCAGGGGTGTGGACAGCACTGAATGAGATAACACATGTGTCTGCAACTCCCAGCATTTTTTTCTGGAACATGGAAGACTCATAATAGCTACGATTTTTACTGTTGGAGGATAGAAAGAAAGAGATGGGTTAGTTGAAGCCTACCCAGTGCTTTCTATGATCCATCTTGGAGAAAGATTGATGTGCTTTGGGAATTAAAAGTGTTACAAATTGTCACCTTCTCCCATTGAGACGTGACAAATCATCAAACCAATTGACCAACAGTAAGACCAATGTTTAGAGATGATTATATGAGATTGCTTTTCTTTCTTTCTTTCTTTTTTCTTTTTCTTTTCTTTTCTTTTTTTTTGGTACCAGGGATTAAACCCAAGGACACTTTACCACTGAGATGTATCCCCAGCCCTTTTTATTTTTTATTTTGAGAGAGGGTCTGAGCCTGGACTCAAACTTTCGAACCTCCTGCCTCAGCCTCCTGAGTCATTGGGATTACCCATGTGTGACACCACATCTGGCTAGAGATTGGATAATGATGTATGCAAGACTGGACTAGAGAAGAAATTAACAAAATTACAAATACAAAGCAACAAAGAGTCACCAAGAAAAGAACTTATTAGCCAACCTACCAAGACCAGAAAGAGAACCCAATATTCACCAATAGAAGCTCCTAGCTCTGGGAGACCTTGGCACACCCTGTACGCAGGAAAACAGTCCTAAAAGAGTTAGGATAAGCAGCTTGTCATGAGCATCTACTTGTGTTGAGGATGGTGCCGGCAGGGGTTTGTCCCTCTCAGGGAGGCAATTCTGGAACTAGAGGCTAAATTGGGTGCTTGGTGGACATATTCAGATCACAGACACTTCTGCAATGATAGGGAAAGACCATCCTAGAAGACTTAGGCGAGCCCAAGTCTAAAATTTTTCGTAACTGATGCAGTGTTGACCTCCCTTCTGAAGCAGTGTTATATTTATTAAGAAAGATTTTTGCAGCTACCCTTTTACTCAAATTGCAACATTTGATGTTAAATTCCAGTGAGAGCCATTCTCCTGAGAACACATCCAAATCCCCTTAGGGGAACGTCTTTTGAAGTTCAGTATGCTAGAAAGATGTGATTGTTTCCACCAATCAAAAAATGACAAGGAACCATTTTTGTTGGTTCTCCTGCACTTGTGCAGCTGTTGGAGTCTGTAAAAAGGAATATCAGAGTATTTTGAGATTTCAAAGAGTGCTTGTGGCAAGCAATGTCCCATTCAAAGATAAAACGTAGTTTTAGGAAGTTGGTCAGTAGATTCCCGGAAAAATATCTTCCTCATCTTTGATGATTCTATAAGCCAGTGGTTCCAGACTTCTGGAATTTATGAGCCAGAATAAGTTGTTTATTTAAATTAGGGAACGTGGAGTCCAATGAAAGATTAATAGCATCTGATTTTGCCAAATGAGAACATTTAGAAATTCTTAGTGTCTGGTATCATCAGTTTCTACAAAAGAAAGAACTTTTTCCATGTTAAAAAGAATGAGAACATAGACTTAAGAATAAAATAGCCCCCTCTCTAGGAAAGATACTAGGTATCCTTAATGTTGTGGCATATTCTACACCAGCTAGGTTGTAGCAAATATCTGTATATTATCTTTCCATTTGGAGCCGCTGGGCTGCGTTTCCCCACCTCCCTTGGATAAAGGGCCCTTGGGACTAGTTCTCACCAGTGGAGATGCAGTGGGCCAGGGGCTGAGAGCAGGTGAGCCTTTCTATCCTCCTTTCCCATGTCCTCAAACATGGCAGGACCCCTGAATGGAAGAAGCTCAGTTCCCAGAATGACCAGCAGAACAGCCTTCACCTTCCTGAGCTGTGATAAAACTGTGAAATGAACCTTTATTTTGTTAAGCTTCTGAGATTCGAAGTTGTTTGTTAATGATACATATTATTTATTTTTAACTTATACACACTAATTCATAAATAACTATATTCATACATTTACTTGTGATTGAATCACATGTGTTATTTTTTTCTTACTGCTCTGTGACCAGTGAAAAGTTTATGAAAGATGAATTTAGGAACCACTGACCTATTACTGGGATTCAGGAGAAACCAGAAGAGTAGAAGTTCAAGAATCATGACAGTTTGTGTTTATCCTCTTGACTTAGAATCTTGCTGTTTTATTGAAAGCCTAGTGAACTTTTTGATTCAAGTGTTAATATGCAGGAAAAAAGTGGTCAAGTGGCCCCAGGAAAAGTCACACAAAAATTAAGTGCTCTAGAATGTAACACTACAAAAAATCTGATTGAGAAGAAACCAGATATCCATATACCTCAATTAGAAAAAGAAAACTTTCAAATAACTTCAAGCCAAAGGTAGTATATTTTAAAAGGAGACTGAGGGAAAATAGAACATGGGATTTATAGGACTTGAATGTTGATTCTAAGTTTGAAGATGTTATGATTGATAATAGCAAGATTTGATGACCGTATGCTCTAACAAGTTAATGGATCAACAATACACAAATGCAGCCTCTTCAGGTTATCAAATCACTTTTCAGTGTAAAATCAGTCTGAAATCAGCCTTTTTTGTGTGTAGTCACACTCTGTCCAACATCTGGAAAGTCCCCAGTAGTTGCAGAAAGACAAATGCTAATGGGGCTTTCATAGCGGATTTTACACACACATACACACACACATACACCATCTGATTATATTAAAAGTGACATTTATTTTTTATCAAAGGTTACCATTACTCAATTTGGTGAGAGAAGGGACCACTGGTTAGTCATCTGGTAACCTCCCCAAGAATAGCCATTACATAGACCTTAGTGCAGAGTCAGTATGTTTTCACTGACTTAGCCATGGATTGAGTGAGCTCCTTCATGTATAGGACTTTGATCTGAATGATTATAGCTGTTTCCACAAACTCAAGATGTCTTCAAACATGAGGAGCCACATGTCTGGCTTTCTCTTTTTCATGCCTGCTGTGTGTTCTTTGGCAAATAGGTCAGTAGCTCAAGGCCTTGGCTACTTATGCCATATAGATTCTTAGTTGTTTTTTTTTTTTTTAGAATAAATGGGATAATACATAAAGAGCATGATACACAGCATGATGGTTTTTGTTATTTAAAGAGATGTGCATATCCCGTGAAAGTAACTTTCCAAACATGTTTGGATTCATGAATGTTAACTGGAATAAATTGTGGTCCTCACACAGTAGACAGCTCTCATTTGTTGCCTAGGTCCCAGAATGCTAGTTAAAACTTCAGTCAAATTATTACAACTGGAGGGATTCATCAAATGGGTGAAAATTTGACAAAGACATTGACAATGTAGCTTTGTCTTTACCATTTACAAATCTCAGGAGTGCTCCTGGGACAGAAATGAGCGGGAGGTGGAGACTTAAAATGGAAAGTACCATGACAGGCATCTGAAGTTTCTTTTGGATTAGGCTCTGATTAAAGAATGGAAAATATTTTTGCAATGAAAATTCTTGTCATGAAGCCAAACACCTTTGTTGAATTAGCTTCCTCTTGGGAGAGCTGAGATTCCCCTTGGGTGAGGCACCTCATCTCTTTGGGGACTGACACCCACCTGTAACCAGTGATCTTAGTTGGGATGCTTCTGAGCCTAGGATTTCTGGGAATTAATTTTTAAAAACCAGATTATTATAAATCGTTTTGCCTCAAAACAGTTAAATATCTAAACACCTTCATACTTGATCTGTGTTTTAACTACAAAAGTACAGTGTTTTGCACATATCTACAAAATATGTTTATATGTTTAGTTAAAAATGATTACAGGTCTAATTGCAAAGGTATATTACATATATTTCTACAAAATGTTTATATGTTTACTTAAAAATGATTGCATATTTAATTACATAAGGATAATATTTTTTACATTTCTATAAAATGTTTGTATAATTAAATATGATTACATGTTTAATTACAAAAGTGCAATATTTTGTATATTTCAACAAAATATGTTTAGTTATAGATTTGGAAAGTGAATAAAAGCATAAAGGATTTTTAAAATTGCCCATAATCATTCTTCATTTTAAAGCCTATCTTTTATATATTTTTGTCTGTTGTATGCATATGCATAAGTTTTCTTCTTTTTGATATCAGGTACTGAACCCAGAGGTGCTTAACCACTGAGCCACATCCCCAGACCTTTTTTATTTTATTTAGAGATAGGGTCTTGCCAAGTTGCTTAGGGTTTCCCTAAATCCCTAAATTGCTGAGGCTGGCTTTGAACTCATGATCCTCCTGCCTCAGCCTCCCTAACTGCTGGGATCATAGGTGCGCCACTGTGCCCTGCCAAACTTTTATGTTATGTATGTGTGGTATATGTATTACACACTTTTAATAAGCTCATGTTTGCAAACTGCTAGGAACTGGCTTTTAAATGTAACCCATCATGAGCATTTCCCCATTCATTATCACTCTTCTCCAGAATGGCTGTAGAATATTCTTTCACAGTGAGTTTTGCTGTTATCTGTCCACCAAGTTCAGAAAACCCTTCCTCAGACCATGCTGGGCACATACATCCCTGCCAGCTCTGTGATCTAGAGGACATGTGTTCTGGGTGGGCACCCCACGAAGGACTGGCATACTCTTCTGTACCCACTGTCCTGCTCCGTGTGTCCCATGAGTTCCACCGAATCCATGAGCAGCTCCAGACTCTGCCTGAGATTTTCATGATCTCAAACTACCCCTTCAAGGGAGGGAAGGAGAGGCTGCCTTTGGTTTAGGCCATCTTGCATATGAAAGAAGGCAGTCTGGCCCAAGAGTTAAACACCACAGGCTCTGGTGCCAGGCTGACTGGGTTTGAGCCCCTGTCCCACTGCAGACCAATCCCAGACCTCCAGCAAGGTCCCAAACCTCTCTAGCTGAGACAAGATAACAATCAGAGTGCCTGCTTCCAAAAGTTGTTATGGTAACTAAATAAGAAATCCATACAAAGCAATTGCACAGTGTCTGGAAAAGAGGAAGAGCTCAGTACACGCAGGCTGTGATAAGTGTTACCTTAAGTCCTGAGAGAGTAGGGGGAAATGGGATAAGGTCCAGAGAAGAATCACAAGAGGAAACCGAGTCTAGGCAGGATCCTGGTGTTGCTGGTGGAAGGGCTGCATGATGATTAGTTTTCTGTGTCAACCAGGGCAGGTGGTGGTGCCAAGGTATTGGATCCAACAATAGTCCATCTGTTACTGTTTATTTCCTAAATGACAAGTACTCCAATCAGGAAACTTGGAGTAAAAGTAGTCCCACCCCCAACCCCGTGATGTGGATGGCTTCATTCAATCAGTGAAGGGTGATGAGAAAAAAGACCGAGGTCCCCCAAAAGGGAATAAATTCTGCCAAAAGACTAATTTTGAACTTGAGCAGCAGTATCAGCTCTATTTTGGGTCTCCAGCCCATCTGCTTGCTCTGCAGATTTTGGATTTGACAGTCCCTAAAACCATATGAGTCAATTCTTTAAGATAAATCTCAGTCTTAGATGGATGGATGGATGGATGGATGACAGATAGATAGATAGATAGATGATAGATAGATACATAATATAATCTATTTTTTCTGTTTCTCTGGAGACCCCTGATTAATAAAGACTGTCATATAAAGTATAGGAAAATCTAAAGAGGCAAAATGGAACAGATGAATGCTCAGTGCATTAGTCAGCTTTGCATCACTGTGACCAAAATATCTGACCAAAGAACTTAGAGGAGGAAAAGTTTATTCTGGGCTCACAGCTTCAAAGGTTCATTCCATGGTTGCCCAACTGCACAGCTCCGAGCCTGAGGTGAGGCAGAACATCATGACAGAAGGGCACTCAAGTATGTATCTCCAGGAAAATGGACGAGACAAAAATGAAAAAAGAGCTTTGGATGAGGAAGTCCTGGAGATTTCCCCAAATTATTTCCAAACAAGTCAGCACTGGAAAATAAGTGCCCCTTGAATTCTCTTCTCTCGGTCTTTCCTTCCTAATTCCTGGGTACACAGCAGACCTACCTCTTTGGTAGTTTTATTTATTTGTTTGTTTGTTTTTGTATGGGGGATTGAACCCAGGGGCACTTAACCACTGAGCCACATCCACAGCCCTTTTTAATTTTATTTAGAGACAGGATCTCACTGAGTTACTTAGGGCCTCACTAAATTTTGCTGAGGCTGACTTTGAACTCATGACCCTCCTGCCTCAGGCTCCCAAGTTGCTGGGATTACAGGCGTGTGCCACTGTGCTGGCTCTAGTAGTTCTATTTAATGCCTGCTACTGCCTAGAAATTGTAGTTGCCAATTTCTGCTCCAACTCAAGGTCACCTGAATGACACTGGAAAATAACTGTCACAAATAATTTCTTCTAAGGGGTTTCATTGGCAATGCAGTTCCCTCCAACTGTGGTGAAGGCTCTGAATGATGTGCAGTGTATGAGGACAGAGGGCTCAGGGAGATGCAGTGCCTTACACCAAACAGTACTTCTCAGACTGATTTTTTTCTTTTGTCCCTGGGATTTAACCCAGGGGAACTTTACCACTGAGCTACTTTCCCAGTCTTTTTATTTTTTATTTTGAGACAGGCTCTCACTAAATTGCTGAGGTCCTTGCTAAGTAGCTGAGACTTGCCTCAAACTAGTGATCCTCCTGCTTCAGACTCCCGAGTCACTGGGATTACAGGCATATGCCATTGTGCCTGGCTCAGATAACAGTTTTTATGGATCAAAAGTTTCAGATATTGCCAGGCATGGTGGCATACACCTGTAATCCCAGTGGCTTGGGAGGCAGAGGCAGGGGGATTGCTAATTTGAGGCCAGACTCAGCTACTTTGCAGTCTCTGTCTCAAAATTTAAAAAAAAAAATAATGTGTATGTTACAAAGAAAAAAAATCAAATGAATATGCAAAATATAATATGGCCTTCCTCCCACATTAGTTTAGTAAATGCTTGATATCCTGTAGTGAAAAAACTCACTGAATTTAGTTTAGCTTCACAGTAATCCCAGGTGGGATTACTTCCCTTCCCCCACCCCCATGTGATGATGATCTACATACCAATAGCTTGAAAATTTCACACCCAAACTAATGAAGTTAAAAGAAATGGGGAATGGTGAGATTTCAGATAACTCTGAGCAACAAGAGAAGAAACGTCTTGAACAAGACCATGGAGATGGATACCTAATGTATGGTTTAGATATAAGTTTTTCCCCAAAAGCTCCTGTGTTAGATAATGCAAGGAAGTTTAGAGATGAAGCGATTGGGTTGAGATCCTTAATCTGATCTGTGCATTAATCCACTTAAATGGGTTAACTGGGTGGTAGCTGTAGGCAGGCAGGGTACAGCTGGAGAAGGGGGTCATGGGGTCCTTCCTTTGAGGTATATCTTTTTGCCCCTGATGATTGAAGCTCTCTGATTCCTGTTGCCATGTCCTGAGCTGCTTTTCTCTGCCAAAATGTTCTGCCCCACCTCAGACCTAGAGCCACAGAGTTGACTGTCTATGGACTGAGACTCACCCTGAGTACCAAATAAACTTTTCCTTCTCTAAAATTGTTCTTGTCTGGTCTTTTGATCACAGCTTCAAAAAAAGCCAACTAAAGCACCTACATCCTCCTTCATCTCCAGCCAACCTCTTCTTCCTCTGGCAAGTTTCTCTGGATTCTTTCAGGTTCTGTGCCCTTTTCACTCAGAAAAGATTCCATCAAGAAGCCCTCTCTTAGCTGGGTGTGGTGGTGGAGGCCTGTAATCCCAGCTACTTGGGGTGCTAAGGCTGAAGAATAGCAAGTTCAAGGCCAGACTCAGCAATTTTGCAAGACCTGCACATGCTGGTACCAGCTGTAGTTTCACTTTTGCTTGGGAGGGAGGATCAGGCTCAGTTTCCTGATTGCTTGGCTCAGTTCCTTTCCTCAATGTGTTGTCATGTTGTCCACAGAGCAAGGCTACGCTTTGTTGCAAAGATTCCACAAATGCAGAGCTCAGCTTCATATATATATATATATGTTTATGTTTTTCAACTTTTTAAAAAATGAAACTGTGATAATAAACACTCACTCTTGATTTGACAAGCACCATGCTTTAGCATACTAAAGATCACTACTATGATGATTTTACTGCTGAGTGATTTTGTTTAACCCAGACCTGGAAATAGCATTTCTCTTGATGGCTCTGGGTATATATTTGAGTGTCTTAAGAGACACGTCTTTGAACAGAGCTTGTAGCCCTGGCCTGATCTGTTCCAGAATTCAGGCCTGTGCATGTCCTCTAAGGTAAGTTATTGCAAGGGAGTATCTTGATCCATGAACATGGAGTGACCAGGCTCTACCAAATGCTGGGAAAGGTTTGGATGCATATTTTCAGCAGTGTGCTATCTCATGGAGGGAAAATCAGTTGTACAGTAACAAGTGGACATGTAGTACATTGCAGTGTGATGGCATCATATGAGTTTCCTGCCTTCATACTTACAAATGTTGTGCACATATACGTAAATGTGCATGAATGTTTATATTTATCTTCTACCTAAAGGGGTAAAAAAAATTAGGCTTTTAAATAACAACAACAACAATCCAAAATAAAGATCAAGATGAAGAAGACGAGTCTGACCAGAACCAAGCACCTGTCCAGAAAGTAAAAGTCATGTACAGAAAACTCATTCATAGTCATGCAAAGACACGACAAACATTAATAATTATTTGTCATTGGGGTTCACCTTTTATGGTTCTAACAATTATGAGATGTACTTCATGCAGTAAAAATTTGCAAAATCGTTTTACAGTGCCTGCCAAGTTACAAATGGCATTTTGAAACAATATACAGTAAGAGTAAAATTAAGATTATTGGCATCTCATAATGTGTCTTGAGTTTACTGTTCCTAGAAAATGGAATATGAACTGAAATGAAAACTGAGCATGAAAACTCACATGTAGTGTCATTCAAAGTAGATGCACTCTGAAGGAGAGAATGGAATGTGCCACCAGGGGCAACTTTGCTAAACTTCTGTTATTCACAGTGCTGCAACTGGCTACTATAAAAATTCAGCCACTGCCATTATCTGACAAGAGTCTAGGGTGGAATGCAAGAATGATCACCCAAGGTGCTGAATGAGTTAATTCAAAGGCTGAGATTTTGTGAAATCTTTATAGCTCCAGTGGGTGAGACTCTGCTCTGCTTGCTTTCCTTATTATAAATTCATGCAGGCAAATATGAGAAAGATTTATTACTTTGTAAAACTCTTGACATGTGTGGAACAGAAGAAGAAATTTTTAGGTGTTTAGATCAGTTTTTAACATACCATCAAATAAATTGGCAGAAATATAAGATATCATGAAAACAATGGTAGGGAAAATCTCAGAAGGAGCAGTTCATGTCAAAGATGTAATAGGAGTGAGCTCTGGTGCTATAGCATTTAAAAGGTGATAGCATTTTTCAAAACTGCACTGTGTGGCGCCCTCCAAATGATTGATTTCAAGAAGGAATAGTGTTTACACTGCAAACTTTGGTGTTTAATGTAAATAATACAAACAGTGAATTCTAGAATTTACTTTTCACACTGAAGACCAATGTCAAATGAGATGAGAAATTACCAGTGTTTATTTGTGGTTCTTGTTGGTGGGGAAGAAAGACCATTACCACACTTTCTCTGCAATATAACAAGTGAGACCACTAACAGTTGATGCATAAAATATTAAATCTATTATATAGATGCTGTGTTTCATATTATATATTTAATATATGCAGACTTTATATATAAATATACATATAAACATAAATTGTATATATAAATAAATAGTGTGAGTATATGTATACATATGAGAATTATTATTTTTTTTATTGAACCCAGGGAGCTTTACCACGGAGCTACATTCCCCAGTCCTTTATATTTTTTTATTCTGAGATAGGGTCTTGCTAGGTAGCTGAGGCTAGCCTCTAATTTGCAGTCCTCCTACCTCTGCCTCTACTGAGTTGCTGGGATTATGGGTGTGCACACCTGGCTACTAGACTTAATTTTTAGAACAGTGTTAGGTTTAAAGTTCTCTTTGCCTCAATTTCCCCCAGTATTAGCAACTTATATTAGTGTGACATTTGTCAGAACTGATGAATCTATCTGGATACTCTATTACTTATCAGAGTTCATAGTTTACCTTAGTGTTCATTCCTCATGTGTATCCTATGGATTTTGACAAATGTGTAATGTCACATATCCCATTACGGTGTCACACAAAATAGTGCCAACACCTGAAGAACTGTTGTGGTTTTAATAAGTCAAAAGAGCCTACTTTGGAAATCAGAACAACCACGTTCTTACTCATGAGTAAGGTTTATCAAAGAACAATTTTCTTGTAACAAAAAGAAAGCTTGGGAATAACTATATGAAGGTGGATCTTCTTTTTGTTACCTATTTTTCCTTGCTTTCATTTACACAGAACCCTTCTCAAGTTGCTCAGGGGTAAGGAGCAGAAAGGTGGGAGGGCAATTATGGTTAGAAGTGCTTGTGAATTTATTCTGAAACTCTAGTGTCCATAACAAAACATTTTTTAAAAAATTCTCCACTTGGAAAGTAGACTATATCCAAGGGATTGTGTGAATACACACTCTTAATAACAGTTAACATTTATTTTAGCTTGATGTCCTAAGTACTTTACATGGATTATAACCTTACATCCACTCATCCATCTTATGAAGTAGATACTATTATTATCTCCATTTTACTGAAGTGGAAAATAAATATAGCAAAGTTAAATAGCTTGTCCAAGGTCATTCTATGGTGGTTAAGCTGGGATCTGAGCCTAGGCAGGCCGACTCCTGATCCTGAGTTCTTAACCACTAAACTATATTGCTGTAATTATATACATTTATTTATATACATTTGTTTATTTAATGGGAAAAGAAAGTAAGTTTCATATAATGTGTCTAACATTGGAGCAGAGACAAGTGGTCAAATAAAAATGGTTTGTAAAGACTTTATGCTGAATTTATAAATGCATAAATCCCAACCCTTGCTTTTTGAAATTGGAGTAAATTATTGCTCAAATACATGTTGCAATTGGAAGACTTTGGCTACCGCTATTGCTGTGAACAATGAAGTCCTTCATCTCTGATCCAGGAGCCTTGTGTCTTCTGCCAGTATTCAAGCACTGCAGAATCCTACCTTGCTAGTTTGCAAGGGTGAAACCTCAGATCCTTTAGCAATTCTTGACATCTGTATTTGGACTTTTCATTTTCTGAAAATATTTTCACTGGAGCTGGGGGTGTAGCTCAATGAAGGAACACTTGCCTAGCATGCACAAGGCCCTGGGTTTGATCCCCAGAACTGCAAATAAAACAAAATTAAATTAAATTAATTTCCATATGGAATTCTTCTCACCAGTACCCAGATGTCCTACCTAGATGAATGACACGTATCAAATAAAGCTTTGATTAAAGTTAAATGACTTCTACTGAAAACTTTCCGGGGGTTCTCTTCCATGCTGGTCTCACAGCTACTGTGTATTTTATAGGTTAATATCCCAATTTCTCAAATGAGGAAACTGAGGCTTGGGGACATATTTTTGCCAATGCTCCACAGCTTAAAAAATGTTAGAACTAAGGTCTGAAACTAGTCCAACGTTATTTCTACCATCATCGTCTCATGAAGCATTTTAACTACAAAAATTTTAATTTCCCAACCAAATTATGAAGGCCACTGGGAAAGGAAGAAGGATTGTTTAAGGAGAAAATGTGGGCTTCGAACAAGAAAAAAAAGAGAGGTGGAAAAAAAGAATGAGGATGAAAGAAAACAGAGAGAGGAGACACAGGAAAGATGGCACAGTAGTTCCAAGTGCCCTCACAGGGCAAATGGAAATTTGGGGTCCCTAAAACATGGGCTAGGAGGAGGAGGGGGGAGTGGGGCTGGCTTAAGGAGCATGGCACAGGTCCATGGAAAATTCCGAATGTAGCCCGCAGTGGGAAGCTTGGAAGAAGCCAAATAGCCATCTAAATAAAGTGTCAATCCGAACAGTCAACTAGCAAGAGTCCAGAGAAATGAAGCAGCCATTAGAGGACCCTAGAAGGAGATGAGGATAGAGAACTCGGTTGTTGGAGAGGGTGGACAGGAGAGATCCCACAGCACTGGAAGACTGTGGTGGGTCAGTCTTTGGTCATTGTTGGGCGTGTGTTTGTTTTGTTTTATTTGGAGACCAATAGCCTTGCCTTTGTGCAGAAGAGAACTATTAAGGGGTCAGATCTGGCTTAGACCAAGTGACGTCAATGAACAGTTACGCTGGTTGCCACTCAGGGCAATGAACTCTGGGAGTTAACTTGTTCAAAAGCTGAACTATTCAGACTCAGTTACCAGAGACACCTTCAGTAAACTTTGGTTTCCTTGGTTTTGTATCTATTTCTATTCAGTTGTACATTGAAATACACAGAACCTTGAAAAAATTAGAAATCAAATTTTTAAACCCCCATATACGTATGTTTTAGCATGTGTATTTAGTGATTTTTTTAGCATACAGTCTTTGTCAGCCCCAGCCACTGTGTTTCATTTCATTCAGATTCACACCTTGTTCAGCAAATTCAGACATTCTCTAATGACAATGAAAGTGTCCTGGTTAGCCCTGTCGTCCCCCCGCCCCACTCTCCCTGCAGAACATGATTGAAATACTTGGGGAAAGTTTCTCTTCTTGGAGGGACTGTGAGAGAATGATGAATGGGTCCCTTGTCCTACCGTTCTGTTTCCTAAAGGGAAACAAGTGACAGACAGCTGCTAATCTCCAAGTTTGCATGAGCCCACTTTGCCCTCCATAAAGATCAGTCCCTGCCGTAGGGAACATATGCCCCGGGGGCCAGGCAGTGCTTCATGTTACGCGCTGGGCCTCCGTCTTCATTAGTAACTTCTTTATCAAATAAACACCAGGCTCTGAAGCCACAGGGAACAAGAGCCCACTTCATATAAAACACAATGATAAATGTCTCCAGTGGCTCCAGATTCCAAGTCTTCACATCTGTGAGCTCCCCATCTCCATGGCAACATAAAGTAAATAATACAAAGAGTCCAAATCCAGGAAAAGCACAGCAGGGCATGTCTGTCCTAAAGGAAAACAAGCATTTAACCTGCGCACACACGCCAGCAAGAGGACCCACTGGAAGGCAGCAGTTGATCTGATAGGAGGGAGCAGAGAGCGCAGAGTCGTAAAGCAAGCAGACAGAAAATGTCAGGTTATTTGAAGAAGTGTCGTCTGCTTTCAATAGAGGCCTGAAGGGAACATTGCTTCTTATATTCCTGGTTTTATACTGTATGTACATTACATTTCGTACAAATGTGTTTTGAATTATAAGCTTGTTATGTTACACCAGATTTAAAGGGGACCATAGATTATAAAAGTAATAGTATCAAACAAAGAATTGAGAACTGCCAATTTAGTCTTTACCACGTAACTTCTTAGCTAAGTTGGAGTCTGCCAAATACACTATCTCGGGCTCCTGCCCACCTGAACCTCCCATCATGGACTGCTTCTAGTGTCCCTTGCAGGCCACTGGTATACTCAGGAGGTTCTGTGGCCTCCCATGTCCCCCACAGTGGGGTCAGAGCAGCAAAACAGCCTCTGGGAGAGAAGAATGTGCCCTCAGGGGTACAGGAAACCCATGGGATAGAATATTTTCAAGAATGGGGATTTTGAGTTAATTCAATTTTCTGGTTAACCCATGTGACTTTGGACCTTTTAACTCCCTGACCCTGGTTTAACTCATTTGCAAAGAGAGAGAGGGGGGCGGGGAGAGAGAGAGAGAGAGAGAGAGAGAGAGAGAGAATAAGGGGGATGTGTGTGTGTGTGTGTGTGTGTGTGTGTTGGGGGGTGGGGAATCCATGACCCTAGTTTCCCTGCCAGCCCTGGGAATTCTGCAGTTCTATGAATTGAGCACAAAGCATGATTTTGTTTCAGCCTTTGTGGATAAAAAAATTTAGATTTTCTGGGTTTACTGCTATACTATAGCAAAAGCTGTGCATTGAATACAACCAGAGGACTCTGTGTCTATGCATGATTGTATGAATGGTGTGAAGGGTGACTGTGGCTTAGGGGAAAGACCAGAAGGTCTAGAGGCCATCCCAGTCACTAGGTGTGTGACCCTGAGCAAGTTCCTCAACCTTTCTTGGCCATAGTTTCTCCATTCCCATCAATGGGAACGATGGCCTTCACCTGGCAGCCCTGCTATAGGAATAATTATAAGTGATCAGTAATTTGGTAGCCATTGTACGTTACTGGATTTAGGGTTAGTACTTGGAGAATACTTTTAATCACATGGGTAAGACTTTAAGGTAGTGGGGCTACTTACTTAGTGTAATTGATGGAAAGAAGGCTAGATGCTTGGTGATGGAATTTGCACTTGGCCCTGTGTGTGTGAATCTGCACTGAAGAACCACCCTGGGATTTTCATTTGAATTCCTAACTGTAGCTTTTCACTCTGATTGTGTCCCTCTTTCTCCTAAAAATAGAGTACAATAAAAACATGCTGGTTAAGTGAACAGTCTAGAATGACTTGGCCCCAACAAGTGGGCGTGTTGCTGTATGATTTGGGCGCAATCGTCTTGCCATTTGTGCACACACTGAAAGCCACCTAGAAGTCAGTGGCCACAGTACAGTGACTTTGGAGGACATTTCCTCCATGCTATTAGCCCTTTTCTCTAGATAAGTTTTTCCTCTCTCTACTTCTTCCTTCCTATCTTTTCATATCTCTCTCTCCCTCTCTCTCTCTCTTTCTCTCTCTCCTTTTCCCCCCTTTTCCTTATCTTCTGATTTTTGAATTTAGTTGTAGATGGACACAATACCTTGATTTTATTTATTTATTTTTATGTGGTGCTGAGGTTCAAACCCACTGCCTCACACGTGCTAGGCAAGCCCTCTACCACTGAGCTACGACCCAGCCCCCATCTTCTGATTTTAACTTTTATTTCTTTCCAACTTTGCACTGGTTTGCCGTACTTTGCTTTCCTTATTCCTGTGCCACTTCTCCCCATCCCCTACTGCCCCCCCACCCCATTATTCTTTTTTGTTCCTCATATATTTATATCTGCATCCACAGTACCTGCTGGGAAGCCTTTTCAATGAGATAAATAATGGAAGGGAAAAATGGATTTTTTTCTTTGAATTTAGGAAAATGGGATTTGCAGTTAACTTTGGGGACTGAATCTCCAAAGGTCAGGTAATATCAGGGAATCCCGCTGCTCTGGATTTAGAGCTCTCAGGCTGAGATCCAGCAGAGGCCTAGGGTCAGAGTGACCTCAGAGGAAGTGAAGGGAAGAGGGATGCAGAGTGCCTGGGTATGGAAGGGTAAGGTGTTAGATCCACTTAGGAAGAAGACAGTCGATTCAAAAGCCAAGTCTGCATCTGGGCTGCCTGACCTGAAAGAAAGGAAAAACATGGCAGAACCCAAAGGGCTGAACAGACCTCTCTCCCAGTTTTACTGTCTATAACCCAAACAACCTGATCACATTAACTGATACATCCAGTTCTCGAGCCAAACACGAACACTGGTTGATCTCTAATATTAACTGTCACTCCTACAACCAAGACTGAGTATCAAGCCCATCTTTATTAGTTATAGGCTGACTGATCTTAGATAAATTAACCTTTTCAAGTTTTAGTTCCCCTATAACAAAATTATGATAACTTCTATATCTTGTGTAGTCATAACAGGGATTAAATGAGATCATGTAAAATGTAAAGAGCGTGTAGAGTACTCAGAAGTTTCCTAGTTTCTGTATCTTGGCCTCAGATTTTACTAGCAGGAAAACTATCTTCTAGGTAGCTAAGGGTTAGCATGGCCCTACCCTGAGCCTCTTGCCCTGACATTAATAGAGTTATAAATAAGATGGCAAAACTTCACTGTGTGCCACAGATGTTGATACCTTTAAATTCAGGCGTATTTGATATCCTCAATATCTTTTAAAAAATTTGATTCACTAATGACATTAACTGTCAAGTATGGAAGAAAAGGTTAGAAAATAGCAGGCTTAAAACCAGTTTCAAGCTGGGAGTGTGGGTGCACACCTATAATCCCAGCAGCTCAGAAGGCTGAGGCAGGAGGATTGCAGGTTCAAAGCCAGCCTCACCAATTTAGCGAGACCCTGTCTCAAAATAAAAAAATAAAAAATAAAAAAGGGCTGCAGATGTGGCTCAGTGGTAGAGCATCTCTGAGTTCAGTCCCTGGTACCAAACAAAAACCAAAAGTTTCCAACATCATACCAGGTCTGTGTAAAGCAATGTTCTCAAGTCGGGGTCATTTTGCCCCGTAGGTGACATTTTTGATCTTCCCAACTTTGGGAGTAGAGTGGGGCAGTGCTACTGGCAGGGAGTGGGTGGAAGCCAGGAATGCTACTGAACACTGTACCGTGCAAGGAACGGTCCTGTCCAAAATGTCAACAGAGCTGAGGTTGAGAAAGCCCAGTTTAGAAATAGCCAGTCGGGCAGAATCATTCTGGAAGTAGGGGGAATCTATTTGGCTTTAGAGTCTTACTGTTTATTAAGTCTGGGAAAAGCCCAGCTAGAGGAGGCATACAATGGGCTTTGCAAACCTTTTAAAACCAAGCTCCTGTTATGAATTCAGAGAAGCATGTTTGCCTTTTGGTGAAAAAAAAAAAAAAAAAAGATCTGTGGCCTCTTGCATGCCAAAATTTTTGCACAGGGCTTGCTATGCAGCAGCAGAGAATCTGTCCATAAAAGGGATGGACTTTGCTGCCCAGAGGGATTCCCTTCAAGGGTTTCCCTTGTGAGCCTGAGAAATCACTGGGAAAGGGCAAGGCCAGGCAGCCTTTAAGCTCCAGCGGCTTCTGGCTTGCTGTGTTTACACTTTCCGGGAGGTGAGAATGAAGTAGCTCAGGGAAGGACAGCACTCCAGCCCTAAAAAGGGCTTGTTGAAGAACCATCTTCTTTCTTGGATATGAAGATTAACCAGTTTCACTGGGAAGGGTCTTGCAGGAGGGAACCTGGGTTTCATACTCAGGGGAAGCCGAGAGGAACATAGCCGGTAAGGGTTTGGGCTTGGGAAGATGAGGGTCTGAACCCCGGCTCTTCTAGCTCAACTGACTCTGTGACCTTGGACACAATCCGAAAGACTGCACGTCTCTGACAGGACTGACTGAATGCTAGGGTTGCATGTGCACTATGATTTCACTTTAGTTTTACAAAAATATGTTGGAGTGACTTGGCTGAGTTATATTGGCTAAATCACTGTTGTTTGACTCTGAGGCCCATGACTTTCCTCTACACTATACTATGTCCTCAAATCCTTTCCTCCTTCCCCCCATGCCTCAATTTTCTTGCTTGTTCACTGGATACAGTCAGAACACTCTTAACAATGCTTTCAGCCTGTCTTTGGTCCTGGCCTCCAGGGGGCGCTCCACACTCCACCTTCCCACTCCCCACTCCCTCTGCTCTAAGGACATTGATCAGCCATTGCACTCCCCTGGTGGAGATAAGCATTTGAGAAAAAGGTCCTGTGTACATCCAGGGGGCTGTCTTCTGCTTCCTTCTTTTTGTCTCTGCAAAACCTCAGTCAACTCTTTTTGAGGGGGTAGTTACGAGATGGATGCGGTCAACTTCCTTTCCCTGCGACCTCCCATTTCTCTTCCCTATGTGAGAAGGAGGAGGTTAGTTGGCCAGGAACTTGCTTCTGATAGTCAGGAAAACCTGTCTTCTCTTTTTTCCTTCTCAGGTACCCTTCTCTGGGCTACTTCACTGTCCTGGGTGCCTGTATGGATGGCCCAGACTCACTCTGCATGAGGCCCCCAAAGCTAGTGTTTCTTTTATTGGACAGAAACTTTCCTCTATCCAATATTTTTGGAGCTTGTTGTCAAATTTGACAGACACTCAGCTCCTTGGGCCTCTTCCATAAAACTAAAGGAGTTCTCCATGGGTCCAGCCTCCCTCTCTGATTCTACATTGCATGTAGGATCCAAACTTTGCTGAGAATATGATGTGACCCTCTGGTTCATAATCTATGCCCATATGTCTCTCAGAAAGGCTTTGAAAAATGGATTATTTAGGATGCAACTATTCCTCAGTTTCCTGACCATGTCTTATATTAACACCACCCCTTGATTCTACAGCACTCCCATTTCTAATAGTTGTTGCTAGGCCAATGTCATTCTTCAGTGCATTGTTACCACCTGTCAAAATTTTAAAACAAGGCCTGAAAATAAAAATGTATTTCCAAATACAAGAGGCTAAAGGATAGTCCAAAGAAACCAGATCCTACTCCCTGGGAACTATAAATGTTAGTTTTCTCCCAAGTAATGAAAGTGATTACTTTAAGGATCTTGAGACAAAGAGATCCTCCTGGGTTATCGGGAAGGGCTCTGAATGCAATCTCAAGTGTCTTCAAAAAGGGTAGGCAGAGGGAGAGTTGACACTCTCAAAGAAGAAGGCATTATGAAGACAGAGGCAGAGATTGGAGTGTAGTGGCCAAAGAATGCTAGGCGTCACCAGATGCTTGAAAATGTAATGCCTGGGTTATTCGCTAGAACCTATGTAGGTGCCCTTCAGACGCTTGGGTTTCAGACTTCTGGCATCCAAAACTGTGGATAGATAAATTTCTATTGTTAAGCCACTAAAATCAGGGGTAATTTGTTACAGAAGCATCATAAGACTAATACACCCATTCACTGTATCCCATGAAAAAACTCAAGGATATTTACAGGAATTCAAAATTATTCAGCACCTAACAAAATAAAATCCACAAAAAGTTTAACACACAACCCCAAATTCCCAGGCATCAAAAGAAGCTGGAAAATACAACATAGAAGAAGGAGGAAATTAATCAAAACTGACCCTGAAAAAAAGACTCAAATGATAAAATTAGCATACATTCTTTCTTTTTATGTTTTGGGACTGGGTGCTGCCATGGATACTGCTAAAATCAGAGTTATATTACCAAAGGACAAAAAGGAGAACATTGGCAGACAGCTGGCAGACCCGGGCATCACAGGAAAAAAAAACTTGTCTCACTAGTTGTATTAGTCAGGGTTTTATAGTTGCAAACAACTGAAACAGATGTGGTTGATTTAAGCAGGAAAAAAAGCATTTAATAAAAGGATATTGTGTATTTCACAGACTTCAGAAACAGGCTTAGAAACTGAGCAGGAACAAATGAGGCCTGGCAGCAACCAGGACCACAGCCAAATCCTGCTCCAGAGCCCATCTAGTGAGGATGCCACTGGATGCCACTGTGGCCCTCTCCAGTCACTGGCCACAGCTGCAGTTGAGGCTCCTCATCGGCTGCTGCCATAGAAAGTTGGCTTTGCTGACTCTTCTGCCTCCAGCAACCTCGAACACCCTACTCTGAGCACCCTTGCTAAAGGCCACAGTGGTTGCATCTGCCTGGCAGAGCCTTGGGCAACTTCAAGGAGAGGGAGAGAGGGAGTCTTCAGCCTCCACCATGGAAAGCAAGTTTGACTGTTCATTCAATATTTTTAGGAAAATAAATCTTCTCAAACTGGAAAAGGGTGCTGAACTTGAACAGCTGGATGATGATGATGAGGAGGAGGAGGAGGAGGGTATTATTAATTGACAAAGATGTAGTGAAAAACATGAGCCTGGCAGATGGGCACTCATAGCATGTGTGACTCATCTTCTGGTTTTTAGCTTGTCATTTACCCTAACCCCTTTTTGCTTTTTATTCTTGTCAAAAAACAACATTTTAACACATTGAATTTTAAAGATCGAATTGTTTTTTAACAATAATTCATGAACCAGGCAGCATCCTGTCTGTAGAAACACAGAAGCTCTTCTGGGTATGGAAGATGGTCATTTTTGTGTAGGGTAGCTTGAGCAGGAACAAGGCAAAAGCAGATTTGTTAGGTTCCAGTTACTTTCCTTGTGTGGTATGAGCAGGGGGATTTCCTTATTATGATAGGTCAGAATGACAGGGTCCCTTGTTGCTATGATTCTCTTGTGTGTTTTTTTTTTTTTTTTTTCAGAAAACTGACCTGTTTGGGGATTTGACACTCATTTCTCTCCTGATTTCTTGGAAAATCAGGTCTTATAAACAGCTTAGGACTCAGTTTGGTGACATGGAAACTTAACATGAATGAGTCCATTTTGGGTTGGTCTGTTGGGGCCTAATATAGGCAACTCGTTCTAAGTTAATGTTCTCCAGTAAATTTTGTTTAATATTCCTAAAGTAAATTTTAGGTGGACATGTTTGAGATTTATGAGTGATCATTAGGAAGCAAATCATCAAAGTCTGTGTGTTTAGCTTCCTATTCTTGGTGATTTTCGTTATGAACATTAGTGACTTTAGAGACATTCCATTGACTACCAACTTATTTTCTCTGTAGATGGGGGAAAAATAAAATCTAAAAAGAGGACGGGGGCAGGTAGTTCCTTTATGCTGTGGCACTTAGTGTAGAGAATGACTTTGAGCCTACTCTAGCCCTGACCAACTCATTTCCCAGATTAATGAAGCCTTTGATCTGTGACAATTCTTAAGCCATCACCCCATTCTCCTAGTTTTAAGGAAGCATTAGGTCAGAGAATAGCTGCCCAGAAGAGTCTATCTTTTCCACAGGTGCATTAGTATGATTTTAGACTGATGGGAAAGTCTCTAACTATTCCTATCTCCATAGTTCTGTCCTTTGAAGTTAATTACTTTAATCGTTTCCATGAGGATGATTAAAATTAAAAAAAAAATCACAGGAGGGATGACACATAAGAGAGTTACCACTTTTAACACATCTGGGGAGCAATTTGCAAGGTAAGGACTAACACTTGGCACTCCGGACCTCTTCATGCACATTATTCCTTTCAAAAACCCTACCATAAGGAAAGATTAGTGCTCCTTGCCTACAGAGGAGAAAAGTGAGGGACAGAGAAGTCAAATGACTTGCCCACGGTCACTCAGAATGGCAGAGCTGGGTGGAATTGGTCTCCAACATCCATCTGCTTAACTTTTTGCTGCCTCTCACCTGGGAGACTGGTGACCCAGGGCACAGGTAAGTGCTGATAAAAGGGAGAAGGGCGTGGCAGGTGGCCCGAGAGGGTAGGCCTTAGTCAAGGCCTGAGAGGGGACATGGGGAAGACTTGGAGGGTTAGCCCTCCTGGCCAAGGGCCTCCCTTTCTCCTGTGGCATGGACCTGTGCCCTCTGCTGCAGACAGGGTCTACTCCAGGATGCTGCCTCTGAAGAAGACACCAATTTCATTTCATATTTTCAGACCACAGTTGACCCTACATAACTGAAGCAGTGGAAAGTGACACCATAGACGGGGAAGAACCACCAGAGCAACGGCAAAAGGCTCTACCATTAGTCACATGAGCTCGCAAGGATGTAAGCTCTTGAAAAGCCCAGACTTACAGGACTCAGACTGATAACAGATTATATTTCAAAAATATCTTCCATCAGCCATCCTGTCTTTTGAAGAAACACAGAAACTAGCCATGTGGATTAGTCTATTTATAATTTTTTTAGCCATATTCATCTTTTAGAATTAAGACATTAAATGATTAATACCATAACTAGGAACAGTACAAGTTATGAAATAACCATACAGAAGGTAAATTTAGGATTAAAATAGACTTTTGACTTTCCTGAGCCGAAGATTTTATGTAGCAGACAGGTCGGCCTTTACATGACGGTGAGTGGGGAGATTTCCAGATTTAAATTGTATGAGCCCCAAGGAAAGCTGCTCTTAATGCAGCCCTTCCCTGCTTCTTCCCCCACCTGTCCTACTTTCTGTCACCTCCAGCATCTGGTCCAAATCCTTTTTCTCAACGTCATCCTGTTCTGTTTACCCTGGATGTTTCTGGTTCCCTTTCTGCCTCTCTGGACACCACCCTAGTATCTAGCATCAGCTTCCTCCTCAGCCCACCTGACACTGTGGTCTCTCGACTCCTCCCACCTCCAACCTTCTCTCTGTGTCCCCTCCTCTCACTCCACCACTGTATCTCCCTCCACAAAACCATGCTCACAGTTCTCCTACCAAACAAACACATGAAAACATTTTTTTCCAGTCTGCCTGCTGCCAAAGCAAGCTTTCTCATCCTCTTTCTCTGTATCACAAAATCTCTTTAAAAAATCATCTCTTCATCTCCTTCTTTTCTGATACGGCCCATTCCCTTCTAAATCCTTGTAGTGTGGCTTCAGTTTTTATTGCCCCCAAATGATTTTTTTTTTTCTTAAAGGTCAATGGCCATCCAGTTCCCAAATGCTGGGTTCTGTTTTACTCTCATTTTGTTCATTACTTTGTCTGACTGACCCTGTTTCTCCACCACTAACCACCCCCTGCCTCTGTGAAATCCGCCCCCCTTCCCTGATACAGTGCTTTTCGAATTTCCCCTTTATCCTTAGGTCTCTTTCACTTTCTTTTCCAGCTCAAAATATTAGATTTTTCTCAAATCAGCCCTTGACCCTTTTCTCCACCCTTTCTTCTACATGCTATCATGGGGAACTCATTCAGTCACATGGCTCCGATTCTTCCTCTCTTGTGACTCATTTGTGGGACCCCCTCTTTCCAGCTTAGCTTTACAAATTCCCCACTGGAAGTTTCAATCCGTATGTCACACACTGTGTCAGTCTTAATGGATTCAGGATTAAATTCACCCCTTGCCCTCCTGAACATTTATTTCTTACAATTCCTGTTATACCAAAATCTTTCTAATCACACCAGCTCAGAACATGGCTAGAATCTTCCTTAATGCTTGCCATTCCCCCCAACGCCCACATCTGATTAGAATTAGTAATTAGTAATAATCAAGTCCTGTGAATTTTGTTGAAAACATACACCTTTCTGTTTGTTCTTTCCTTTTTATTCCCACCGATACTCCTCTAGTTCAAGATCAGATTCTCCCACCCCTTCCTTAATACAACGATCTCCTAACAGGTCTCTCTGCTTCCAGTCTTGCCCTACTAGGCTGGAGGTTGGACCTGACACACTACACCATGTAGGTGTTCCTGAAGCACACGTCTAAGCTGGTCACCTTCCTGATCAAATTCTTTCACTGGAGGATCAATGTCTGAAGCTCACAGTTGCATTTAGGACCCTGCTAGGTCCTGAGTATCAGTGTCCCCCAAATTAATATGTTAATCCCCAGTGTGATAGTGCTATGAGGAGGGGTTTGGGGGAAAGTGATGAAATTACCAGGGCTCTGCCCTCACCAGTGGAATTAGTGCCCTTATGAAAGAAGCAAAAGGAAGCATTTTGCCCCTTCTGCCACATGAGAAGATGTTAGAGGTGCCATCTGCAAGGAACAGGCCCTCACCAGACACCAAATCTGTTGGCACTCTGATCTTAGACTTCCCAGTGAGCAATAAATGCATCTTTTATAAATGACCCCACCTTGGGTATGTCAATACAGTGGCCCCAGCTGATTAAGACCGGCCTCTACCTTTACCTCCTGACTCTCCAATTTTATTTCTCATGAGCTTTTGTTTCTCCCCATTAGTTCCTTCCTTCAGTCACCTCCGCGCAATCACATGCTGTATCTTTACATCTAACAATCATAAGTAACAAAAAAGTCTAACTCGAATTCACCGAACAATAACGAAATTTATGGCCACATCTAACAAGAAGCTCTGAAGCAGGATGGGCCCCAGGCACCTGTGCTTCTCTGCAATCGTCTGGGTAGAAGTAAGCTGTTCTTTGCTGGAGGTGTCTCCAAATACTTGGGAACTCACACTGCACTGATCACAGTGTCCTTTGTGCTTTAATTAGCTGTTATGGGTCTCATCTCTGTTGAAAGAATTGGAAGGGACTCCAATAAATTACAACCTTTGCCTCTCCACCTGAGTTCTAAACCAAAGGAGAGAGGAAAGAGTGGCAGATAAGATCAACGCAGCATTTTATTATTGATAAAAATGGTTCCAAAGAGAATGGCTTGTTTGTGTTGCAATAATAGGCTTTTGAAACCCCAGAATTTGACAGCCTCCCCTCCAGGCTCAGTCAGGGTTGGGTGACACAGACCTCCCTTTTCTTGACCTGCACCTAGAAGAAAGTCTCATGCATGAAAGAGTAGAGGTGTGTGCTTTCTGCGGGCCAGCTCCCAAGAGCACACGGGAGAGAGGCTGAGGCTCAGCAACACTTCCTGTGGGTCAGTTCTCCTTGAGAGTTCCTGCCTGGAACTCACTCCTCTGTGGGGACGAGATCCCACATATGTTCGGGGACAAAGCATCTCCTAGAAATCACTGAAGTGTTCCCTGGCCCCTATTCCTATCCCCAGTCTTTTGGAAAAATTGCAAACTTCTTGAAGTTAAAGATTATATTTTGTAAATCTTTTTATCCCCAGAGTGATATTAGATGCTTAATGATGTCAGTTACATTATAATCAAATTAATATCGTAATTATTACATTTAACTTATTATTATTACATATAACTTATTAATTGTATAAATTTAAATTCCTATGTATAACTTATAATGGATAAATTTGATATAATTATATTATAAAATGTATATAGCACATATTATAGAAAGTTACTAATATTAACAATTTATATTCAATTTTAAAAGGCTGTGCTAAAAGTGATCATCACATTAAAACAATGTTTCCTGTAAAGAGTTAATTCTTAAAATCATATTCAAGCTGCCAGATTTTTCTTCCCTTCCAAAATGCATGAGAAAACTTATTCATTTTGTTTTTCAAGAGCAGACTACATTGTACCACCCAAGACTCTTTGTATAATGCCAACCATCTGGATATGTTTTTGAGATTCACTGTTTTCAATTTTCATTAAGATATTTGGTGTCAAGTAGACGCAGCACGAGTGTCTCTCTTTGAAGTGCCCTGATATTGACATATCACCTCATAGCCCATGATACAAAATTTAGACACATTTGTCTATCTGGAGGGGTCTTACAGAAAAGCTCAGTGCACATTAACAAACACCATTCGGTATATTTGAATAGCTGAGTTTGGATGGGTGAAATATTGAAGTCAACCTTGAAACTTAAACTTGGGTGGTAATATCATGCATGCATGGAATCTGTGAGCATATATTTCATACAGCACACTTATTTGGATAGCTGTCAAACACTTCTAAAGGAATGATATTTCTTTCCTTTCTGTACACCATCTTGTGTGTGTGTGTGTGTGTGTATGTGTGTGTGTGTGTGTGTGTGTGTGTGTGGTTCTACTTCTAGGTAGAACTTGTTCTTTGCAGAAGTAAATTTATATATTATATACTTATTCCAACTATTATAGGGTCCCCTAAGTTGGCTCCTGGACTTTGACTTACACATTGTCCTATTTCCATAAAGGACTTTCATGTTGAATTTGGAGCTTCTGGTAAAATTTTGTGTCCTCCTGGGATTAAACATAGCAAGCCCCTCAGAAGCAACCCCCAAATAATAAAAGAATGTCATCTGATCCAAAACAGCATTCACAAGTGTGTTGCTGCTTCTGGTCTGGCAATGTGACACCAAAAGGAAATAGTCTTCAGGCTGGGAGAGTGCTGCATGCAAATCTAGAAGCTCTTTTTGGTCCCCTGAGAAAGCTCTATGCTTCTGAGGCTCCTGTGAGCCTAGCTGGGGTAAATACTCTAATGAGTTTGGTAAGAGTCCTTGAGCAGTGTTCCATGGAGAAATATCTTGGGGGCTGTTACAGTTTGAATGTGAAGCGCCCACTAAAAGCTCACATGTGAGACAATGCAAGAAGGTTCAGAGGAGTAATGATTGGGTTATGAGAGCCTTAATCCAATCAGTGAATCAATCACCTAATTGGATTAACAGAGTGGTAACTGAGGCAGGTAGGGGTGGCTGGAGGAGGTAGGGCATTGGGGGCGTGTGTTTGGGGTGTATATTTATATTTGGCAAATTGAGTCTCTGTCTCTGTCTCTTTCTCTCTCTGCTTTCTGATCATCATGTGAGCCTGCTGTCTATGGACTGAAACTGTGAGTCCTCAAGTAAACTTTTCCTCCTCTACAATTTTTCTGGCAGGGTCTTTTAGTCACAGCAGTGGAAAAGCTAACTAAAACAGGGCGTTGATGAGTTCCCTCTGTGTACAATGGCATTACCTGGGGATAAAATTCAACAAGGAAAAAAACCTACTACGACACTGACCAGAAATCTCAAAGAATGGAGAGGAGTGGCCAGACAGGATGTTGTAGTAATGGAAACATCCTTTACTAGGTGTCTGGGGGCCCCAGTGCTTCCTGCACATAGTGTCTTGGTGAAGGTCAATGTTACCTTCTGCTTTAAAACCATCACCACTAACAACAAAAACCCAAATCCAACATTTTCCCTTAGGGGAGAGAATAAGTGAATTATATCTGAACATACAGGATAAAGTCCGAAAATCTCTTAAGGGAGATATCAGGCCAGTGTGCACCTATTGAAATTTCTTTGTAGAAAAATGTATGCACATTGATGCACACACAGCCCCTTCCACTAATCCTGCTGTTCCACATCCTGCGTACTCTCAGACGGATCCTGAAGCTTCTCTGCAGTGGGCAGGATCCCTCCCTCCCCTTTCATATCATATCATCATTCAAAGAGGAATCACATTTTTTTACAGACAGGCAAAATAAGTTCCGCTCTCCATCCCTGAAGAACAAAGCTAAGTAATAGTGGCTGTCATAGTTTGGCTGTGAGGTGTCCCCCAAAAGCTCCTGTTGTGAGACAATGCAAGAAGGCTCAGAGGAGAAATGCTTAGGTTGGCAGAGTCTTAAAGTAGTAATCACTGAATTAATCCCTGATGGGATTAACTGAGTGGTAACAGGAGGCAGGTGGGATGTGGCTGGAGGGGGGCTATGGGGTATATATTTTTAAATTGGGAGTCTCTCTCTCTCTCTCTCTCTCTCTCTCCCCTTCCTGATCTTCATGCGAGCTGCTTGCCTCTGCCACATTCTTCTCCCATGATGTCCTGCCTCACCTTGAACACCAAGCAATGGAGCTGGCCTTCTATGGACTAAGACCTCTGAAACGATGAGCCTTCAAATAAACATTTCTTCCTCTATGCTTGTTCTGGTCAGATCTTTTAGTTACAGCAGCAAAAAAAAACTGACTAAAACAGTGGCCAATGGTCAGCAGCATCTGATTTGGCTGCCAACTATGTCAAGATGACCTTAAAGCTGGCTTTAAATCCCCCGAAAACAGACTGGCAGCACTTGATAGGTATCTCACAAAGAGGCAAGTCCTTGCCAGATCTGTAAACTCGCTGCTCAGATTTTGTGTGCGGCTTCACTGTGAGTATTCGTGTTTTGCATCCAAGTAAAAATCCTTCACAATTACCTCTTCTTACCTTGTCTCCATTCTCTCTCTTTTGTTTCTTTTTTTCTTTCTCTTTCTTTCATTTCCTTCCTTCCTTCCTTCCTTCCTTCCTTCCTTCCTTCCTTCTACCAGGGATCCAGGGATTGAACCCAGGGGTGCTTAACCACTGAGCCACATCCCCATCCCTTTTATGTTTTTATCTTGAGATGGGGTCTCACTAAGTTGCTTAGGGCTTCACTAAATTGCTGAGGCTGGCTTTGAACTTGCGATCATCCTGCCTCAGCATTTAGAAATGCATTTAGACTTAACTGAACCTTCTCAGGCTATCTTTTCACTTATAGATTGTCCTCCTCTATGTCACTAAGCTACATTCTGCTTTGTTTCTTTAGCTGGTCTTCTCTTTCAACAATTCTTCTTCAGATGTATCTAATCTACTGTTTAGTCTATCCATTGAATTTTTATCTATGGATTTTATTTCTAGACACTTTATTTGGCTCTTTTAAATATCTATCCTTTTTGGTCATGGTACTCTATGTTTTTCTTGTGGATTTCTTTCTTTCTGTAACATCCTTAATCATTCCAAACATGCTTACTTTATATTCCCTTTCAGATTGTTGTTCTAGCATCTCAGTTTCGTGGGAGGTAGAAGGTTGTGTTGACGAATTCTGCTGTCTGTAGTATTTACTGATTCTTGCCCGTGATGGATTGCTTCCTTCAGTGTTTTGTAATTTCTTTTATTGTGAGCTCATCTCACGTGGGGCTGGCGTGTTCCTGTGAAACTACCTTGTATTCCGGATTGTGGAATGTCTCTCTAGAGTATTTTTGTAATTGTTTCTGCCAGCCACTCCAAAATATTATTAGCCGGGGACCAGTTTTTACATTAATTTCTTGGCTCAGAAGTTTCTGGACCACTCCAGTGGAGTAATTTTTAAAACCAAATGTGTGTGTAGACTAGTTTGGGGTTTCAAATTCTTGGGAAAAGCTTTTTTTTTTTTTTTATTTCCCTCCACAAAGAAACAAATGAGTTTCTATGTCACCCTGCTGCTCTGGTTGAGGAAATTTTTTCTGGTTCATATTCTCCCTGATGGTTCAGGCCTCAAAGGATTTTGACTTTAGGTGTGAGGCTCCTTTTCACCTAACTTGTACAGTCTCAAAGCCTTGTCTCCTGAGCTGATTAAAACCCAAGTTCTATGAGTTATAAAGACCCATAACTCACCCTGATCCTGAGGGTAAATGGATTATCAGTTCACATGCTAACTTAGGTATTTTGTTTCTTCTTCTTCTTTGTTGATTTCTGTTTTCTTGTGATTTTAGTTTCACCTAAAATTAAATAAAATAAAATAATAAAAAATTGCATTTTATCTTGCAATCTTAGGCACATCCAAAGGGAAAAATTTCAAAGTATGCAACCTGCCGTGTTATCAGAATTAGAAGGACTTTCATCTATGTTCTTTTTTTTTTCCTTTTCTTTTCTCCACTTTCAGATTAAGAACTAATGACTTCACACTAAGACTTCTATAGTAGCCCTCTAATACACCTTCCTCTGAGTAGCCTGGGATAAAATCTCTTGGATGGATCTTTCTTTCTTCCTTCCTTCCTTCCTTCCTTTCTCCCTCCCTTTCTTCCCCCAACCCCTTCCCCCTGCCCCATTCTTTCTTTCTTTCCTCTCAATTGAACCCAGGGGCACTTACCACTGAGCAACATCCCCACCAGCCCTTTTTATTTTTTGTTTTGAGACAGGGTCCCCCTAAGTTGCTTAGGGCCTTGCTAAGTTGCTGAGGTTGGCTTTGAACTTGAAATCTTCCTCTTCAGCCTTCTGAGCCTCTGGGATTAGAGGTGTGTGCCACCATGCTTGCTCAGAGGGATCTTTCTAAAATAATATTTGGACCTTGTGGTTTCCTGGCTTAGCAACTGCTGTTGGCCCCCATGTTACCTGTAGAATAAAGTCTAAATTTCCTGTCCTTGCATTTAAAATTATCTATAATCTGGTCTCCAAATGGGCATAGTGGTGCACGCCTGCAATCCCAGCGGGTTTGGGAGGCTGAGATAGGAGAATTGCGAGTTCAAAGCCAGCTTCAGCAACTTCAAGGCGCTAAGCAAGTTTCAGTAATGATTCTAATTTTTCTTTGTTAAATATTCTTATTAACAAATTAAGCAACTGCTATCTGGTATATAAAATTGTCAGATGGATCCACAACTACAGATTCAGTGTTGTCATTTATTTTAGAGTAGGTTATATCAATTCTTACATTATCCCAAATCTTAGCACATATTCTCACCTTAACAGACACTCAGTGCCTTCTTCTTAAATCTAATTAGAGAGAGGACATTGGTGGTCAGACGTGAAGTCATAGAATTCAACACAAATGGTGCAGATTTATCTTGAATGGTTTCAGAGTGTGTGTATTTTCTGCAGTGAATAATAAGGGAAAACTACACTGAAGTGATTAGTCCATAGAATGTGACACAAATGGAACTCTAATTGTGAGTAATTGTGACCATGTATCACTTAAAGACAGTGGTGTCTTCTCAGGAGTGCATTGTAGGGTGATTTTGTCCTTGTGGGAATCCATAGAGTACATTTTACACAAACCTAGATGATGTAGCCTGCTTTATACCTAGGCTATATTACACACACACACACACACACACACACACACACACACACACTAGCTTATTGTCTTTAAAGCCATGATCAATAAACCAACATGAGATTAAATCAAGCCTGAGAGAAGAAGATGCCATCAAGAGACACAGTACACACAATATATGTGAGACTGCTGTCAGTGTAATACAGCATATTGTTTTACAATAAGTATTTTTTATGAGTAGGAATATACTCTAAAATGTTACAAAGTACAGGATAATAAATACATAAACCAGAAATATAGTTGTACTACACAGAATCCTATGTGCTAAGACTTCACACAATTGGCAGCACGGTAGGTTTGTTTACACCAGCATCACTACCAACACACAGGGATGTGTTACACCATGACATTATGATGATGGCTGTGGTGTCACTGTCCATCATAATCTTATGGGACCACTGCCATATGTGCAGTCCATTGTTGCCTGGAACATTATTATGCAGTGTCATAGAATAATTATACTCACTATTTTTTTTGCAGTGATTTTTAATTTCCAAGGCATTTTTGTAGCTGTGGTCCTATCTGATCTCTATGATGTCAAGGAAAAACACAAAACCTTGGAAGGCATTATGCCATATTCATAACATGCATATAAAAAATGGAATAGTTTTGGTTTGGGATACTTAGCATAGAGTCAGAAGGCCTTTGCTAATCTGATTTTAGGCACATCTGCAACTGAACCTTTGAACTAGGCTCCAGACAGGCCCACCTCCAGATGTGAGCTGACCTTTGGACTGGGCCAAACAGCAGTTTCCTGAAACATTGTTCATTAACCTCTGCTGAACTTCTGTACAACAAACCCCTTCCCCCAACCATGCAGAGACTGACTGAGATTATACCCAGTGACTTTCTCTTAAGAAGCCTAACTTTTGTCAGCACCAATCATATTTCCTAACAAGTGATATAACTTCCAATTATTCCTACTTTTATAAATATAAATATAGCTGTCATTTTGTAAGATGACAGAGCAGATTTTCGAGACTGTTTTAATCTGTTTTACCAGTTTTCAATCTTAATAGTTCCAAATACACATAATTTTCTTAGTTTTCAACTAAGTTGATTTTTAAATTTTTTAAAATTTATTTTTATTCGTGAATTATAATTATATATAATAATGGAAGGCATTATGCCATATTCATACATGCATATAACATAATTTGATTTCTGATATGCTTACAGTACTCTACTGACCTCTTTTTTATTATAATTATTTTAATTAGTGCATATATATGTATATATGTATGTATGATTCGTACATGGACATAGCATAATTAGGTAGATTTTATTCTCCATCAGCTAGGTTGACTTATTCTTGGTCAACAACAACCTGTAAGGAAGGTAGTGGAAATTTGGAGATAAGAAAATAAGTCCTTCAGAAAGTTTATTCATTTATTCACTTAACAGTTGAACAAACATTTATTGTACCAACTATGTGCCAGATTTGGGGCTAGGGCTGGGAATTCAACAATGGACCAAGATACCATCACAGACTTACCAATCTTAGAGTTGTGTGACTTATCTAAAGCTACATTTACCCAATAAATGGTAGACTTGGGATTAGAACCCATGTCTTATAACTTCTGATTTATCAAACCCCTTACTCTAAGGTTTAGTGTCATACTTGACCCCAAATACCCTGAGGGTCCAACCTAACTATGGTATCTTAGAGCCAAGCTTTGTATTCACTTTCTCTCTAATGGTATGTGGTTTGGGTCTGGATTGTCCCCCAAAGGCTCATGTGTTGAGGCTCAGTCTCCAATGCAATAGTGTACAGAAGAGGGCTTTGGGGAAGTGGTTGCATCAAGAGGGTGTTAACCTCACCAGTGGATTAATCCATTGGTAAATTAGTAATCTGAATGGACTATTGGAGGTGGTGGAGACACCACCTTGGAGTGGTGGAGACACCACCTTTGAAAGGTGGAAGTTGGAAGGAGTGGGTCCTTACGGGTGGTACCCTTGGGGACTATAACCTGTCCCTGGCCCTTTCATTGCTCCCCTGCCCTCGCTGCCTAGCTGCCATTGGTTGAGCAGCTGTCTTCCACCATATCCTCTCTTCCATGATGCTTTGCCTCACACAGACCCATAGCAATGGTGCTATCTGACCGTAGATTGAATCCTCTAAAATCATGAACCCCAAATTAATCTTTTCTTTTCTAATTTTTTTCCTCACATATTTTTCAGAGGGACAAAACACTGTGTAACATAGATGGGCACATATATAAACCACATTTCCCAGCTTCCCTGCAGGTAAGTGTATTCTTACGACTGATGGGCACGACTCTCAGGCCTAGGGCAGGGAAACACTCCACATAGCATTTTCTCTTTTCCCCATTAACTGCTGAATGCAGACAATGGCAAGAACCAAGGAGAGAGCAGAACTACAAAATAACAAAGCTTACATTTTCCTGAATGACACGTGGAAAACAGCCTGTCAATCAGGAACACATCTTGTGAGTTCATGGGAGAAATAAACTTCTATCAAGTCCTGAGATTTGGGAGACTCTTTGTTAAAGCAATAACTACCCTAAAAAATTCACCCCTTAACTTAAAGCCTAAATGGGACTATAAAAATGACAATCACATGGTATGTGGTTTTATTCTTGTGTCATCTATTAAGTGATATCCCTTAAGTTCTTTATTGATAACCAGGATATAAAAATTGGTGCCCTCATCAAATTTAAAAGATATCAGCACTCTGAAAAAAGTTAACATATAATGATATTAAACAATTTCATAGACCCAGTAATCTTAATATCAGCAAGGCATTAACAAGGTATTATGAATAAAATAGTGGTCCGGGTGCCACTTAATGGGTTCAAAGCTGCTTGAACAATCATGCCCAAAGTGATCAGTGGACACATTTAAATATGCAGAGGGTTCTTCAGCTGAACTGCTGGGCTTCTCTCTCAGCTTTATTTTGGCCAACATTTTTATCAGTGCCTTGAATGAGGGTGTAGTAGGTGTGCCGATTAAATGTGCTAGTGACACTGTAAGATAGTTGACAGAATCAAGATTAAAAATTATCTTATGCTGGAATACTGGGCCAAAACTAACATGAAATGTAATAAGGATAAATGCAAAGTCTTGTTTTCTAGGTTCAAAAAATGAATTATAGGACGACAGGAAGGAGAAAATGGAACTTGGCAGCAGCTGATGTACAGAGGCCCTGGGGGTCTTATTTGACCAAAAGCTTGATTTGAGCCAACAGTGTGATATGGCTCCAAAAACTCAGACTTCATTAATAGAAGCATTGTGTGATGATTGTGAGACCCACTGGGCTTTGTTCTCAGATGGAGTCCGGGGCATTATTTTTGAATTCTGTGTATGTGGGAAGAGTGACAAGCTACAGATGACACGAGGAGGTGATGAAGGTGGTGAATAAAGATGTCTCCTGCTTCTGCATCCAAAGCAAACTGCTGGTAATTACCTTTTTACTGATTGTGTCATTCCTCTAGCTTTGTATTATAGTCTGTCTTTTCCAGCAGACTGCAGGCTTCATTGACAGAGGGACAATAATAATAGCACATGTAATGAGTTCTTACCAGATCTAAGGCACTTCTCTAAATGCGTTAGGTGTGTTTTCTTACCTACCCACCTTTAGAGCAATCCACCAAAATGCTTCTACTGGTATCCTTATTGCATGCATCAATTGAGGCATAGTGGGGTTAAGTACCTTAGTAAGTTGTGGAATCAGTGCACTAACTTGGTGAGTTTGGCTCCCACGTTGGTACTCTCAATTCATATGCCAGGCCATGTGTGCAGTTGAGCTCAGACACTTTCCAATCTCAAGCACTCCACTCATGTCCAGTAGTTTTACGGGGAGGGGAGTGACACATAGAAGCCAAGTTCTAGAAAGAACCAGAGTGGATGAGCTGCTCTACCCCTTCAATAGTATGGGGAGCTTAACTAGTATTACTGTGTATGAGAAGGAGGTACACACATCAAGTCGGACACAGCAGGGCACCTATACTCTTAGTCCCACAGTAGTAAGGATCTGCTATTTTTACAGCTAAGTTTTTCATTTTCAAAACCATTTTTTAAAAAGCTTGATGTCCTTTAAATCCTCCAAATTGCCTTGTAAATTAAGCGTAACACATTTTGAGCAGAGGAAACAAAGGCCAAATTTACTCATCCAACCACATATTTAGTCAACAAGCATATATCAAGTGTCTGTTATGTTCCAGGCGCTATGACAAGATCACAAGGACTTTATAAAGTGGAATTTTTGTGTCCTGTTCATAGGTAAGGAAATGGAAGTCCTAGGAACTGCGTCTGCACTGACCCTACGAGATATGGATAGCAAACTGATAGACACATACATACACAGTACATGTCTGGGCACCAACATTACGTATTTCTTTTTCAAAGGGCAGAATCGATAGTCTTTTTCTTGCTGCCTCATTGTAAAATCCCACTGTGATGTTCTCATAGCCACAGGGTAGACCACATGAAAAAATTCAAAGTGACATTTGTGGAACAGAAAGTCACTGCTAACAAAAGGGATACAAATTGAAATAAACATATATTAGAAAATAATATCACCCTTGGACAGTGCTTTGAAATCTTTTGGGAAATGTGGTTGGATGCATTGGGGTGGGTGGGGAGTCGGGAGCATGGGGGGACATCTTCCTTCTGTGGGTTCCAGATATTCCGGGCTCCCAGTTCCCCAGTCGTGGAACATCTTGGAATGTGCATGTAACTCTGTGGGCTAGAGAGCCTGGGGGCGGCAGGGCCCTGCTAGCAGTGGTTGGTTGGAACCTGTCTGCATCCTTGGTATGGTTCAGCAGCTCCCAGGGCTGGGAGGTGAAGAACTTCATGGGAAATGCAGAACTTGACTCCCCAGGCCCTGAAAGCTGAGGCCATCCTAGAGATGTATGAGGAAAAATAGTGATTCCTGTCAGCTTCATACAAATCGCCACCATCTTGGCTCAGTTTCCATCAGAGGCTGCCCAAATGCCTCTGTTAGCCTTCTCTGGGTTCAAAGTCAGTGTGTCAGCTCCACGTATTTCTTGTGAGCATCTTCCCTCTGAGCCATACTCTATTTTTTAAGATTACAGCAGAGCCATCGTGGGACCTGGGCAGTGAACGATGATGAGTGTCCCTCTTGCTCCCAAGGCTCCTGGGACCTCGCTTACCTACCCATCTGCCTCAGTTTGCACACACAAAGGCCCGCCCCTCCATGGTGGCCCTCTGAAGTCAGGCCAATAGAAGATCTCAAGAAGGGTCCAGACATTTACCAGGAAAAAAGGTTTTTGTTTCTCTCCTGGGGAGAACTTAGAGACTTCGGCACTTCTCAGAAGGGAGCCAGGGGCAGGGGAGGATCACTGCTCTGGGTGCACTGGGCAGATGTATGGGGATTGGCCGCCCTGGTCCTGGCTTGGTTCCTCTATGGAGAAGCAACCTCAGCTGTGGGTGCCAGAGAGTGTTTTGCTTCTAGTGAGAGGAGGAGGAGATAGGAGAGGAAATAAAAGCACAAAAATGAAAAACAAAGAATTCCTGAAGGTCTGATAAGCAGTTCAACTATGTTACAAAACATAAATATTTGCCAAAATGAGTTACTCCAAATACTTTGTATTTCTAAAATTGAGCTGCATTTCTCTTAGGCTTTGAAGTTTTTCAGCTCTTGACAATCCTGAGCAAATCTGAGGAGGATGGGGATTGAAGTTCATTTCCTTCTCTAAGTGCTCAGCAAATAAAATTTCTATTCTCTGATGCCTGGTAAAGTGATTTTGCTGTTTTTTTTTTTTTTTTCAGCCATCTCTTTCCAAATAGAGATGCTTGCTGTTTGTGTGATGACTCCATTCAGCATTTTGTCAATGAACAAGCAATGAGCAAGATGTCCTGGAAAACATTATCTTGAAATGCATCAGGAAAGTTTTATAGTGTCAAAGGACAAAATGACCACAATTGTTTAAAGAGTTTACTTGGCTTACTTATTTATTTTTTTTCTAGAATTGGACAACACTTCATTCCATGGAATAGAATAAGTTTTCTGATCTAACAAAGGAGATTGGTTTTATAAACAGAAAAAGGATGAAGAAAGCAGAAACAGAAGAATAAGAAATGGATTCATAATTTCAGTTATTTTCCTTGAAGGTGGGGTTCAACTGGGGACAGAGACAGAAACACCGAAAAATAATTGATTGATTAACAGGAGACAGAATCACAGAAAAATAATTGATTGATTAACATCAGACTACATCAGGTTACCTTTTTCTGTATAAGGATTAAGAGAGAGAAAACTTTATTATCAGGCCAACTGAAACTGATCTGTTTGGGAAATTTAACTGTTACCTTTCTAATCCCAAAGGTTAAACAGCTTAGTTTAGCCTGAGTGACTCCATTTTGCTTTTTACTCTGGTCTGTTGGCTCCCAGTACGGGAGCCTAGTCCAAAATGAGGGCATTCTGTAAACAATTTTTTTGAGTGATAGCAAACACCTGTTGTTATTTTTTCATGAGGCACTAACAAACACTTTACATATACAAAATCATGAAAAGTCAGGTCAAAGTCTTCTCTGCTGAACAATAAATGAGCTTCATTCAGCCATTACACACCATTAGATCATATCTATTCATGTTTTATAGTTTTAGGTGAATAATTGCAAGATACAGTAATATAAATATTGATCTTCCAGATTTGCAACTGCTATAAATAGAGATTTCAGGACTACATTAGATGCTCATTTTAAAGTGCACATTAGGCTTCAGCCTCTATAATACCATCATAAGCTAACAGTTTTATAAATTCAAAAACATTAAATTTATATAAAACAATCTAAAAATAGACACTCCAAGAAATGTCTAGTTTCTTATAGAGTTCACTGATGAATGTTGACAAGTTCTTCATTTAGATGAATTTTGAAGATCATTCAACTTCTTTAGAAGAGCCTTCAGGTTTGGAATTAGTATCAAAATTTCTTTCTGAAGTGTGTATGCTTTGAGACTGTTCTGAGCAAGTTCTGGAAGACAGACTACCCCACTACAACCCACTTGAGGCATCTGTTTTACCTTCTTCCTCATGTGCCACAATCTGAACTTTGTTCTTTAATCTCTGAATATTTCCAGTCATGAATTCTGTGTTCTCCACTATTTATCTATTTCTTCCTACAATTATGTCAGACCTTCCTCATTAGCTCTGTTTCCTGCCTTCTCCTTTTTCAGTAGACACATTATTTAAATATTTCAGCTTTGGGGAGGAACTTTCATGGGTTCACATAATTGCAGCAATCTTTTCTTCAGGTAGTTGAGATGATATCGAAATTGTTCTTTTTCTTTAATATTGTTACTCAAAATTGCTATTATTACTGGATCCATCATAGTTTGCAAATGCTCTCTGGTTTTCTTTGAAAGAGGTTGCCAGGTTTCTTTCTTGTTGGATGCTATTTTTTTTAATTTTTTTAAAATTCTAATTAGTTATACATGACAGTAGAATGCATTTTGACACATCATACATAAGTGGAGTATAACTCCTCATTTGTCTGGTTATACATGATGTAGAGTTACACAGGTTATGTAATCCTATATGCACATAGGGAAATAATGTCTGATTCATTCTACTATCATTCCTACTCCCATGCCCTCTCCCCTCCCTTCACTCCCCTCTGACTAGTCCAAAATACCTCTATTCCCTGACCCCTGTCCCAACATACTTATTGTGAATTAGTATCCACATATCAGAGAAAACATTTAGCCTTTGTTTCTTTGGAATTGGCTTTTTTCACTTGCCATAATATTCTCTAGTTCCATCTTGTTGAATGCTTTCTTTATCTGTTGTAGATTAATATGTTTTGTTTGTCCTCTTTTTTCTCTGACAACTTCAGTTCTTCATTACTGATTTTTTCTTTTTGAATTTCTTTTCAACAGTTGACACATTTTCTTGGAAGCATTTGCTTTATCAGGCATCTTGATCAGCATCCTGTAATTTTTTCTTTTTTGGTACTGGGGACTGAACCCAGGGGTGCCTGACCAATGGGCCACATTTCCAGCTCTTTTTACTTTTAGACAGGCTCCTACTAAGTTGCTAAGGGCCTCACCTAGTTTCTGAGGCTGGCCTTGAATTTGCCATACTTTTGCCTCAGCCTCCTGAATCCTGGGGATGACAGGCATGTGCCATTGTGCCCAGTCTCATCCTGTAACTTTTAGCAACAGTTATTACTATCTTCTTCTTAATATAATCTCTGACTGTGCTGTAGTCTAATTTCACTTTTGTTGAAGTCACTTTTAGATATTTGCATGACTTTGTTCATGGAGTTCCTCCCAAATAAATGACTTTATCTGTGCAACAGAGTGGCAGCAATCACCTAAGGTCCATAAAAGAAAAAGGGCAAAAAATTAGCATCCATAAAGTCGCAAGCATTTTTACGTGATTAATTTCCTCATTGCAATCTTCTGATACATTCAGTGAAAAATAGCCAATCGGATCCATTGTTTGCTATCCATATCTCGTAGGGTCAGTGCAGACGCAGTTCCTAGGACTTCCATTTCCTTACCTATGAACAGGACACAAAAATTCCACTTTATAAAGTCCTTGTGATCTTGTCATAGCGCCTGGAACATAACAGACACTTGATATATGCTTGTTGACTAAATATGTGGTNAAAAAAAAAAAAAAAAAAAAAAAAAACAAGTGGCATGTGTTGAAGTCTAGAAAACAGTGGAGCCCTCTTTTCCTGCAGCAGCCATGGTTGAAGGGAAGGTCAAGGGGAGAAGTTGCAAGGACAGGGCCCCATGGGGAAGCCCTTGGTTGACAGGAATTCCCTTAGCAGCTCATTGTACTTTATGGTAATGAGAAATGTTTTCATTAAAGCAGAAAATGAGTGGCATTACACAGAACTGTCACTTTTCTAAGCAAAGAAAGTGACTGAGGAAGTATTTAAGTCTGCTCTCAGGCCTGAATCCTTTGCCTTTATTCCCAGGAAGCAGGACCAGGGTCCTCCTCCAGATGTTTCTGAATGGGTTTAGTGTGGAGCTTGAAGTGCAGGTCCCTTGTTTAATGGAGAAAGCCAGAGGGCCTGCCTCTTTGGGGTTGGTTTGTGTGTGTGTGTGAGAGTGTGGGGGCGGGGGCGGGGAATGTTGGGGAGAGATTGAATGAATGAGAGAAGGATGGAGAGAAAGAGAGGAAGCAAGAAAAAGCAAGATTGATTTCATAATTTTATGTACGAAATGTTGAGTCTATGTATCGAAAGCTCAAAAGATGAACGGATGTGTGTAGATATGACCTGATTGAGTCTGAAACTAGGCAAAATCAAAGCAAGCTAATCAAAGTGAGTTCAAAAGAATAGGATTCTTCCCTGAGTCTGCCCATCATGATAACGACCTCCACCTCTTTCCTGAAGGGGCCTCAGCCTTTGTCCCTATTCTCCCTTGGGCAGCCTTGGGAGGCTCTTCTGTCCTCACTCTTGAAAAGCCCCCCTCCCCCAGGAAGACTTCCCTGGGTAAAAAAGGTGGTCCACATATCTCTGAAGTCCCACAGAACTTGACTTGTACCCTAACACTTATTTCACTATCTACATATCATAGCAATTTATGTTTATGTTGTCTCTTCTGTTGATTTGTAAGGTCCTCAAAGGCAAGATTTGTGAATGTGTTACATATATTTTACATACATACCTCCTCATTACTTTTAGCACAGTACCTTGCACTTTATCGGCACACAATAATTGTGTGTTTAATTAATTAAATAAATGCAACCAAAGCTAGATCTGCTGCACAGTAGGACCTGCAACCTGTTCTTACAAGAGAGGATGAAAGGAATTAACAGCTCATGTTCTCAATTAGTCAAATAAATGCCTCTCTTATTTTCTCCATCACGACTCTGGATCAAGCATTTTACATTTGGTCAGGTTGGTTGAGTAGTTGAGAGTTTAATGGTTTAAGTGAACACTTTTCTTTTTCTGGTTTTTTTTTTTTTTCTTCTTTTGGAATGATGAAACTTTTCTGGACAAAAAGGAAAAATATCTGGGTGGGAGAAATCGGGTGGGGCCAGTTAAGCCTGCATTCCGCTGCTCCTGGGTTTAGTTGAAAATACCAAGCTGTTTTTAAGAACTCTGGATTAAACTGCTTCCCTCACACTGGATTCTGGGGTATCTTCTTCAAAGAATTGAAAGCAGAAAAGATTTGGAAGCTGAGACTTAAGGTACTATTTTAAGTCAAAACATCTGCTGGCACAGGGGGTGGGGGTGGGGGATGAATTCAACTTGAATTCCAAGGGGCAATTGCTCTTCAGTGCTTACCCCTCAGATTATCTTTAATAATTTCTCCCTGCTTGTATTAAATTTTTTTAAAAGCAGAGATGTCATTTTGCCATAGCAACTTAAAATATACTTTGGGGAAAAAAAAGGATTAATAATCATTGGCTATATCTATGAAAAAAAATGTTTCTTTTGATTTACTTTGATAATACCGCAGTTGGTGCTAGTGACACATTTAGAGTGTTAACACCCTGTAAATGCTCTGGACTTAAAAGAATAAACATATTGTAAAATAATCAAATAAAATACACTTTGGCTTCCTGGAATGTACTAGAAGTTATGCCTTCATCCTTTGATTCTTTTATAAAATACATGGTATGATGTGCTCGGGTAAACAATTCCTGTCCTTTCTGTTAAGCATCCAAGGGTTGGAGGAATTTAGAAACCTTTGTTGTTGTTGTTGTGGGGTGGTGGTATTTACTTCCTAGTTTGTGAGTTATAGTGTTGTCCATCCAGGTTTTATGGGTTTGATGAAGCGGCTGCTCATCTGGCCATGACTGGAGAAGTCTATGAGGCAGTTAGTGGGGAAAGTCATGGGGATAGAATCTGTAGCAAACACCCAATAGTTGGAGTTTCTCATTACCATGACACATAGCACACCTCTAATTATCAGTTCCCCTCTTACTCCTACTAAGTTCTGCCAACTCTCAGAAATTATGATGAAGTTTCTCCTTCTGGCCAGGTGGCCCCTAGCAAAATTCCAAAGCAATTCACTTGTGTTCTTAATTTGCCCATTTGCTACAGTGTTTCCATTCCCAGGTTACTCCTGTCAAAACCTCCTTGATTATAGTGTGGCTCAGCCTCCCCTTATTACAGACTTTTTTGGGAGCAGGGCATGATCTTCCATCACTGTGCTCCAATCTGAGGCCCCTTCCCATCGTGAATCAAAGATTCATGTGACATCAGGTTCAAGTGACATCAGGTTCACTTGGTTTACAACGCACACTCATCAGGCTAGGCGGTAAGCCTGAAGGTGTGGCGGGCACACTGGATTCGATTCCACAGGTCTGAATCAATGTTTTCTTACTCACCAGTTGTATGTGTCCTTATGTAAGTTTTTTTTGTTTGTTTGTTTGTTTTTGTAACTTCCGTAAGCCTCAGGTCCTCCATCTGTAAACTGGAAGCAATAATAGCATCTACTTTTAAGGGATTGTTCCTAAGATTAAAAAGAGATACACAGATGGTAGATTCTCAATGATAGCTATTATTAGTATAAAGATTTGAGGCTACAAACATTTCCATCTCTTATCTGCCTTCCAATATTTTGGGGGTGAAAATCACGAGGCACTTCCTGTGTCCTCTCATTCATCTTCACATCTTGTTGACTGTCCATAGGAAGCACTTTCAGATGTATCAAGCTGATTATCTCCCTCTCCTTCTTTATTTAACTCCTAAATCTTCCATTTTCTTCTGTAGTCTTTACCATTATTCAAGAAAATTATACAAACAGAGTCTTTCGATTCCTTGTCCAAGGTCTCATAATTTCAGATAATGTCACTTATGCAACATTTTAAGATGTGCCGGTAGATTTCTAGGAGGAAGTTACTAAGGATCTTCAAATGGCCAACTTGTTGGGAAGAGCTAATCTGAGATCTTAATGGAATAGCTTTCAAGAGCCTGGTGATCCATCTTGGATACATGGTTTAGACAGTACACTTCTTTCATATAGGTTAAGTAGGGAGTGTTGAAGCCATTCCCATCAAGCCAGAGAAAATGTTAGTCAAAATCATCAGCTAAACTGGGCGCAGTGACACACACCTGTAATCCCAGTGGCTTGGGAGGCTGAGGCAGGAGGATCGCAAGTTCAAAGCCAGTCTCAGTAAAAGTAGGGGCTAAGCAACTCAGTGAGACCCTGTCTCTGAATAAAATACAAAATAGGGCTGAGGATGTGGCTCAGTGGTTGAGTGCCCCTGAGATCAATTATCAGCTAAATAATTTCCAAGTTAATTATTTTGCATTTTTGTATTTACATTCGTCCACCCAGTTCAAGACTCTCAAAAGAATAAGAGATGACTTCAATATGTTAAGGTTTAGTTGCTTCCCTTGGCTACCCCAGTCATCCAAATTATAAAAGTAGAATTATATATTGTAGAGTGATACCTTCGTAAATCTGTTTCTAAGAGCCAGAGAAGAAACATCACAAGTGGGGAATTTCATATGTGTCCACGCATGTACAGAGTTCAGGCTCAAGAAGATAAATGTGTCAAGAATGCGTAACTGCTGCCGAGTAATTATGCAACTTACATTTCTGCCAGTAAATTTTGAGCCTGATTTATGTCAGATTGGACTATAAATCCACTCTTTGCACCAATTATCAAAAATATACTTTACAATCTTGAATATATTATTCTCGGAGAGAAAAATAAACAATGGAATGTGGGGTTGGGTCCATGCTGCCAACTCTGGAGGATTGGGCTGGGATGGAGTGTGTCTTGAGAAGGCAAGACTCAGTTCTGCAAAGAGAATTAGAAACTAAGGATCCAGAAACTGTGATGACTTTACAACCCTGGGTCTGAGCTCTCAGGTAAGAAAATAAGGAGAGAAGGCATCTTACATTCTGTGGGGAAAATGGGTGTATCATCTTGTTGACTAAAGAAACGGGAGAAGATTGTTCTGAGAGAATGGATACCTTGCAGTCTCTATGCTGTGTGCTCCTCATCTGTGCCAGGTGCCACCAACCATGCACTCTCAATTTTCAGGGCCTGGCAAGCACATCTCAGTCCTGGAAAATCCCTTGAGGACTTTTGAAAAATACTAATGTTTAGCTCCAACCAAGAGGCATTAGTTTAATTGGACTGGGATGTGGCCGGGGCGTTGCAAGCAGGTGGGAAAGAAGCTGTGGCTCTGACCAGCTGCCCTGAGAGTGGCTTTTGCCTTGCCAGGACCATGACAAAATCCATCTGCAGGGATGCAAACAGGGCCACACAGGGGCTCTTCCCCACTGTTGCTGCCCTATCTTCTTCAAGGTCTTTATTCTGCTGCCTTGTAGCATTAGCTCCTGCCTGTGGATCATCTTGTTCGTATTGCCTTAAATTTCAGCTTTTGATTCACACCTAACACTTCATGCTGCTAGTCCCACCCTGGCTTGCTCTGGGATCAGAAACTGGTGTTTTCCTTCTGAGTGCTTGCATTTTCTGTTGTAAGCCTAGTTCTTCTGACATCCCAGCTGCCTTTGCAAGTTCCTCTAGCTACACTGACTTGAGGCAGTCTTCCCAGTTGGGTTCTGAATTCCAGTCCCTCCCCTGGGCCAGGATCCTGGAGAGCTCTCTGCAGGCAGCTCCTGAACATATTTACTCAGCATGTGACTTCTATGGGTTGGGACAAGGTCTTGGCTTCTCTGTCTAGATTCCATCTCTTTGTTATGGGAGACAGCAGGCATGCAATTCTGGGTGAGATCAACCTGGGTTGAGTCCTGAGTTGGGAGATTGTAACAGAGGAGAGAGAAAAAGCCTCAGTGGCTAGATGGCTAGGAGGCAGGTCCCTGAGCAGGGGCCTGAGCTATGGAGAGGAGGGACGTGAGCACCATGATTTCCTTTCCAAGGTGTGTTTTATAGGAGTTAGTATGGGCCATTGTAGTGATGCAATGGCTGTTGGCATTTTAAAAATTGGGCATCAAGTCATCTTTATGACTGTGTAATAGCATCCTTGTCTCAAGGTACTGTAATGCCAGATTCGTGGGACCCCAATAGACCTCCAGGAACCGAATCCGATGCAATCACACAAGAGTCTTTACTGCAAGCTCGAGCCTGGACTCACAACCATTTCCGATGCAGCGGTCCCAAGGAGTGAGTCCTGGCCTTAGGTCAGTGAGGATTTATAGGTTTTGGGGGGATACTCTATGCATCACAACATCACACAACAAATCATTTCGTACCATGGGAAAATCAAACAACAACTCTTAACATTGATTAACACATTCAGGCGGAACAAGTTGGGTAAGGGTGATTGTTGAGTTCAAGAGGTGGATACGTTTGAACTGATTGGTTTAAGCCGTGAGGGGTCTACACGGTTTCCTAACATGTTATCAATCACCGAAACTACCGGGAGGGTCACCTGGCATTTCAGATATGTTCCCTGTCTCACTCTGATTGGTTGTTGCTATGGTCCGAAATCAGGTCTCAAGCCTTTTTTGGTCTTGCATTGCTGAGTCAAGGCTATCTGGTCACTGCAGTTAGGGGTATCTGGCTCCGCAGGCCTTTCCTGTTATTTACCCTCAGCCAGGGTGGCTATGTGCCTAGGAACACTGGGTCATCCCCCACTCCTTTTGGATAGGCCCTGCTCTGAGGTAGAGGCTGGTTTTTCAAAAATGGAGTCACATCAGTTTCCCAGTACAAACACAGAACAAAAATGTAAGTTGAAAAGAAGATTTTGACAAAATCTGTACATATATTCTCATTTTCAATCATTTAAATAGTATAAGCAAACTAAAACTATTGGCCCCTGTACCTAATCCCTTTGGGTTGAAAAGCTTCCTTTGCTAATGGATATTTAGTACTTCTGTTCCACATACAAAATATGATATATATGATATTGCTTGTGTGTTTTATAGTACTGGTATATCATCATACATATCATGATTAAACTTCGCTCATGCAACAGGATGTAATAGAGATCTTTAATTTCATCATGTATAGACTTCATTCTACTCAACTACTAAAGTCTATGGATGGTGAAACAGTTTCCAATTTATGTGAGCACTCACAATTCTGCAATGAATGGCTTGAATGTGTGTGTGAGAGTTTTCTCTCTCTTTTTTTGAGATAGTGTCTTGCTGTGTTGACCAGGCTGGCTTCAACATCGTCTGGCTTCAACGTATTTCTTTCAAGATCAGGAGACGTCAAATTGTTAGATCATGGGAATATGCATTTTCATGGGAATAAGCATTTCCAGCTTAAATAGGTATTGTCAAATTTAGTCCTCGCCCAGAAATGCAAGAGAATATCTGTTTGTCCTTGATCGGTCTCTTGTCTTTTAGTTTTGCTTATTTTTCATAGTGGAGAAGTCATGGATTTCTTGTAGTCTTAGTTTCCACTCTTCCCTTTGTCTTGTTTGCCTTCCCAGTCTTGTTTAAAAGGTCTTTCCTACCCAAAGTAATAAAACCTTTTTCTCTACTGCTTCTGATTGTTTTCATAGTTTTACATATCTTAATCTCTCTGAAAAATATTGGTGAATGGTGTGAAGATCTAAACATTATTTTTCTTCAAGAGGAAAACCAGGAGTCCTAACAATGTTAGGTCCATTTGGGGGCTCTGCATTCTGTTCTTATGACTAAAATAATATTTGGAGCAATTATTCATTTAGTCACACTAGTCATGGGTGATCATTATCTGTCAGGGAGAGATTGAAATAAAAATTTACTCTATATCGGGTTCATAGTATTCAACTTCATGTTATAATAAATGATGTATTGAAAATTATATGGAGTTTTTGGTTTTGAAAGGGGCTCAGTTGATCTCAAAAATGCTATGGGGGGGTGGGTTGGGGCTTGATCCAGTAATGCTGAACCACTAAGCCACATCCCCAGCCCTTTTTAAAATATTTTATTTTGAGACAGGGCCTCACTAAGTTGCTGAGGCTGGCCTTGAATTTGAGATTCTCCTGCCTCAGCCTCCTGAGTTGCTGGGATTACAGGAATGCATCACCATACCTGTTTTTTAGTAATCCTGTTGTGATCATTTTAAAGCTCCTACTGTGAAGGTTTATTTCTAGATACTGTTATAAATGTGTAGTTAATAGTTAGACCTGGTGGGTCTTGCATAATATATATTTATATGTATATACATAATAATAATAATATGTGTATATGTCTAATATTATTATTATTATCATTTTTGCTGCTGAGTCATATCCCCTAGTCCTTTATTTTGAGACAGGGTCTCACTACATTGCCAAGGCTGGCCTCAAAATTGTAATCTTCTTGCTTCAGCCTCTTTGGTAGCTGGAATGACAGGCTTGTGTCACCACTCAGAGTTGAGCTTACATGATTTGGGGGGGTATGGGGGACTGAACTCAAAGGTGCTTAACCACTGAGCCACATCCTCAGCCCCACCCTGGTATTTTACTTACAGACAGGGTCTCACTGAGTGGTGGAAGGTCTTGCTAAGGTGCTGAGGCTGGCTTTGAACTCGTGGTCCTCCTGGGCCGCTGGGATTACAGGTGTGCACCACCACGCCCAGCTTCTTACATGATTCTTAAACATAAGATCTTTATTCAAAGTAAGCAGCCGATTTACTTTTATTTCTTCCTGAATATTACACTTAACTTTAAAATTCTTCTTTGCTTGATTTAAACACCTTTGTAGTAAGTTAATAAAATTGATGAACATACCTTTTTTTTTTTGTCCATAACGCTATTCTCAGTTTATTATTTTGTATTTGTTTTAATTAGTTACAAATGACAGTAGAAGGCACTTTGATACATCACATGTCATGGAGTATGATTTCTCATTCTTCTGGTTGTACATGATGTAGAATCCCACCGGTTATATGAACATACCTTTTAACTTTAAACAAGCTGCTCATTTGGAGCAAGAGTTGAAAGATGATATTAGTTTGTGTTATTTAACATGTGAGCACCCTGGGCCAACAGATGACACCATATGGCAAAGAGGAGTGGGGAACAGAAATTCCCTGTATATTTGAATGAAGGTGCATCTAGACTTAACCTTAAGGGTACTTTTGCTTTCTTGTTCTAAGCATTTTACTGAGTTGCTTTAGTCAGAGTGTCTGTTTTGCTCTTAGTGTTTTGAGACATGTGGTATTAGAAACTTGGCATGAATCTGGCTTCCTTAGCTAGAAAACTTTGAGTGAATTTGATTCTTTTCTCTAGGCTCTATTTAAACCTAAGACTTAGGTTTCATTTATGGTTTATTTATTGTTTAGTTATTGGTTATAAAAACAAAACAGAAGCATATTATTTCCATATTTGTTTCCCAGTTGAACAAAAATTGCCCTTATTTTACTTTCCCTTTTCTCTAGAAAGCACTGTCTTCCTGGAATAGAATGTGCATGATACCTTTTGGAGTTGTGCAGTGCACAGTACTGGCCTCCTTCCACTTTCTACTTTTATGTTACTCTGCGGTAGCATTCGGATGCCTCCACTCTGCAACTCTCTGTTCCTTGAAGAGTTCATCTCACACTCTGCAAAGATAAGTCAGTCTCCTAGCAGTTTCCAGGCCTGAGTTGTCTTACAAGGGTTCAAATATTCTCCTTCGTGACTATTTGTAAAACCCATAGTGTAGCAAAGAGATTTTTAAAGATATATATTTATTCTTTTTTAGTTGTACATGGCAATAGAGTGTATTTTGACATATCCTACATACATGGAGTATAACTTCCCATTCTTGGAGTTGTATAAGATGTGGAGTTACACTGGTGGTGTATTCATATATGAACATAGGAATGTTATGTCCAGTTCATTTTACTGTCTTTCTGATTCTCATGTCCCCTTCTTTTCTCCCTCCCCCTCTCTAATCTGGTGAACCTCCACTCCACCCGACCCTATTATGAAAGCAAAGAGTCTCAGAATGGCTATAGGATGAGAGCTTTCTCAAGGCACAGAAGGCACAGTGCTGTTGAACTTGCACGAGCGTCTATTTGATGTCAATGCTAGGTTCACATCTAGAGTCAAACTTGGGACACAGCTGAGCACTTAGATTCTGTTCTCTGTCGAGAGTGCAGTCCACATTTACCCACCAAAAACCTTCCACAAGTGCATTCCACGTGCTGATATTCTTGAAAGGTGCTGGTTTATGCAAAGGAGGATTATATGCAACTCTGCTCCTCTTCCCTGAAGTGTGTGTGAGATGTTGCAAAGTCAAAGCTCTAAGACTCCTAGATTCTTAGAACTAAAAGCACTTTTGAGATCTAATCCATCTCATTTTAGAACTGGGATGAATGGATGACTATTTATATACTTGAGGATATAAATACATAAACACAGATATATGTGCCTACTCATTAGGTACTTATATACACAACCAGATTCATTTTACTAATAGCAAATCCATGAAAATTGATTAATATACATTTAAACCTTAAATGAACTAATCATCTGCCCCAAAGACACTTATAAGCGCACGGAAGTGACCTCTTCTTTTAAATACCCTCAGCTCCCATTGTATTTCAGTGTGTGTGTGTGTGTGTGTTCACAAGAATGTGGGGCTGGAGAGCTTACTGATTACCACCCATTAGGCTGATGGGAAGAGCTCAAATATGGAACAGTTTCCAGCTACGTGTGGAATTCTGGCTGGCCGCTCTTTTACTCCAAAGTCTGTTTTATTTTGTGAACAGTTTCTTATCACATTTATTTATTGTTCCTCCAAGGGAGGCGGGAAGGCAAGAGCCTTTATTGCAATTCTCTTGTTAACGTGTGAGAAAACTGAGTTTGCACAGAGCTTGCTTGACATGCTCTTCCTGGGAACAGTCACAAAGAAAACCAGGAGACCCAGTGGGCTCCCTGTCACTGAGCTCTGCATGCTCCCTAGCCCTACTTTGCCAGCCCTAGGGTCCTTCACACCAATGGAAATGGTGTTGCATGGAAATTCCCCAAATCAAGAGTTGTTTAGAAACCCCCAAGAGGTACAGATTAAGCATTATTCCTGTTTGGATATTCCTGAATGTAAAAATCCTGTGGCTCTTTCTAGCTAGTGCATTGAGACCTATATGCTTCAGACCTAAAGCACTTTACCATCATATTGATTAAAAGATGGTCAATAAATTAAGTCTATCAGTGATGGCTTCGAGCAAATATACTATTGAGAGGCCAATAATTCCTCAAGTGTTCACTAAGGCTCTGTATTAGGCACGGCACAGATGATGATAAAAAGATAGAACTGCCCTTGTCTCCAAGAATTCAAAGTGCAAGGTAGACGGTGTTAAGTAAAGAACAATTAAATTGGGGAGAATAGGTGCATTGTATTTTGGAAGCTCACTGTGCTGGGGGATTAAACTTAGAAAGGCTGTCAGAAAGACCTCCTAGATGAAGGACTGAGGGGACTAGCTGGACATAGAGGTGGAGGAACAGTGTTCAAGGCAGAGAGAACAGTATGTGGGAAAACTTGAAGACAAGAGGGAGTGAGATATACCTAAGAAAATGAAAAGTTCCTGTCTGGTTGGAGCACAAAGTGAAGGGTGGTTATGGGCATCAGGGTGTGGCAATGGAAGGGGCTGGGAATGACCAAGATGCTATCAGAAAGACCATTAAAGGCTGGCTTGTAAGTTCTATTTAGAGGACTAAGCTTTATCTGTGAATTGATCATTCATTCATTCATTCATTCATATACTGTGCACCAAGAATTAGGGTTGGGGATAAAGCAACAAATAAAACAAAGAGCACGCCCTCAGGGAGCTTCCATTCTCCTGACACGTAGAGGGAAGTCAACAGACAAGTAATCAAATTAAATACATAATAGTCAAGTTGCAGTGCGGGTGTAGCAGTGCCCTGGGATGGTTCAGTGAAGCCTCAATGATATGGTGGCACTCGGTAGAGAGCTATAGCAGTTCAGGACGCAGTCAGGCAGCTGTCTACAGGGCAAGGGCACTCCAGCCAGAGGGAATGGCATGTGCAAAGGCCCTGAGCAACAGTGTGCAGGAATCACTGATGGTCATACTGGCTAGAGCTTAGGAAGAAAGGACCGGAATGACAGGAGATGAATTCTGAGAGGCAAAGGGGCAAGATCACAGAGAGCCTTGAAGGATTTTATTCCAAGTGTGATGGAAAATCAAAGGGGAGGTAGCAGGAGCATGTTTATATAGGTCTAGCTGCTGAAGGGGAATGGATTGAGGGTGAAGGTGGAGATGGAGGATGGGGAGGCAGAACAGGCAGGGAAAACAGTTTATTGGAAAAAAATCAGACAAGCAGTGAAAACAATCTAAGCAAGGTAATAACAACGGGATATTCTACCAGTCAGAGGTAGGAGGGGGGAAAACTGAAGTGTGTTAAGCGTCCCTGTTCCTTGGTTCCAAAATACTTTCATCATGACTGAGTTTTTCCCCAGATAGCTTATCTTTTGAGTTCAAAGAACTGAAGATCCTATTAAGGCAAATTCTGCTTTCATTTTTTGGATTCTAAAAGCATTGTATTTAGAGGGAAAAAATTAAAAACCAGAATGACATATTGCTCAATACCATTTACCCAAATTAAGAAGCATGCATGTGAAACAATGCTTAAAACAGTGGAAGAAAATATACAACACAAAAAATGCACAATAAACAGAATAGGATCATTGCCTCCAGTGGATCAAGATAAGAGCATACTATGAAGCAAAACAAACAAACAAAAAACGAGGTTGCAGAATGCAATTTTTTTTTAAGAGCAAAATATCGAATACCATTGAGCATTGGATAGGCAGTCAAGTTTAGCACAGGCCTCTGAGAAAATGGGTCTTGGGAGAGTTAGGCTTTGACAGTGAGTGGTAGACAGAGGAATGCTAGGCAAATCATGCAGACAAGGTGGGTGTCATGGGGTTGGTCTGTAGGGCCTATGAAGTAAGAGAAACAGCCTTGAAAACAAGTTTCACCTTCTTCACGTTCTGTTTTAAACTAGCTCTGGACAAAGCTTTATTTTGGCTTCTCCCCACCCCACACTCCCTGCCCAAGCACAGTTTTCCAAAAGATAACCTATTCTGATATTTAAGAAAAACTTTTGGGTTTTCCTCTGTGCACTCAGTGGAATTTCACCAATTTCTTTGGAATGACAACTATCAGAAAAAGCTCCGTGGCAGTTGAAGCCAGTGTTCCATAGTCTACCAAGGTTCAAGGTCTCATGGAAAGAAAAATTTGCAGCCCACTCATTCAAAATTGGAAAATGAAATAAAACTGGCAAAGAGTGACTTGGATTTTAATCTTCAGTTTTGTGCTGATAACGATGATCACTCAGAGCAAAGTCCCTCTCAGTTTACGAACCATGTTCATGTTTATTAATCTATTTAATCTTCGTATCAACTCTGTGAGACAGCTTTGTTTTACAAATGAGGGAACTAAAGCTCAGGCAGATTAATGACTCATTCAAGTTGCTTCACTTGTATTCTGTACTTTCTGTGTGCTGGACCTCTCTGTGTTGGGAGGTCAGGTTCTATTTGCTTCCCATTATAACATTTGTCAGTTAACTTCATGGGGACATACAAAAGAAAAATGATGACAATATGGATTGTGTAATGCACTATAAAAGGTGATAAATAAATAAAATACATATATATATATATATATATATTTACCATTACTTCTATTTTTTAAATTATTTAAAAATATTTACAGTCTATGTACTGTCTTAAGGGGTGGTATTTAGCATGGAGCTGAGAATATTCAAATTGGATCTCTACCATCAGGCATGTTCCCAAGAGAAGAAATATGTAGAGAGGCTTTATCTATGAGATACGGCCTTGGCTCCAAACCCAGGATAACCCCCAAGTGAGCTTGGTTGGACTGCAGTTGAATATACAATTTAATCTTGGATCTTCTCACTCCATGGAAGAAAGAAGGCTGGTCCAAAGTCCATTCCAGCAAAATGAAGAGGAAGTTCAAGAGCATGGGAGGCAAATGCAAGGATGGCCAGATGCTCTCCCGCATGCGTGTAGCCCAGCTCTCCCCCTGCTCCAGTCTGGTGAAGGAACAGCACCTGACCCTAAAGAGACACACAGCAAGGCTTTAGATCCTACAGCCTGGAATGCACATTGGTCTCCGGGAACTTGACCAATGTCTAGCATCCATTTTCTTCAGGGAAGGCAAAGAATGTTACAGAGCTGGATTGGGAGAGCTGGTGAAAGCTCTCCTAGATAGCAATGCCCAAAGTAAGAAAAATCTCAAAAATTGGGGAAAAATATGAAAAAGTCACAAGTCTCTAAAATTCATTCATTCCATAACATTTCATGTTACTCATTATTGCCAGGTTCTGGAATACAGAAGAATACCAATCTATATCTATATTCATATCAATGTCAAAATCTCTATCTATACCAACTATACCTTTATCTATCTATCTATCTATCTATCTATCTATCTATCTATCTATATCTTCCATTAACTATCTTTCTAGAGAGAGTGAGTGTGTCACATAAGTAATTAACTTATGGAGAATTTCTGGGAAATTTTCACTTTCAACAGAGTGTTCTAGAGATACTCTAAGGATATAGATTCATCTAGAACACCAGTAGGTATTCATTTAGAAGAAATGTGAAATGGGAGATCTGTAACTTGAAAGAAGCCATTATAAATGCCAAACAAAGAGAAAGCTGATGTTTTAGAGCATTATGAAGAAGAATATTCTGACATTTCTTCAGTGCTAATTCAGGGAGAGTAAGTTCTCCTAGCACTGAGGTGTAGATCCTCAGATAGAAGTACCTCTCAGGACAGGGATGTTCTCAGACCCCACAAAATGCTGGAATCTTCCTTCTACATCAGCCCGTGTCTTGGGCTCTGGGTGGAAGCTTTCCCTAACACCTGCTTCTCTTGTTCCTAAAGGGAGCCACCATGGACAGGAAGCTTGATTCAAATGGCCACTTCCATTTTCCTTCTCACAACATATTTCCTGCTTTGTTAATCAGCACTCTAGTTGCTACATCCAACTCTAGCCATACCAGAGTGTTTGGTATTATCATTATGGCTGCACTTCCCTACCTTCCAGAAGAATCATGTGAACAAAGTGCCCCCAGAAGTCCTTACATGGACAGTTCCATTTGAGGTATGCCTGGTATTCATGGGCATGTGGGAGGACTGTTCCCCTCCTCCAGCCACCTGCATCTCTTAATTAGGGTAGCAACAATGAAACCCCAGGGTTCCTGGCCTACACCCAAATCCTCACTCACCATTCTCCAAGCACTGACTTGAATTCTGTGTTTTGGTACTGAGTTTGTGAACAGTCGAACATACATAGTTTTTATCAAGATACCTTAATATTTTGTTTGCATTCTTAAATTCTAGTTTAAAATGTTTGCATTTTAAAATTCTAGTTTAAAAAGAGAAATAAAAATAGGTGCGATATATCACCCTTGAATATATGATGTGGTCTCTATTTTAAAAGTTCTACATGTATCTTGTTTACCACTTTATGACACATAACGGGCATTCAAGAAATATCTGTTAATCATTAATTAATCAACTAATTAGCCATCGCTCAATCAACTATTAATTAACTAGTCGTTATTTAATTGTTCTGCACAGGGGGAGAAGATGTACCTAAACACAACCAAATTAAATAATTCAAGTCAGCAAATTATAAAGAACCTGAGTGGGTTTGTCTGGGATTTCAGGATGCTGTTAGGTGGGTCTGGAGTAAGTGGTGTCAGTCGGAAAGGCCTCAGGCAGGAGTGAGGTGGGAAGTGACAAGACCCAAGTCACAGAGGCAGGAGGTGCACTCCATACTGGGGGAAGTGTGGGAGCTGAGCACCTCAGAGCAGGAGGGAGAGAGGGTTTGTCCTGGGAATCCCAAGAGGGGCGAGCAGAGAAGTGGCTATAGATCACCCTAAAACGCTCCGTCATGCTTTGACTTTATCTTACTGGTAGAAAGATGAAAGTTTTGGGGCAAGGACATTTAATCATGAAGAGAACCTAAAGTCATTATATCACAAGATATTACATATGAAAACATACTTACATATAGGTATTTCATATAAACATGAGAATATATATATTATATATATAAACGTAAGATACATGAGGATACTTTTTTAAGATCCCACTAAGTTGGAAATGACCTTTTCCTCCTCAGTGACCCTGTGTGACCCTCACTGGACATAAGTTTTAGAAGAGCACCTCCACATTTTACTGCACGAATGTAAAAGGCAAACCCCTTTTATGGGAAAGAGCAGGTAGACCGTCTTATACAATATCCTTGTGTTCCCAGGACTGAGAAGCCTTTCACACAAGAGAAGATACTTCACGAATGTTTGTTGCATGAATACATAAATGAACATAATAGCTCACAAAGCAACTCACATACATTTTATCTCATTTAATCCTACATCCGCCTTGTGAAAGAGGTCCATATTATTGGTCTCTAAAAGAGAGTTTGAGTCTCAGTGCTGGTGGAGGCTCATTGTTCAGGAAAAGGATGCACAAGTGCAAAGCTCAAAGAGGCCAGAGAGGCAGGACAATTGACTGGACGTGGGTGTCAGGAGCCACCAAAGACAAGGAGAGAACAAAGAGGGGTTCAAGAGTGTGGGGTAGGACTGCAGGAAGATCATCAACCCAGGGGCCTCAGGGAGAACCAATGAGGAGGGAGGAGGCTGAAGACAAAATAGTCAGGAACCAAGAAATGAGGTCATGGAAGAAGGGTCTGCAGATTAAGTAGTCATTTGAGGAAATTTGACTCTAAAAAGAGTGAAGCTAAAAGAAACAAGAGTCAGTCAAAGATATTTTTTCCTTAAGCCTTGGGCATGGTTAGAGACACGTCCATGGGACAGACCCCTGGGGAGAGGGAGCCTTGGGGGAGAGGAACCTGAATGCACAGGAGGCCCTGAAGGTGTGTCAGCTCTCTCCCCTGCTCGCTCTCCCTCTCTCTCTCTCACTCAATGATCAGTCCCCAGCACAGCTTGATTAGTGGTTAGACACAGTGTGCTTGGTCCAAACAGCCATCTTTCTCCGCTTATTACCAGACTCTTTGAAAATCTGTTTTCTCTCCTTGTTTTTTTTTTTTTTTGGATCTTAAAAATAGTCTGCCCCCCAAGAGAAATAAATGCCTTCTTGCCTCTCCAATGACAGCATGCAAGGCCAAAGCTACAGAACCTCACCCAAAATAGATCAAATATTTGAAATGTTTTCTTATTTGCACCCCTCGCAACTATGAATGCAATGCAAAGCCAATTATAAGATTGGCTTCCCCCTCCCCTCCCCTGAAATGAGTGAAGGATGTGTTTTCTGGTTGGGAGGCCAGACCAGGCCCTACCACATGGTCTTGGTTGGATTTCAGACACAGCCTTCGTTCAGCGTGGACAGGAAGACGGAACGTGCACAGCTGGGTAAACATGTGTGTGCAGAGCGAGGGGCTCTCTCAGGACTCGCCATCCTGAATTCCATCTTGTGCACATGTCAGAGCTGCCCCAGCAGAAGAGCAGTTCTTTATAGAAGACTTCAGTTTTCTGTAAGATCGTACAAGGCCCAGAGCCTAATACTAAGCCTTATAGGTTACAGAAGCTCAGATGGTGAGTGAATGAATGAATGAACAAATGAACTAGCAGAAAAATCCAGTCACAGCTCTGAGTGATTCAGAAACTCCTTGGAGAGCAATTTCTCACAGATGGAACTTTTTTTTTTTTTTTTTGCATCCTTTTAGAGTTGAGTAAACCCAATACCACTGAATATGGGTGAACTGGGAAGACATAGAAACATCTAGCTATCCTCTCAATAAATAAGGAGAGAGTGGCCAATTCTGTTCTGCAGTGGTGGGAAAAGATACCATTTATTCCAGGTGCCCCTTCTTATATGCAGGGTCTTCTCTGATCACACCCACTTCCCATTTTATCAGGCCCTTACCCTAATCCCAGACAATCAATATCCTTCCACCAGTGCCCTGAGAGGTCAGTGTGGGCTCTCAGTTCATCTGCACCCTACTCATAAAGCAATTGGTATCGTGGTGCTAAGCCAGGCTATGGCTTAGAGTGTTAACCCTTTAAAGAGTAGCTGCTGATGTTTGTGGTGTCGACTCCTTAATTCAAATGTATGGCCACGTTGGGGACCTCAGTCAGGGCAGGTCCACTCCTGCAGCCACATGCTCTGCGCAAACTGCATTTGAAGACAAGGAAAGTCAGTGGCCTTTCCTAATGCCACGTAGATGACCAGGTATGAGTGCCCCCAGGGAGAGGATGTCTTGCCTATACACTAGTTTTCTGGTTTTTTTTTTAATTAAAAAACCAAAAAGTTTAAAGATAACAAACACCCATGTATATGCTTTACAGAATTAACAAACGTCATAATTGCTCTATCTTCATTTCACATGGCAGATACATTTTAAATTCTTTAATTTCATGACTAGTACCATTTCCCTCTCTTCCTCCTTATCTAGGCACCCACTATCTTGAATTTGGTGTGGTGCTAGTGTGCTCTTACATGTATCCACAAATAATTCATCATACGGAATTATTCCAATTGTAACTTTTTTTTTTTTTTGGTTTGGTTTGGTTTGGTTTTCACTGAACATACTTTGAGATCCAGGTGTACGTAGTCATGCATTTGAGCTCCATCCTCTGCCAGTTTGTGTAGCACCTCCCTGCTGACAGACAGCTGAGGGGATTTTTGACATCATTTTCACTATTATAGACAATGTTCTTAAAAGACAATGTTCTTTTTTTTTGGATTTGGGATTGAACTCAGGGGCACTCAACCACTGAGCCACATCCCCAACCCTATTTTGTATTTTATTTAGAGATAGGGTCCCACTGAGTTGCTTAGCACCTTACTTTTGCTGAAGGTTCCTTTGAACCTGTGATCCTTCTGCCTCAGCCTCCTGAGCCACTGGGATTACAGGTGTGTGCCACCATACCCAGCACAGACAATGTTCTGCGGTGCCCCCTTTTACATGTCTTCTTTAGACTATGCAAGTTTCTGAAGAGGATATACGTAGAGATTGAAACCCAGAGAGAGAAAGTCCATGCTGAGCATTACTAGATTATGCCAGAGCACTTTGCAAAGTGAATACACCAATATTCTCTCTTATCTGAAATGTGTAAAAATTTATTTCTGTGCATCATGAAAATATTTAGTTCTGCATGATCCAACTCTTTCTTTCTTTAGTGTTCTGGTGGATGTGAACTTGTGCCACTGTTCTATCTTTCATTTTCTTGATGACTGTTCAGGCTGAGCATCATTTTAAGACTTTTGGCTTTTACATCTTTCCTTTTTGGGTGCTGGGTATTGAACCCAGGATGCTTAATCACTGAGCCACATCCCCAGCCCTTATTTTGAGACAGGGTCTTGCTAAATTGCTTAGGGCCTCACTAAGTTGCTGAGGCTGGCTTTAAACTCACGATCTTCCTGCCTTAGCCTCCTGATCCACTGGGATTACAGGCATGTGCCATCACATCTGTTTGCATCTTTTCTTATGGGATTATTTTATCCTATGCCCATGTTGGAAATAGAGTCTCTCTCTCTCTCTCTCTCTCTCTCTCTCTCTCTCTCTCTCAATTAATTTGTAGGCATTCTATGATAGTCCAAATATGAATCCTTTATTTTATACACTGAAAACTTTCTCTTGGCCAGTCCTTTCACTTTATATATTGTGGCTTTTGTTGAATAAAAATTTTTACATCTGGATGTAAATAATTCTTCCTACTTAATACTTACATATATTAGCTGTTTTTTTTTTTTCTTTGTAAAAAGTGCTCCCAAATCTAGGTGGCCTATGGCCAGCAATGTTTATTCCTTGCTCCCTTCACACAAGCCCTGGGTACACGGCAACTCTGCTGGTCTTGGCGGGGCTCTCTGGCCCAGCCCAACTCCATCTGTCTTGCTTTTCTTTCTGGAAACCAAGTCGAAGAGCAGCCACTATCTGGGGTGTGTTAGTTCCTGTGCTGCTGTCACAAATTAACACAAACTGGGTGGCTTAAAACAACAGACATTTATTCTCTGCAGTTCTGGAGGCCCAGAGTCCAACGTCCAAGTGTGGACAGGGCTGTTGGCTTTTTCTGGAGGCCACCAGGGAGAATCTGTCCCCTGTCTCTCTCGTAGCTTCTGGTGGTCACTGGCAACGCTGAGCTAGTATACGAATGACTCCAGTCTCCCCCTCTACCTTCACGTCCCTTTCTCCTCTGCCTTAGGTGTCTCAAAACACCCTCTTTTCCTTATAACGACCCTTGTCATTAGATGAGAGCCCAGTTCCTGAATAGAGCCTGATCTTGTCCTGATCATTCATTTAATTACATCTGCAGAGACTCTATTTCCAAATAAGTCCACACTCACAGGTTCTGGGTGAACATGTCATTTGCGGGGAGCACCTCTAGCCTACCACGTGGGACATGTCATCATGGTTAGGCAAGGACGCTCAAGGCGGAAGCTCCTTGGGGCCTCCCCTTTGGACGGGCACCATGCCTTCTAGCCACATGGCACCCGACAGAGCAAATCGGATGGTCCAGGTCACCGACTGAAAGCACTGCAAGTCACCTGGCAAAGAATGTGAGTGTTTAATCCTGTTAAAAAGGAAGTAAATAGTAGATTCCAATAATCCAATATGTCACAAGCCACGTGGTTTTAAAAGTCAAATCATGTTATACGGCTTTTTGCCAAAAAGCAAGCATCCTTGAAGCCACCCATTCCTAGAACGGATCCTCCTCCTAAGCCTGGCTCTCGGTCTTCTTCCTTTTCTGGGGTGGTAGATGTTGGGGTGTCAGTTCTCATACCTCTGCTACTCATGCTCTGCATTTCCCGGAAACTCCTTCCTGATGTGTAGACAGTGGACAGTGTCACGACTCTCCAGTAGCACTAAGTCACTCCAGAGTAGTGTGTCACCCACTTGGGTGACTGCGAGTGGTCTTATATGCCTAAATATGTTGAAGATGACCTCTACGCCTCCCCACAAATCTCTGCCGCCCTCAGTGGTCCCATGTCATTGGAGCAATGACCGTTCACTCAGTTGTTCAGGCCGCAATAAAGACACTTCTGTCACCCCTCCTGTGTCACATCCCTCATCCAAACCATCGGTGAATCTTGATGTGTTCAAAATTCAATACTTTCTCAGCTGCCCCGACTTCTAATTCCCCAGCCCTAGCCTGGGCCTCTTGCCCATGAGGTGGCCATAGCTTTCTTCTGCTTCTCCTCTTGCAATTCTGCCCTGTAGTTTCTGCAGGGCAGCCAGAGGGATTTATTTTTTTCTCCAGCTCAAAATCTTCGAATGATTTTCCATCTTATAACAAAACCAGAAGTCCTGCCATGACACGGGGGCTCTGGGTGAACCAAGCTGGCCCTGGTCTGTGGCTCCTCCCCGAGTACTCTGTTCTTTTAATATGCACCTGCTATTCTTGCCGTGGGAATACTTTTCCTTCATATATTCTCTGTTCACTCCTTCACCCTGTTCATATTTTTATTGAAAAACTCCTTTCAAAAAGACTTCTCAGTTTCTCTCTATTCCTTACCCTTTCTTACTGTTTCCTTATAGCACTCCCCACAGCCTGACCTTACGTGTTATTGGATTCATTCATATGTTTATCTGTCTTCCACCATCAGAATGGATTTAATTCATAGCACCCAGGACAGACCTTGCCTGTGGTAGAAATTCATCATTTTTTCAGCAAATGAATAAAAGAAAGAATGAACTGCTTTGTTGTTCTTTTAGGTATTAACTTCTATATTCCTAAGGCATATGGAAGTTTATTAGGGGTTTGGTTGTAGATGCTTCCTGTTGATATCCTACTCAGCAAAATGAAGGGTTAGCCCTCTTATCCACTCAAACCCTGCAGATCTGATCTTGCCCGTTATCCTCAGAACCTGATCACGTCGTTCTTGTTTTGGTAAAATCAGTTGATGATTGTGTTAATTTTTTTTTACCACAGCATCCAATGATTACTTTCCCTTTCTTGTATAAAAGGTTTGTCTTTCTGTAATTATGATGACCTCAATCCTACATTTACTTATTGTCTTTCATAAAAGACTCTTTGGGTTCATTGATTGAATCGTCCTTTCCTGAAAACACCCTTCCTGGAGCCCTTTGCTCCAGTGTCCACGGGACTTCCTCAACTGGTTACGTAACCATCATCCCAGGATTTACTTTGTCCATGATTGCACAGTTACCTCTCACCAATATCCTGGGTTTACATCCTGTTTCCTGATCTATGTCTTCCTTCTAGGTTTCTCTTTTCCACTTCAACATATTTTTTTCCTCCTCTGGGATAGAGATTAGCCTCAAAACCTTGATAACTTCAGGAGGAAATATGTTTGTCTTAGTCTACTTTCTGTTCCTATAACAGAATACCCGAGATGGAGTAAATGACTAAGAATAGAGGTTTACTTAGCTCACAATTCTGGATTCTGATAAGTTCAAAAGCATGGTGCAGGCAACTGGTGAGAGCTTTCTTACTGCATAATAGCATGGTGCAGGTTCTGTGGCTTGGTGATACAGAGTTAGCATACTAGCTCAGGTCTCTCTTCTTATAAAGCCGTTAATGCCATCATGAAGGCCCCACCCTTATGACCTCATCTACTTCTAATTGCTTTCCAAAGTTCCCATCTCTAAATACCATTAACACAGGAATTTGGGGATGACATGTCCAATATATTCACTTTTGGAGACAGCACAGCAATGTTTTCCTTCATGGCACTGGCCCCGTGGGCTCTTTGACACAGGAAATTTGTGTCCTTTACTTTTGAGAAAACTTACTGTTTCCTTGAGCAATTTCCTTCTCATTATCGCTTCTGTCTTCTTTTCTAGGAACTCTCAGGTGTTGACTTTTTTACTAGTTCTCTAATTTTTTTTTTCATCTTTACTCTCCCTTTTCCTTCTTGTCTTTTTCCTGTTTTTCTGTCAGACTTTTCTAAACTTTATCTTCCATTGCTTGAATTGAATGTCTATAAAATTCTGCCGTATTTTTCATTTGCAAGCATTTTTTCCCTGTTCTCTCAGAGTGTCTTCTAATTTTAAAAAATATTTTTATTTTTAATCAACACAGTAATAATACATGTCTATAGATTACCGTTTACCATCTCAATTCAGGTGTACAATGTGTAACAATCAGATCAGGATACTTGGCACGTCTATCACCTCACATATTATATCTTTGTGCTGGGAACATTCAAAATGCTTTCTACTAGTTATTTTGAAATATTCAATTAATTGTTGTCTTTCATAGTTATCTTACTATGTTATACAAGACTAGAAGTTATCACCTACCAATTGCACTTTTGTACCCATCAACCTTTCTCTGCCTCCCTCACTCCTCTGACCTTCCAGGCCCTAGTGACCACTCTTATTTCTACTTCCTTGAGATCATGAAATCAGCTTCTGAGCTTCCACTGTAAATGAGAACATGCAGTATTTGTCTTTATGTACCTGACTTATTCCACTTAATATAATTTCCTCCAGGTCCATTCATGTTGCTGCAAATGACTCTATTTTATTATTTTCATGGCTGAATAGTATTCCATTGTGTATGTACCAAATTCTCTTTATCCTTTCATCAATGATGGACACTTTCATCATTATGTCTTGCCTATTATATATATAGTGCTACATATAAATGTAAGAGTGCATTATGCCTCTTCAGCATAATGATTTCCTTTGGATAAATTTTCCAATAGTGAGATTGCTCTATTATATGGTAGTTCTATTTCTAGTTTTCTGTACTTATTGCTTCTACATGATTGTAACCTTACCATGAATAGGATGACTACCCTTTCTCTCAGTTTAATGCCTCTGTGACTATTTGCTATTTTCCATAGTTGCTGTACTAATTTGCATTTCCACCAACAGTATCTGAGCAGTCCTCTGAAAGTGCCTTTGTAAAAGCTGTTCCAGTTAGAACTCTGCCTAGTTGGGAGAGGGCGTTCACCTGGTCGTGTTGGGGTGAGGAAGCTACCTGGATTCCTCAATATTCCCTATTCTGGTTTCTCTGCTCCACTCCACACCTTCAGAGCTCCCCAGGGCTTCCAAATCCCAGGCTTTTCCTGATTCTCAGCCTCAAATCTGTGTCTTCTCATTGGCTTCTAATCCACATGCCAGATTTCATCTTCTCAGCTCTGTTTAGTCAATACCAATGCTCCATCCATTTTCCATATTCCAGAATTTGGCTGACATCCAGACTCCCGTTGATTCTTTTCCAAGATTCTTTGCCTAGTAGGACTTATTCATGACTTTTACTTCATTACTATCATTTTGTTTTATAGAAGAAACAGAAATAAGTGTTGCTTTTTCAATCTACCATGTTTAATTGAGTCCCCAAACTTATCAGTCTTTACATTGCTAAGTTCTGCTTTTTATCCTATGATATATCCTATGATAAAAATATTTACCCACAATTTTTCCAAGCTTTGTTTTTCATGTGTCCTAGTTTTAGTGTGAAGCTGGACTTGTGAATTAAAATTGATTGTTTTCACATAATCTCTTGTAACTAAGATGAGAATCTTTATAAACTAAAATAGTTTATAAATATTCACAGAATAGTCCACCCTTTCCCTCTGATTTTAATAGCTTTACTACCATTTGACACTTTTCCATATATGCTTGGGTCTACTTCTAGGCTGATTTTAACTAGAATTGATCTATTAAATTTTCATTACCTAGCTTTAGATCTCTACTTTTCTGTATTTACTATTTCTTCATCAGTTTATACAAAATACATTATTTGGGAATTTTAACTGGAAAAAAATTTTAGACTCCTTTGAGGAGAATTGTTATTTTTAAATTTTGGAGATTTGCCATTCATGAAAATAATATACTTCACTATTTATTTGCATCTTTCATTTCCTTACTCAGGTTTAGTAAATTTTTATATGTATTTTATTACATTTATTTCTAGGTAATGTATACTTTTTGTTGTTATTATGAATAACATGCTTTTCTATTTTATTTTAAAATTAGAGCTGGCTGGTTACAGGGACTCTGGATTTTTGCATACTCAACTTGAGTTTCCAACAATCTTGCTAAGCTTTTGTTGGTTGCAATATGGTTACAGATTCTCTTAAATTTTATACGTAAAGATCATTTCATAGCAAATAAAAACATTTATTTTTCTTTCTAATCCCAGTGGCTCTATTTTCTAATTTCTTTGTCTTGGTTAGAACTTTCAGCACATTTTCTAATTGTACCAGAAGGTAATTAATTATCCTTTTTTAAAAAATTGGTTATAATGAAAATGCTTTTAACCTTTTATCAATGAGCATGAGCATGATGTTTGCTATAGATTTCTGGTAAATGTCACTCAGTTAGTTTATAAAGATTCTCATCTTAGTTACCAAGAGATATTTTTTTTTACAAGTGATTATAAATTTTACCAAATATTGAGATGATTTTTCTCTTTTCTTTCTTACCTTTAAAAAAAAAAAACTCTTAAGCTGCTTATGTTGTAACAGACTTTCAGATTCTGAACCATCTCTGCATTGGTCTTTTTTTCCCCCCAGTGTTGGATTCAATTTGCTAATTTTTAAAAATCTAGGCTTATGTGCATTTAGTCTAAATTTTTTCTGTGTGTGTGTGTGTGTGTGTGCGCGCGCATACTTTGTGGTCCAATTTTCATATCAGAATTCCTTTTTTTCAATTGGCTCATTTAGTTATACATGACAGTAGATTCCATGCTGACATAATTATAAAAGCATGGAATATATTTTGTTCTAATTCAGGCCCTGGTATTTCTCTCCCTGCTCTTTTCCCTCTACTCTACTGATCTTCCTACCATTTACCCATAGTTATTTTTAAAAAATTAATTTCTTTTTTTAAAAAATATTTCTTAGTTCTCAATGGACCTTTATTTATTTACATGTGATGTGGAGAACTGCACCCAGTGTCTCACACATGCTAGGCAAGCCCTCTGCCACTGAGCCACAACCCCAGCCCCATTAAACTAATTTCTTGTTCATATCAGGATTCTACTAGTTTGCTTTCATTGTTTTATCAGTTTGGGTGTCTGGAAGGTTTCATTGGACTAAAAGAATGTGGGAGGGGTTTCTGCAACATTTTAATAGTTTCAAATCCTTCTTTCTATTCAATGAAGTAGATATTTTCAAGCAAGTAGATAGTTCGTGGACTCAACGAAATGATTCTAATTTTCCCAAATTGACACATAAACAAAATACAATTGCTGAACACTAACTTATATGATAGCAAATGCTCAGAACTAAAAGATATAATGTATCATCCAGATGTTTCCAAATGTTTCTTTAGATTTATTATAGTTTGATTAGGCAGATATATCCTATGATAGACAAGCTATTCTTTCCTGGGATGATCATTGGGGAAATACATTCCACAGGAATTTCCTATATAAATCCTATGTATTTTTAGTTCTGTTTATAAATGATCTCTGGAAAAAAGTAAAATTTTCCATAGCAGCAACTGGCAGAGATTGGAGAACATATACTCTTTTTGTTTTCCTTTCCTTTTTTTTAAAAAAATTGGGTTGTTTTATAAAATGTATTGGATTATTCTTCCAATCTATAGTTCCTCCACAGTAAGTTCATCTTCAAACACAGAATATAGGCTTTATGATTGCTCATCCACTATATGCTGTATGTTAGGTATCCAGAATTTATCTAGGGAAACATACTTCTTTTTTCCAAAGGCATAACCCAAAAATATTTAGCCGTTTATCTTCTAAAAACCATGCAAAATGCATGTCCCTTGCATGTTTCCTGTTGATAATAGTTTCCCCATTTGTAGTACAACTTTTCTTTCCTCTGGAAAGCTGGTACTTATTTTATTCATTGCTTGCAAAATTGTGCCCTGATGCTGTTCAACCAAAGGACATGCCTCATACAAGTGAGGAGAGTATCGCTCAGGCTATAATCAGCTGCAGCAATGGAAAATAGCACTTTTGAACAGGACTCTCCGAGTTCTGGGCAACACTGCCTGGAGATCACACTGCCAGAACATCTCTGGACAGAGGTCACATCTAGAGCTCACTCATTAAATTGCTTTCCAAACTTGCTGAGATCTGCCCTATAAAGTCTCCAAGCTCAGCCATTCACCACACTAACAAGTATTATTCTATCTTTACAACCTGTCCAGATATGGGATGTCCCCGGCAATAAAACTGGCTGTATTCCAAAAGTTTATTTTCAAGTCATTTATTTGGAATCAGAAAACATTTTCCCATAGGAACCATTTTATAAATGGTGTTGTTCCACAGATGCCTGGTTGAGCTACATTGAATTTGAAATGTAACTTTGACTGTAGTGTTCCCACCAACCAATTGTTTATTCAGTTTCTCTGGGAAAGTGCATTCTGATTCTAACTTAGGATGCCTGAAGCCTGCCTCTTCCTCTTCCTGGTAGCTTTTGCTGTAGCTTTTTGGGGGGCTCTTTTCAGCAGTGGTAGTTAGAAGAGGGGAGGGAGTAAAAAGCCTTCCTAAGAAAGAGATGAGTGCTGGGGGTGGAGGGTGGTGCACAGCACCACCAGCAGCTCAGGAGGCTGAGGCAGAAACTTGCAATCAAGGCCAGCCTCAGCTACTTAGCAAGACCCTGTCTCAAAATAAAGAGGGTTGGGGATGTGACTCACTGGTTTTTATGGTTTGGATGTGAGGTGTCCCTCAAAAGCTCATGGGAGAGACAATGCAAGAAAGTTTGGAGGAGAAATCATCAGGTTATGGGAGCCTTAACCCAATCAGTGAGTTAATTCCCTGAAGGGATTAATTGAGTGGTAACAGACGGCAGGTAGGATGTGGCTGGAGGAGGGGGGTCCCCTGGGGGCATGCCTTTGGGGTACATATGTGGGGAGCTGAGCTTAGCTCTCTGTGCTTCCTGATCATCCTGTGAGCCACTTCCCTCCACCACACTCTTCTACCTGGATGTTCAGCCTCACCTCGAGCTCTGAGGAAAGGAGCCAGCTGTCTATGGATTGAACGCTCTGAAACTGTGAGCCCCCCAATAAACTTTTCCTTCTTAAAATTGTTCTTGACAAGTCTTTTAGTCACAGCAGTGAAAAAGCTGACTAAAACAGGGATTAAGCATTCTGAGTTCAACCTGTGGCACACACACACACACACACACACACACACAGAAATAAAGGAAGGAAGGGAGGGAGGGAGAAAAAGAAAAGGATGAGTGTACAGAGTCTATATAGATATTTCTGGGTAACTTCTTAATGGCTGGAAGGCTGAAGGAGGAAGCCACTCAATGTGATTCGGCTTCTTCCCAGTGTTCTGAATAGGACATAAAGGGCAGGGGCTTTGGCTAAACAGATCATTTCTAACTCAGATCTTCATGAAGAGGGAAAGACTTTTTCTTAAAACCTTCAATTTTTGAAGACCAAGCCTCTGGACTTGTAATTAGCCAGGGAAATTATTTAAAATTTCTTTGTCAGTGATGAATCACTGTCCAAACACATAGAAATAAGGAGACATATATTTTGCGTCTATCCCTAGACCTGAAAAATAGTAGGTATTCCAAAAAAATCATTTTTTATTGAATTAAGTACTAAAAAGTACTAGACCACAATCAAATGCATGTGTGGGTCGGTTAACTGCATTCTAATTGAGCATCTCCTAATTCTGACCCTCCCATAGCACACACTTTGAAGAAGTTACTGGAACATCAGTCTCACCTGGGGGTAGGTGCTGGGTCTCCATGCCCTCTCTGTTACATATCAACTTCTAGCACTCTCTCTCCACTGCCAAGACTGGGGAAATAAAAAGGTATAGCAGGGATAGTTGCTGTGACAAACCAAGAAGGCTATCCAACCCTAGGACCCTGGCCGGCACAGTTTCTAGCACAAGGTTTATTCTGGCCAACATTGCCTGCTAAAAACAACCAATGCACTTTTTTTTTTTTTGGTCAGTCGTTTTTATAACACAAGTAGACATATTTTAGGGGGCTGTGCCTCTTTTCCAGGCTACAATTTAGCCTGTACAGCAGACCTGGGTCTTGTCTATTTCAGGTTTTCAAATTGCATAACAATTTAAATTCATTTCTGTACTTGCAACTACTTTAAGAAGAAATACAGTATGAAATCGCCCTCCACTCAAAAGCCTTCCCCACTCCCAACCCCCGTAAACATATCTGTTAATTTTCATTTGATAGACTGCTTTCTTTTTAAAGCTCCATTTGTGTTCTTCAAGACAGCCTCTTTCTCCAAGATTAACATTTCTTCTGATTGCTCCTGACAATGGATACACTTCCAGAGGCCCTGCTAAGGATAACCAAAAAAGGGCATGGAGCAGGCTGGTTTTGGCAGCCTGCTCGGCTGTTTCAGAGCTTTTTAGGTCTTGGTTTTTCTGATGAGTGATTTCCTGAGCATGCCTGGGGAATGACAGGCATCTGCACAGGCCCACGGTATCACCTTGGCCAGGGTGTCGTCATTGGCTGCTTATTAGAAAAACTACAGGACAATGCATACCACTGACTGCCGGCTGTAAACATAGGGGATATGTGTTCACTTAGCATGGACTTCTGGGAGGGGCCAAGGAAGGGCGGTCTGCAGTTTTATTGAATAGAGCAGTGTGCATTCGGCTGCCTGCCTGCCTGCTTGCTCTCTTGCTGTGCTCCTGCTTAAAGGGATCAGCCCTTCCTTTCCCACGGAGTCCTGGGGAAGAGATTTCAGCCGAGGAGGTAAGGCACGGGCCTTTCTCTTTTCTTTTCCAGAGAAGCTGGGGACTTTTCTCTGGGTTTCAATCAACATTCCTGGCCAAGGTAGCCAGACATGCAAGATCCTTCAAGGCAATAGACCATGTAAATTCTCGGAGTCAGACTGGGCTTCACCACCCTGCAGATGTTCCCAGAGGCGAACAGGGTGAAATTTCAAGTTTTGTTTCTAGAGTTGGGACAAGAGGAGAGATCACATAGTGACTTGTATCAGGGAGCACTGGCAATGTTGCTTCAGATGTCCTTTTGTTTAGGAGAGGGACCTGGATTTGTACCTGATGATCACAAGCCAGGTCTTGCGGGCGGGCTGTGCCACTCAGCAGCTTCTTCTGCATCTTTTATTATCAGACTTTGAAAGGAGTTTTGCTTTAAAAGTAAGAGCAACAACTATTTATGTTCATGAGAAGCCAAAAAGTGATGTGTGTGTGTATATGTGTGTGTGTGTGTGTGTGTGTGTGTGTGTGTGTTTAAACCACATGCATTTCTATGTTACTTACTCTGCAAACAAGAACTAGACTTTTGGAGCTGGGGAAAAAACAAATACAGTCAGAGGGTTCTAGCTCTAGTGATGGTTGAGTTAGTGTCACTGATCTGATATTTACTAAGACAGAGGTTGCCTACCCTGATCTGTTTCCTATAAAACCTAAAAACAAGAGTATGCATGTGCTAGTGGGTGTGTGTTTAGAAATCATAGTTAACCTCCTACCAAACTATTTCTCAAGAACTCTCATTTTTCTGTTTGAAAGTGTGCCTGACTATGCCTGGAGAATTTGAAAAAAAAAATGTGTGTTGGAAATGTGTTCCAGAAAGGAAGGAGACAGGCTTTTATTTCAAGATAGACGTATTTGGGCATCTTAAATAGAAGCACAGGCAGCTAGTTGGTAGTATGGTCTGCAATTCCTTTTAGAAAGAGCTGATTGTAAAGGGCGGGGGAATTTTAGTGCTGTGGCAATCCAGGGTCAAAAAAGTGGATAAGAACAAAGTACTTGGTCTTCAGAGATCCATCTGTTAACAAGACTATGCAGATGAACTTATAAACGGAAACAGCAAAATCCTTCTAGTGTTTTTGGCAAAACCCGACATGTGTGGCTAGATCTTAAGTGAAGACTAGGTGCTATGTGGAGAGAAGGGCAAATCTGGTAATTTTTTTTTAATAATATGGATATGAAAGGCTAAAACCACTCCAAATGACAGATTCCATTTGATTTTATTCCACGCATTATGGTGGTTTGGGGTTGAGATTCATTAATCTTTTCTCTTTGTATTTAGAAATTGGGGATAATTTCTTGAGAATGTCTCTCTCTGCTTCTAGAAGTGATATATGAGAACAGACTTCCCTGTGAATTTCTTTCCCTGGACTAGTTCTGAGTAAGTGTGAGAGGAAGGCTGCAGGCAAAAGCTACAGTTTGATTATTGTCCTTCCCTCGAAGAGATCAAGTTCCAAACTATTTTCACAGTGTTTTTAATGTCAATCAAAATATGAAGAGCAATTTTTTTTTTCAACTGTTCTCTAAACCATGTAGGGAATGCAGTTTGGAAGGAAATCCATAATCTTGGGATTTGAAGATAAATTCCATTTGAAACCAACATCTTCGAATCCCTGAAAGTTCAGTCTTTCTATGACCTCTCCTTCCCATCCCCTCCTATACCTCCCACCTCCAACAACCACAAAGACACATTAAAAAAAAAAAAACAAAACAGTGTACACGTTCTACTGTAGATTGAAATGTGAGGATTTTAGTTTCTGTTGAACTTTAGGCAGTTATTTGGGTGTCATTTTGCTGTTGAGTATTAGCTATAATACATCTCCCCCAAATAGGGAGGAAAACAGACTTAATAAAACCAGACTGCTAGAACTTTCGTTCTATTAAAATTATTTAATAAAGAGAAATATGATGTTTTGTACCAAAATTCTGGTACAAAACATTACTAAAAGAGTTGATCTTTGGACACTCGAGAAATGTACAAAGGATTGGCTATAGGTAAAGTGTAGAGTTGTTTCCATTGTTCAAAGCCAATAGAATGGGGGATTTAAATAATTAAAATGAAAAAAAAAGACATGATTTTTGCATTAGAAGGAGAAGGAGACCCACATTCAAAAGATTTAAATGAGATACATGAGAGCATTTCCTGACAGGGGGGCCATTAATAATTCTTATTGACCCCTGTGACTGTCCTGAAGAGCTCCTGCTCTCTGCATATGAAATAAGTTGGTACTGTGACATGCCATAGAAAGTTCCAGAACCTAGCCTGGGTATTTTCTGTTCTGATGAGTGAAATGCACCACAGAAGTCCTTAAAAAAAGAAAAAAAAAAAAAAAAGAAAAAGAAAAAGAACATGTAGTTGTCATTTTCATGGTAGCATGATAACTAGTTTGTCACTCCTTTAACAAGACAGAAAAGTGACTTGAGATGGGTCTGAGAGAGGATTTGATAGTTTCCCATCTGCCTGTTGTCTGTCACTGGGTTAGGAAATGTGGTGGGGTGAGGCCATGGGGGTGGGGGGATGGAGAAAATGCTGATGAAGAGGAATGCAAATAGCATGGTAGACTAAGGAGGAGGTTAGAAAGATACTGCCAAAGAATTTTTAGACTTTCAAAAGGGGTTTTCTGGGTAAAATCTCTCAGATTCTGAAAATAGAACCATTAGCTTCTTAACAGAAAGTTCTTCATCTGTCAAGCTAACCCAGATGCCCATCGATTATGGGTGCTGGGTAATTTAAAGAGATGCTTTTAGCTCAGCCTTAACTCATGAGCACCAAGATGAGACTCACTTGTAGTTTTGGTTCCTCTGCTGAAATGACCCTGACCTTTGCAGAAGGCATCGATTCTTTGGCCACAATCTGCAGAATGGATCCGGTAGTAGTTAATATCTCTAAGTGAAGTGAGCCTTTGTTCTTCTTCCCTGTAGGCTAAGTACACTGAACTGCCTTCAATTGGAGTCCTCTGGACATTATGTTCCTACCTCTTACCTACTATCTTGAACTATTTCCTCCTTCCTCATACTTGACGATCCTTGGGTGCGACTTTCTTGCTCCAACTTCTTTCTAGGTCCCTGATTCCATAATCTAGTGAATATGGGTCTAGCCCAATGTAGTCTGAAGTCTGGTTTTGATGATCAGAGACCAGGAGAAAAAATAAATAACAGGAAGATAAGACATCAGAGGTGCAAGGCAATATCTAGGAACCAGGAAATCTGAAGATCCAGATGAGCAGAAGACCAAAGACAATGCTGACAACAGAAAGGCCTTAGTAAATGAGGCAGCTTCTTTGCCTCCAGCCAAAAGCATGGAATTAATCCCAGCATGTCAAGCCTGGGCCTTGTCGGGAGGATGAGGTAATCAGGAGCACCTGGCTGTGGTTCCTGTTGGTATTGAGACCAGACTGCTGCACGGAGCTTGCCTCTCACCTCTGAGGGCCTCAGTCTTTAGTATCCCCAACTGTCACTGAGCCCTGGTAGCATCCCTAACTTCCTCACCCCACCAGCTCCTCGATTCCCTAACCAAACATGGAGCTTTCCTGGTCCCACACTGGAAATGGACAGGATCCGGGCTCTAGGATGAGGCCCAGATGACGGTATAAGTGTCAGCACTGGCTCTAGATAGAGGAAAGCTGCTTGTCTTTTTTAGGCAGAAGGAGAAAAGTTAAAAGAGCAGGCAGAGTTGAGATTAGAGCATTTTCTGTAGTCAGGGGCCACAAGCTTTCAATTGGCTGGGTGGGAGGGGGTGGCAGGAAGCCTGGAAGCCCCAGGCTATGAGGAGGAAGTGAGGAGGCTGTCCTTCTGGTAGGATGTTTTGCTTGGAGACCTTAGACAATCTGATAAGAACTCTGAACCCTTAGGTCCTTTGGGAACCCATCCTTTGTGATTGACTGGTAAGGGACCCACCCTTGAGAGTCAGGAGATGACCCTCAGGAGGTAAGGGTATGGTCAGAATATGAGTGGAGATGTGCTTCTTGTTCCCAGATCTGGAAGGAAAAGAAGATGATGTGCATACACAGATAAAGAGGAGGCGACTGCCTCCTTCAGCTACCCTTCCAAAGAAAAGGAGATCATCAGCAGAGAAGAAGCTGTTTCCTTGTGGGTAGCTCACAGAGGCTAGAGAAACTCAGGAATGGCAGCTATTAAGTGTACTCCCAGAGAGCACGGAGAGATGAATAAAATGATTGCTAAGCAGCTGTGAAGCAGAGCTTGAAGGAAAACAATTTTTTAAATATTTTAAATAAATTGGGTGTTCTTTACTAGCACACATTTTAATGCATATCTTTTCTTTTTTTCAAAAGAGTGTGACTACATACATCAATAATGGAGAACTTGAAGATAAATTTCTTTTTAATCGTTTCCTGAGGCTTCTGGCCTTGCTTTGTGAATATGCAGATGAGAGCCCTTGACTAGAAGGGAATCATCATACTTGAAGGGGAATGTATTAAGTAGGAATATGTAATTAGTTCCTTTTACAGCCACATGTAACATCCCTTCTTGCTTCCTTCCAGATATTTTGCTGGGGAAGTAGGCAGACCTCACTTGCATGCTGGGCAGGACCAGGGGAAAGCACCCACAGGGACCAAGGGCCAGTAGGCATCAGTGTTCCACTGGATGCATATAAAGCAGAAAAATAGGCTATGTGGTAAATTACAGCTAGGTGAGCAAAGGAAAAATAGGAAAAAAATCAGAAGTCAGGTAGTTTTAGAAATGAAGATCTTACTGAGCAAGATGTATGGTCAGGTAAGATGCAGTCTGGGGAAACAGATGCTTATGTTCACAAGTTTCAGAAGCTCAACTCAAGGGGCAGGACTGTAAAACACATCTGGAATAATAAAGAGATGGAATCACATGGAAAGCCACAAGCCAAAACAGGACCAGAGAGTCCAAAGAGTGAAATTAACATCAAGGTGGGTCCAAGGGTCTCAGCAGAGAACTCTATCTCCACCCAAGGTGTTTCCAGTCACAGAACTCAGCTTCAGACTGTGTCTGCTTCTTTCCACTGTTCTATCACCTGGAAAATTCCTTCTGTGCTTCCAGGTCAAATTCTGAGAGAAGAGATCTGATGGATTCAACTAATAGCTATTGTCTTCATTTGCCAAATCCCTTAGCAGGAAGGGTTGTTAAAGATACTGATGTACCTATGGATGAATTGCACCAGTTGGCCTGGCTGCCACCCTGCTCCAATCAGTCAGTGGTCACCTGTGGGCAAAGAAAAGCCCAGTGGGCCATTTCAGTTAGAAGAGGCAGTTGGGAGTGGAGGCCAATCAGCTGACGTTTCCAACAGGTCTCAATGTATATAACTTGGATTTTGATGTGAATATATTATTCTAGAGAGTGGTTTACCTAATACCAGGGTCATACAGTTCTTGGTATGGCCCAGCGAGCCAGTCTTAAGGGAGGGTAACCTCAAATTTTTCACCACTGATAAATGAAAAAAATAAGAATTCATTCCATTTCGGAAAGATTCTAGAGAAAAAGCACTTCGAGAATTCTTATTGGCAAGAAACTTCATGAGCCACAGGTATGATATGGCTCTCCTCCAAATGAAGGCAATCTTTCAAATTTAGTAAATAATAATTTAGCAATTTTAATAAATGAAAACCAATACATTCTCAGTGTAAATCACAATACTTCAATCAACAGAATGCAATAAAAGCCAGTGTACACTTAACCAGGTGTTTCAGGTCTAGGCAATATTTGCTCTGTAATCCTTCATTTGCTGAACCCCTGTCCTGTGTTCAAAGCATCCCCTGTGTTCTGGCCGGATCACATTTGGAGCATCATGGTCACACTTTTTAGAGAGGCATTGACAAACACCTATCCCAGAGTCAGCATCAAAGGCTGGAGGGGCTCAGGAGAGCAAAATAGATGAGGAAAAGATAAAGGATCTAGACCTGTTTATTCCCAAAGAAATAAAACTAAGGGGCCGGCCACTTGTATGCCTTCTGATATCTGGAGTACTTTTATGTGAAGATGGGAGACGGCATATGTGTTTCTTGAGAGAGCAGAATTGAAGACATGGATCCATGGAAGTTTTAAGCTGGGCAGGACTTTAGGATATCATTCAGCCCAGGGAGTACATATAGTTTTCCATTTATATGCCAGGTCCAGCCAATTGGTATGTTAAGAAGGTTTCCAAGGCTGTGTTTAAGCTCACAGGGGAGAAAAAACTGCTGTCATTGGTAATGATCTATGGCAAATGGAGCCATAGCTTCTTAAGAGCCACATTTTGTACTTGGTCAATGTAGTCTGCATGTTCCTAATATTTGGGAGGCCACAAGTTATTTCACGAGGTAAAGAAATCTGTATATGCAGCTAGTGTTTTTAGCTAACTGGGTCATAAAACATGTCACACAATATGTGCCACTATTTTTCTAATTGTGCAGAATGTATTCTGGTGATGAGATGTTAATTTATTTACAAGAGTAGTTGGATTCATAGAAACTTCTGGTTTTATGTTTTCCTAAGACATCATGGGCCAAGAAATTGGGGATCTTATGAAGAATTTTTTTTTTTTTTTTTAAGAAAGGAACTGGGTTGAGGAGGTAGCTCAGTGGTAAAGCATTTGCCTAGCATGCACGAGGTCCTGGGTTCCATCCCCAGCACTATACATACACACAAAAAGGAACTGGTAGTCTACTTTTCATTTACCAGATGAGAAACTAAAGCCTGGCCACACACACTAAGTGCAGTTATTTATGTATTGGTAAGTTTCTTTGATTAATGTCTGTCTGTCTTTTTGGTCAGTAAGATTCATAAGGGCAGGGAACATCTGTTTATTTCATTTATGTATACCCAGTGCCTGGACACATGGTAGAAGCCCAATAAATATTTGTTGAATGAAAGAATAAAATAAGCGACTAGATCAAGATCATCCAGTTAACTGGTAGCAAAGATGGTTCTAAAACACACAGCTCCGAAGTCCCAGGCAGTTAACCTTTTTGGTTTCAAAGATTGCTTTATTCTGATAATAAAAGAGAACATTACAATTCACAAATGTGGATTATACCATGCAGCCCAATTTGCCTGCACACCAGTGGCTCTTGAGCAGCATCTGTAGAGTTTTTTGAAAATACACATCCCTGAGACTTGTCCCCTGGAGGTTCCAATTCAGTAGGTCTCGCTAGAGTGAGGTCCAGGCATCTGTAGTTTGTCAAAGCTCCCTGGTGGCACTGATAAAACATCCTGGCTCAGAAACAATTCTGTACACCTACAGTAACAATAATTTATAGGAGAGGTATGGAGTTACTTATTTCTCAGAAGTCTATTTGTTCAGATTTAAATGATGTTTTTCCCTAAAAGTTACAGATGTATATCCCAAGTCATCAATTTTACCAGAGTCTCTTCTGAAGAGCCAGAAGACTTATCTTGAAAATTCCTCCAGCTTCACCTACTCTTTTGGTTTAAGCACAAAGCTGTCAACCCTATGAGGTTCAAGGTCCTGATGAGATTTCCAGTGGTTGCTTTTGTAAAGCACTGGAAATATGGCAGGAATAAAATTTCTCATGGTATTTCCACTTCTTGTTCCAGCCACTGTTACTAAGTGAAATTTAGACTTGGGAGGAGGGGTAAATCTAGGAAAATTTTTCTTTTTAAGTATTTCTGTTCCAAGGATGTTTTGAAAATCAGTTACTTGAGGTATTTCCCTTACCAGGAATCATAGAAGATGTTTTTCTCTGTCTTCCACTTTGTGATCAGGACTTGCAAATCCTAAGCAGGAAAGGAGAGATGCCTCCTTCACCTGCACCTCCATCCACCCCCCCCCCCAAGGCTGTGACCATCACAGCCTCAGGCCTAGATGCTTCCCTGGAGTGTGGGGCCTCTAACTGGCAAGTGGCTTTAGGATCATGGACCGGGTATCAGTTCCTTGTGCAAAAGCACAGAAAATTCATCTCTAGGGGCTACTTTTTCTGTATTTTGCAGAAGAATCTACCATATTCAGAGCACTGAATATATACATTATATTCACCCAAAATTGTAGCTCTAAAGGTTTATCTATATTAGTGAACTGGTCCAATACGAATGACAGAATTTTACTGTATTTGTATCAATGCTATTTGGTTTACAAGGTGCTTATGTTGTGTACAGGGAAGCAGAGCTTGTTGGAGAAAGGAAGCTAAAAATGAGTTAAATTATGTCCCAAAGCTGTACACAAACAGCATCTGGACTCCTCTCTCTCTGCTCTGATACTACCTGCCTTTCCAGGTACCCTCAATTCATACTAACTCCCGAAAACTGATAGTTAAATTTTCAAGAATTTTGGGATCTGGTTTGTAAAATAAAAGCATTACTAAAAGTTAAATGATATAAATTTAAAATTGTAGTAAAAGCCAGGGTAATCAATATTTAAGATATATCCCTTCCTAATTATTTCACTCTATTCTACTATAATCTATTCTCTTGGGGATAGTAGATATATCTACTTAGTCTGTATGATGAAAATTCTGTGTTATGCTTTGCAACCCAGCTTCTCCTTCCCAATTCTTTGTTCAGTGATGTCATGTTGGGAGCTTGAAATTGACCATAATGGAAGGATTTATATCAAAGAAATTGGCACTTGCTACAAATCAGACTTCCCTTCCTTCCAACAAGATATCATTGACCCCAAGGTATGGAGAGGCAAAATTGGCCTTTTACACAGGACAGCCAAGCAGAACACTTCTGTCATTTAATTGCATGCATATTCATAATTTATGTATGTTTGTTTGCTCATTTATGATTTCCCAGAACATTTATTATTTCCTAGATCATGTTTCCTAGAGCATGTGATGCTCCTGGAACATAAATATCAGGGAAACAGGGACTTTGGCTTTTTCAGTGCTGTGACCTGAGCCTAAGAAAATACCATGCCCCACATGTACTATTAGTAAAAGAGTAAAAAGAATAAATGACTATAATTTTTTTATAAGAAAGCTGAAACCAATGTTATGCTAGAGCTCATGAACCCTTCACTAATTGTACCATTATCCAGCGTTTAGATTAATGTGTGTCACATGCTAAGTAGCATATTGATATTTATTAGATACAAGTAAAATAATATTTATAACAAGCAATTTTCCAGATGTAGAAACTGAGTTACAGTTAGGGTAGGTAATACATCTGAGATTACAGAGCTAGTACAAGGCAGAAGCAGGATTTATACCTGTATAATCTGTTTCCGTGAACCACAGGCTTACTTTCTGTGCTGTGCAACCTATCACTAATGACTCCAAGAGACAGAGACCCCTCTTTTATGTGTGACTCTAGCCTGTCTGTTCTCTTACAAATTTGGGATATTTATTCCTTTATTGTACAGTTATAGTAGCATTTCTAAATTGCTTTGCACATGATTTAAACCAAATTAGATTGTCAATTATCCACTGTGACTTCTTACAGAGACTCAGTAGGCATGGGGCTCCGTTTAGTCCTGTGCCCCTTGCCATGTGCTCTCTGGTCTGCCTTCCTCCATGGGCATCACAAAGGTGGAATGAAAGGAGTCTGTTGCTTTCAAGTTTTGGTTCACCAGGAGGTAAGACTAGGACCAACAGACACAAGTTCTAGGAAATTGCAGGTGAGAATAAGCATATTCTATCTAGGTCTGTCTCTGCAACATGGATCACCTTCCACTGCAGAAGACAGCCTCCACCATCATCTTCAACCCATAGGTTTAAAATTTACCCTTTACCCTTACCCATGGACCTGAGCCACTTTTGTCTAAATAATCTTAATGTAATATGACAAATTATTTCTAAAGCTTGGTTGTTTTGTAGGATTTCAGTGTTTTAGATCTGGAATGAGAGAGGGAGAAAGAGGAAAAGGAGGGAGAGGGAAAAAGAGAGAGAGCGAGGAAGGGGTGGGGAGAGAGAGAGAGAGAAAGAGAATGCAGAACTTGGGAGAGAGTGTCAGAAGGTGAAGAGCAATGGATTGCTAGTTATCCTGAGCCCTTACAGGTTGAGGATGGTTGAGAAGGTAAGCTAGCTCAATCAGCTACCTTATTGGGGTACTTGCCATATGATGTCACTTTCCAACTGAGGACTACACCTCAGAGCAGTAAAGTAAACCAAGTAACTTGCCCAGCTCACACAATTGTTACATGACTGAGCTGGATTCATGGCCACTCCCTGACTCCAACCCTTTTCATTCCTCTTCAGCTGTCTGTTCTGTGTCTTCCCTCAGAAAAGTGATGGAAACCAGAGCAGAAGGTTTCCATAACCAGTCATTATAATTTGTCACTGAGCCATACTGCAGTTCAAGGAGACAAGCACATTGTCACTCCCTGCCATATAAGGACACAGAACTAAACACCATTTCTTACACTACTGACTCAAGCGATTGTTCAAGTTAGAGTCAGACAGGGCAAGAATCTAGGCTTAGAGCAGTTAGGGAGAGGGCCACAGAAGTACTTCTGTGTTTCCCTTTGCTGGTAGCAGAGAGATTTGCACATTTCTCCCTGACTCCAGGGGAGATATGGAATTAGATACTGAAGGATTAAACCAGTTGGACAAGTGCTTCAAGCCATTTTGTTGTCTAGGTATATCAAATTTAGGTATTAAAAAGGCCAAGACAGATTCTTTGAGGATTGGATGTCCAACTACAGAATTTGGAGTCCAGTTGCTTTAATGGTCACTCCTAAAATATTATTCATTAATAATACACCTTGTTTAAGTTTGACCTTCTTGCTCAAAGCAGAACGTTCATGTGATCACTCTTTGCCTTCATAGTCAGTCACAGTGGGGACTTCAGAATGCAGCTCCATTAACCAGTTTCGTGGAAGAATTGAGGCATGAGTAGCTGAAACAATTTACTCAAGATCAGCCAGAAATCTTGCTGTAGGTAGCACCCACTCTTTGAGATAGTTCTAAGAATTACTTAGTTTCCTCAGGGAAAGAAAAAAAACATCTCCAAACTCCTATCTTTGGCCAGACTGCATCTGGGATATTAATTTCCTAGAGCTGCCATAACACAGTGCCATGAACAGAAATGTATTCTCTCACAGTTCTGGAGATTAAAAGTTCAAGACTGAGGCATCAGCAGGCCTGGTTCCCTCCAGGACTTTGGGGAAGGCTCTGCTCCAGCTATCTCCTGGGCTTGTAGATGGCTGCGGTCAAGTTCATGTTCAAGTGGCATCCTCTCTTGTAGGAGTCTATGTCCAGATTTCCTATTATAAAGTTGCCATTCATATTGGATGAACTCCACCCTAATGGCCTCTTTTCAACTTGATCATCTCGGTAAAGGCCATAATAAGGTTACATTTTGAGATGCTGCAGGTTAGGACTCTGACAATGAATTTGGTTGGGGGAGACATAATTCAACCCATAACATGCTCCAGTTCAAAATCATGGTCGAAACCCATGTGGCATAGCTTATGAAACTCTAAGTGCAGAAGACTGTTGCTGGTGGTATTCCATCTTCCCTCTGAGTCTAGGGAATTCTTTGCTAGAAATCAGTTGGCTTTTTGAACTTGCCCTTGACATTTGCTTTCTGCCTTTCGCAATGTGAAATTCTGATCCAGTGAGAAGTCAAAAGAGGTCTCTGAAATGACGCACTGAGGGCGCAGCTTTGCATACTGTGGCCTATCTGTGGAAGGCTGGGAAACCACGGTGGCAGACAGTCTGGTATGTGGCCATCAAAGGTGGGGGAGGGGGCTGCTGGGAAGGCTTGGCTGAGACCATCTGTGAGTCTGGAAGGCAGAGCCAGGAAAGAGGTGAGCAGCTTTGGAGCAGCTGAGCTGGCCAGGGAGGCAGCCACCGATGGCCTGGTGTGGTGTCCGCACAGGAGGAAGGAGACTTATACACAAGCCAAACACAGCCATAATCCCCAAATACAGGGGAAAATATTAGATGCCTACACAAACGTGTGCTCTAAATCTTTTGACTGTGGCCTTAGTTTCTTCCACCTCTCCTCTATCCATCCTTTGCTCTCAGTGCCTCTCTGGCCTCATCTGTGCTGGCCCAATTGGTCCCCAGAGCTCCCATGTCATGCTCTGCCTCCTTTGGATTCCCTTCAGCCACTGCTTCCTTCTCTCCTGTCCTTCAAGCTCTCCTTGGTGTCCCAGCTTTGGTCCTGCCCGTGACTCCTCTCTTAGGCCAGAGACAATCTGGAGAGTCACTGTACCATTTATCATCTACACTGTGACACTTCTGAAGGACAACTTCCCTAAAATAGGAGCCCTACCTGGGATCCTGCCAGGCAAACCTGGAGGGCTGGTTATCCTGTGCCTGGTGTAGGGTGTCCTGCCCCCCAAATCTCCCTTCACCTATCACCACTCACTCTGTTTCTAGACCTTCCTGTTTAAAAACTTTGGATGTTCTGATCCTTCTTTTTAACTTCCTTCCAAGAACTTTAGATATTGAACATCTCTTTTCCATGATCTCTTCACTTCCTCAATCTCCTCTACTCTGTAATTTGTCTCACTGTTTAAATTCCTTTTTCCTTTTCCTCTTCACCTCCTCTCTCTCTCTCTCTCTCTCTCTCTCTCTCTCTCNTCTCTCTCTCTCTCTCTCTCTCTCCTTCTCTCTCCCTCCCTCCCTCCCTCTCTTTTTTAAATTTATTTTTTTCCATAATGCAGCTCAAGGAGGTCATGTTTGTCTGCCGTGATACATATGGGGCATATTTCCTATATTTCTGAGACAAATCAAGGCATAAACTGAGCACATGCGTGTGTGCACACACGTCTCAAAATAAACCACCAAATGCTACAAGCTGCTTGGGGTCTCAGATGAGTCCAGAGTGGACTGCCCACCACCTCAGCACCTCTGCCCAGGGTCTAGAACAGTCTCTACACCACCTAAATACCTGTAACTATCGTGTGTACGTGTCTCAGTTCAAAGTTCACACACTTCCTGTATGTGCACACCTACCCTAGAGTTGAAGACAATGCAGACGTGAAGTGACAAAGCAAACAGCATTGACTTCATTGTGACCTCAGAATCTGGATGTCTGTCCTCTAAAGCAGCATGCACCAGAGGCCTAGCAGGGGTTGCTGCAGGTTTCAAGAAGAAATAGACTTTGAGGCTGAAATCTTCAGTAGCTTTCAAGCATAGTTCTTTGTATGAGTCAGTCACGTGTGACTTCCGGTCTTTCTGAAAGGTCACTGCAATCATCAAGATATCTGTGTCAGACTCTGGGTTGTGCAGGGATGTCCTGAAGCTCCTTTTTCAACTCTGAAGGGAGAGGAGGGACGCATCCCTCTTGCTGACTAATGGAACATCCGTCACAGATGGCTGAAATAGAGCACCATGCCAGCAGGAAAAAGCCACACTCCTTCTTTCATTTGTTTACTTATGTATTTGGGGATTTTGACTGAATAATTTTCTTTTTTGCTTTTTCAAGTACCCTGAAAATAATTGGCAAATAAAGAAATAAGATACTTTATGAAAGGAAAGAAGAGCCCTGTTAAATTTCTTCCTCCTCTTCTTAGTTCTTGCCTTCTTCCTCCTTTCTTCTCAGTCCTCTCCTATTTTTTCTTTCTCCTCCCTTTGAGATCTAGACAGTTGGAAACATCCTATACCGTTTGGGTGCTTCTGCTTCAGTCATGGTGGCCCATGGCTCTCATCCTTGCCCGTGTCTTTTTGGGTTTGCATCAATCACAAAGATTGATTGTAACAAAAAATACTTCACTCTGCAGTAGTCGTGGCAGGGGTAAATGGCAGTATTCATTCATTGCCCTAAGATTCAGTGAAGTAATTAGTATCCGCAGGCCTGGAGCCCTGACCACCTGTATTTGGTAAATAGGAAATGAAGAGTTTAAAAGTTTGTTAGTTTTGGTTTTTATTTCCCAAACCTCCATGCCTTTCCACATACCTGCTCTTAGGCATGTGTTAAAATACAGCAGCTGCTCTTTCCATTGGGAGGAGTTTCTAGCTTGCTAATTCTTTTTTGAGAGTGTGTTTGCAATGAGGTTTAAGTTTTAGATACCTTGGCTTGCAGAGGACCTCAGAGTTCAGGTGGTGGAAAAGATGCCCAGGTCCAGACTCCTGTCCATAGCAGATAACCTGTGTCACTCTGAATGGCCTCTTGGGCCATTCAATGCCCAGTGCCTTGCTCTGCTCTATAATGCCTGGGTAGGGAGCAGTGTATTTTTAACAAAGAGGGACTTTAGGCAGTAGAGTGTCCCAAAGCACACCCATTGTTTTCTTTCCTTTGTCTTTTGAAACAGAAGACTTGCTCTTTAGTAGTTTGGGGAGATGTAAGTCCCATATTTATAAAGGAAAGTCTAGACTCAAAGTTCAGATTTGAGATTTCCAGCAATTATCCCTTGAGTGACAGCTTCAGTTGACTCTGACTTTCAGGGCTGTCTCAACCCCAGTTCCAGCCTTTCCTTCTTTCCATTATTTTAAAACATTTTTTTTTTTAGTTATAGATGGACACAATATCTTTATTTTTATGTGGTGCGGAGGATCGAACCCAGTGACTCACACGTGCAAGGCGGGCACTCTACCACTGAACCCCAGCCCCAGCCCCTTTCCATGATTTTAAATTTAATTTTTAAAGGATGCAGTGCATGTTTATTATTTTAAACTAGATGTCATATAAAGGATTAACATGAATAGTTTCACTGCTGACATTATCTTACATTATTTCCTCCACATTTAATTTTTAATTGACACATGATATTTATACATATTTACAGGGCACAGTATGATAATTTAATACATGTAATGCAATTTAGGCTTCTGGGATAAGCATCTTCCTTTCTATCCTTGTCTCTAAAAGCAATATGACAATCATCTTATTTAGAGACACTCTGAAACCCCACAGTTGACAAGGGATGGTTAAAACAGATTATCATCTAATTGAACCTTTTTCGCTAATGTAATCAGAGACATTTTAAAAAAGCTTTATGTGAAACCAAAGCATATAGTGAACAATTGTAGAATCTTAGAGTCTTGTTGCCCTTAGATTCACGAAAATATCTTGCACCACCATCTAAATTTTTAATATATGAGATCACATGTGTGAACATGCTTGTGCTTTGTAATCTCTGTTTTTAATATCTATAGCTGAATGTATTAAAGTGTAAAAATGTGCTCAGAATGTTAAAAAAAAAAAAAGGAAGAAAAGCATATTTGAACCTAGCAACTGTGCTTGGGGTCAAGCTTACACAAGAAATCATATGGCTGGGTCAATTTTTTTAAATTAATTTTATAAATAATGTTTTATTTTAGAATACTTTTTGATTTATAGTTGCAAGAATATAATAGAATTCTCATATACCCTACACCCAGTTCCGTCTATTGTTAACTTTACTATGGTTCACATTTTTCACAAATAATGAAACAATGTTATTATATTATTATTAATGAAATTCCATACTTTATCTGGATCTTCTCAGTTTTGACATAATGCCCTTTGTTTGTCAAGCCCCTTGGAACAACATAATGTTTCATATGGGAAAACTTTAATATGGAGCTATTGAACTCAATACAAGAGTGGAAGTTGTATTAGCCAGCTCTTTTTCTTGAGCATGTGTTTCCTGGGCCAGCAATTTCTTGAGGAATTTCCACCTGAATTACCCTAGACTTCCCCTGGTCTCTGCTTTGTTTCCCTTGAGACCACTAGCAGATGCCTCAACCTGCTCCACCCTGATGCCAGATGCTGGAGCCCTATTGCGCCAAGCCACCAAGGCAGCAAACAGATGGTAACATCCAGTGCACAATGCCCCTCCACCCCGGCATTACCTCCCACCACCACCCTTCTACAGTTTTAGGCAGAAGCATTAGTGTGAAAGGTCTTACCTGCTGCTGAGCTGCTGAAGCTCTGCTCTTAAAGCTGCAGCACACCATAATTTGCTTGGGAAAGTTTCAACACTACTAGAAGTAGGGGGTGGGAAGAGGACCTGACCCTTGTTCCCCCTGAACCTTGAAATCCAAAGATTTGGGAAGTTAAAAAAACAAAAAACAAAACAAAAACAAACTCACATTTCATGAAAAGTTCTTGTTGGTAACAAATAAGCTATGGAGACGCTCGCTTGCTTCCTAAAAGTCACCTCACCTCAAGTATAGTCTTTCATAGACTGAGCTTCCCAAACTTTCTTTGAAATATGAGTTAGCAGTAGACAGTGACAGAAAGAATCCATTTAATTCTGTTTCTGCGTTTATACAACTTCATGACTCCAGACAAGCAACTTGGTATTTTAGGGCATCAACCCTTGTAATGAAGGGATTGGATTAGTTGTGGCTCTTACCCCTGAACTTTTCTGATTGGTGGTTCTGTTTGTCCCCCCAAAAGGCTCACTGTTGTCCTGTCAAGGCCACTTTTTTTTTTTTGTACCAGAAATTGAACCCAAAGCCTCTTAATCACCAAGCCACATCTCCAGCCCTTTTTATATTTTATTTTGAGATGGATCTCACTAAGTAACTTAGGGTCTTGCTAGGTTGCTAAGGATGGCCTTGAACTTGAGATCCCTCCTGTCAAGGCCACTTCTTTACTGGTAAGCTTTCACTACAAAAACTAACTATAATTCAGGGCTTGTTATGGATGAGTTGCTTCCAAGTACACCAGTTATTTGATCTATTATACTTAGTTTGCTTTTAAAGTCAATTCTTGGTAGTGATACGATCTAAAAAAATGCAATTGAATTGAGAAAAATAAAAACAAAAACAGATAAAGCTGAGGAAATGCAGGTATCTTTTTTTGTTCTTGCTATCAAAAAATTCATTGTGGGGACAATCTACTTATTAATGAGTAATACGAACAGTCTTGTCTCAGAGAATTTCCTTGAAACCTCCTGATAGCAATAATATCAGCCTGCTGAAATGGCTATTTAAGCATCAATACACGTGATAAGAAACACTTTTCATAAACAGAATGATTGAATCAACTGTCAGGAAGCCATCAAAGTCAAGGAAGAAAGCCCAAGCCTTGGGGTGGAGATGGTTACTATGTTTGGCCATCTGTTTTGGTCTTTCCTGTTCCACATGTAGCTATATAGTTTACATAAAAGTATCTCTCAAGAGGATCAGAAAGAACAGATTTATTGAACCAGATGTGTGTTAGCATTTCTACAGGTGTGGCTCTGCAGCTGAAAGAACATGTTGTACCAGGGATGGAGTTTCTTATTATGTAATCAATATAAATTACCGCTAGACTTTTACAGAGGTTGATAAAGCAAACATGTGTCATTTGGATTGGCCTTCTGGTATATAAAGAGACCTTGATTCACTTGGGCCACAACGTGAAAAAATGCACCATTCGATATTTATAAAAGACTTGGTAGAAAATACCACGACAGTGATCAAGAGATGTTGTTCTAGCTCCCGTACAGAGGCAGTTGCTGATGAGGAATGGAAGTCACGTTTTTGTGGTTTTCTTAATCAAAAAAGACGAGGGGGTTGGGGGTTGTAGCTCAGTGGTAAAGCGCTTGCCTAGCACATGGGAGGCACTGGGTTCAATCCTCAGCACCACATAAAGATAAATAAATACAGCTGGGGTTGTGGCTCAGTGGTAGAGTGCTTGCCTAGTACACGTGAGGTACTGGGTTCAATCCTCAGTACTACATAATAAAAATGAATAAATAAAACTACTTCCTGCCAAAACTTAAAAAATAAACAAACAAAATAAAGGTATTGGGTCCATCTACAACTAAAAAGAAAAAGTAAGGAGAGAAAGATGAGGAACAGTTCATAAATTGTTTTGAAGTCTCTCAACATCTGATAGAAAAGGGCCAAGGGAATGAAAAGTATTTAGAGGAGTAGGAACAAAAACAAACAAATAAAAACAGAACACCAGAAAAAAAAGATGGAGAAATAAAATGGTAGAATTAACTAACCCAAAGAGGAAGATATCTTTAAGTAGTACAGAATGTTGGGGCTATAACAAAAACAAAGTCATCCCTTTGGTAATTTGCAGAACATTTTGACAATTGTACACAGAATTAATTTTTTTTTAATTCTAGGCAGGAAGAGGAAAAATGCTGCTGGTTAATAAATTTTGTATCAATACTGTGTTTACCACAAATGTTTTAAATATGTTCAGAGCTTTAGTGTATTTATGCTAGATTTTACAATAAAACAAAAGTGAACATGTCTACTCTAGGACTTCTAATTTCTTAAACTTTTTCAATTCAGATTAATCACCCCAAAAAGAATACAAACAATAAAAAGAGAATAGTATACCCTACTATGTATAACTGTAATGCTTAAATAGAATAAATTGTAAAAAGAGTAATCACACTATTCAAATCTATCCTTACTAGAAATTAAAAATTACTAAAAACTAAAAATCTCTTAACCTGTTAATTTTTGAGACAGCTGTGTTAATATCTTCCACAATAGTTGTAGATACTGACATTTTTCCTTGGTAAAATCTGTCATTATATTGGGCCCATATCAAAGGCTATGTGGCTGGATACATATAAGTTCATGATTTTTAAATTTTGCTGATGATTCTTTTCATTATCTACCAGGTAATTCAACTTAAAGCACATCTTGTCTGTTAACCTTCCTTCCTTCCTTCCTTCCTTCCTTCCTTCCTTCCTTCCTTCCTTCCTCCCTTCCTCCCTTCCTCCCTTCCTCCCTTCCTCCCTTCCTCCCTTCCTCCCTTCCTCCCTTCCTCCCTTCCTTCCTTTCCTGGAAATTGAACCCAGGTGTGCTTTACCACTGAGCTACTTCCCCAGTCCTTTGGGTTTTTTATTTTGAGACAGGATCTCACTAAACTGCTGAGGCTCTAAGTTGCTGAGACTGACCTCAAATTTGTGATTCTCCAGCCTCAGCTTCCTGTGTTGCTTAGATCATAGGCATGTACTACCTTGTCTGGCTTATCTATTAATATTTCCACATGTCTTTCTTTTAATTGTTATTTACCTAGTACATACATTTTAGCTCTTTTATTTTTAATATTTCTGTACAATTTAATGTTGATTTCCCATAAATAGCATAAACATTTTAGATCTATTCAGACTTCTGTCATTTAATATATGAGACAGAGCCAATACATTTAATGATGGCCAATATAATTATTATAATTGGTGACATATAGGATATCTAAAAACAGAATACACTTAATTTTAATTGATAGGTTACACTTTCAAATATTTGATATTTTTCTTCAAGTTTCTGGCAACATTTCAGGTAAGTATCTCTAAACTTAAACAATGAATCCACTTTTTTTTAATCTTAAAAATGTATAATAAATATTACTTTCCCTTGATTTTCAAAAATGTTAGATCTTGTGTAGTAAACTTTTTCTACAAGTCATATTGAGCAGATTATTGGGAAAATAACTAACCAACAGTATAAACATGTTGATTCAGTATTTTCAGTTTTTAGACACAAGATAGTCTTATTTTTAAATTTTTGGTTTGCATTTTTCTCTCTTTCATACATATTCTTTGCCCCTTTATTTTCTCATTTTTATTATGTTTATTCTCTTAACCTTTATTGCTTGGAGAAAAATTATCCTGTTCCTTTAAAATTTAACATGCATATTATACAAAGGATAAAGTTTGTTTTCCCTCTGAACTATCCCTGTTTATCTGCAAGCTGTCATTGTTTCATGATTTATTTATGCTTTGTAAATACTGAAATTTATTTTTATTTATTTATTTTTTGGTACAAGGAATTAAACCCAGAGATGCTTAACCACTGAGCCACATCCCCAGCCCTTAAGCCAATATTTACAATAACCTATCAATACATTTTATTGATTTCTTTGATTACCCTTGCTTCTAGCCTTCCACTCCTCCTTTCTGAGTACAAATTCCTATTCACTGACCTTATTCTTTAGTAACTGCTTTAAAGAGCAACTTTGGGTAGTAAATTATTTGTATATAAACTGTGTAAAATACAATTTTTAGTTTTCTTTCTTTTTGCACTCTTGAACATTAGTTTAGCAGGGTATAGAATATTTTTGATCTACATTTGAAGATACTAGTCCATTTTCTTCTAACATATATTATTATTTAGGAGAGCTTGGCTGTCAGCCTAGCTGCTCTCTTCTCTACCAGTACAATATATGTTCTCTCTCTTGTAGTTTTTTATAGTTGAAGTACAGTCATGCATCATTTGACAATAGGAATATATTCTAAGAAATGTGCACTAGTCAATTTTGTCATAGAACTTAGTTACACAAACTTAGATGATCATAGTATCACTGGGTGGTATAATCTTCTAAAACAACCATAGTATATACAGACCAATATGTCATTATGTGGCACATGACTATTAAAGTTAAATTTGCATACAGGAAGTCACTCAGATTTTAGGTATACTATATTGTACTACATGTATAGTACACTTATATAAAAATCAGTACAGTAGATATTCATTGAATGTAGGCAATGGAGAATGTGAATACACAGACACACACACACGCACACACACACACACCCACACCCCCCCCCCACACACACACACTTCATAATAGTGGATATCTAAGGTAAACAATAAGATAACAGTGAATCCCCATTGCTTATCTTGTAAAAGTTAAAAATTTCATGACAACATTAGAGAATAGTTTGTCAATTTCTTCCAAAGGCAAATGTATCTAATCTTAGATTCAGCAATTCTACTTCCAGGGTTTTACCCAAAAGAAATAAAACTATATACACACAAACATGCAACACACACACACACACACACACACATACTCACATGAAAAAAGGTACTTGTATTCCCCATTACCTCATTGCCTATGTCATTGCCTGCCTGAGATATAAACTGTTCTAATTGCTATCATAATTGATTAGATATGTCTGTTCTTGAAATTCATGTACATAGAATCAAACCATGTATTAATTTTTGTCTGTTTCTTTCATACAACGTGAAGTTTTTATGATTTATCCACCTTGTTGCATGTGTAAAGCAGTTCTTTTTTAAATGATGAACAATATTTCATAGAACTAAAATATTTTATTTATTTATTAAATATGTTTTATTTTCCATTGTCCTGTTAATGGCCATTTGAGTTGGTCCCAGTTTGGAGTATTGTAAATAAAGATACCATAACTTTATATATTTCTGTGTGTGTGTATGTGTGTGTGTGTGTGCGCGCGCATGTGCATGTGTTGTATGTTTGTATTTGTAAATTTTTATTTTTCTCAGGTAAAAACCCAGAAGTAGAAATTCTGGTTCCGAGGTTAAGTAGATGTTTGCCTTTGGAAGAAATTGCCAAAGTGTTCTCTAATGTAGTCATGCCATTTTAAACTTTTATAAGCAATAAATTAACATTCCAGTGACTGCCCATCTTTGAAAATACTTGGAATATTTAGTCTTTTAAATTTAAACCATTCTACTGATTAAGTTTTCTCATTGTGGTTTTATCTTATATTTGTCTAATGATAAATGATAGAGCATATTTTGTGTTATTTACCATTTATATATCTTCCTTTAAGGGTAAAGTTACAGCTAATGCCTTATTTTTAAATTAAACTTTTATCATTGTTATTTTGTGGGAGCTAATAATACATCTGAATACAAGTCAAATATAGGTAGTAGGTATATGCTCCAAGTCAGTAGCTCAATTTTTCGTTTTCTTGACACTGTCTTTTGACAAGCACAAGCTTTATATTTTTATGAAATCCATTTATCAATCTTTAAAATTTTATGACTTGTGCCTTTTCTTCTCTCTTAAAGAAACATTTGCATATTTGTGTGTTGCTAAAATAGTCTCCTGGTTTTCAGGAAGTTGTATGGTTTGGGGTTTTTATGTTTAGACCTATGTTCCATAGGGAATTAATATTTGTGGGCTATGTCATGTTGCAGTTGAGCTTATTTTTTTTCTCATTTGTTTATCCAATTGTTCCAGGCAGTTTGTCAAAAAAACGTTTTCTTTCTCCATAAATTACATTAACTCCTTTGTTGAAAAATCAGTTGACTCCTGTATAGGTATTGTTCTATTTCTGTAGTTTCTCTTTTGTCCCGTATGTCTATTTGTCTATTATCACACCAACACCAAACTGTCCGGATGACTGTGCCTTTTACTGATGTTAGACATTATTTGTTACCTTTCTATGATTCAAGAGAAGGATTTAGCACTTTTATAAACCTCCTCTTTCAAGACACTGTCTTCCCCATCCTTCCAACATCGTCAGAACTGTGTAAATATTGCTCCTAACTGACCACGTAGTATACTGTGGTTACATTTTATTGCTTTAACACTATCTTTCTCCCCACTCCCTCCATGACTTCATAATTAGTTCGGTTCTCTTACACACTTGGTTTTATGTCATTAGTGTGTCCCTTAAGTACCTGATAGGTCCAACAAGCCCTTCTCATTATAGCTAAACACATTAAGGAATTTATTAATATTTTTTTCTTATAGATATCCTTTCTGGAAATTTCTTGGCATTTTCTAGGTTTGTTGCACAGCTAGTTGTTCTACTTTTTCACCTCATAGTCAGTTTAGGAATGTCCTTCCTAGGATTGAAAGGAATTTCCTTTGTATGTGGGCTGAAATTTGAATCCTCCATCCCCTGGATCCCATTCTTGCTCTCTCTTTATACCCTGTTTTCATGGAGAAGATCACTTAGGAGCTTCCTGAACAAGGGTGCAGAGAAGACAACATTTTTGAGAACCTACTTATCTTGAGTATTTTTGATTTATCTCATATTTGATTAATTATTTGGCTGGGCATAGAATTCTAGGCTAGAAATTATTTTCCCTAAAACTTCTCAAGACATACCTGCATATTTCATTATCCTTTATATCCCAGTATTGATCTTAGCAAGTCTGACACCATTTTGACGTCCATGCCTGATATGTTTTTTTTAAAGTATTTAGGACCTTATTTTAACCTCAATGTCCCCAAATTTCATGACTATATGACTAGCATCATTTGAATTTTTATTTATTCTGCTGAATGCTTGGTGAGCTTGTTCAATCTAGAAAAACACAACTTTCAATTATAAGAAATATTCTTATTTGATTTTGATAATTATTTTCTTCTCCTAATTTCCCATGATCTGCCCCCTTCCCATATTGAATTATTGAGAAGTTGATATCTTAAAGTAATTATCAGAGTTTGTATTTTTCCAATTTTCTACCTTTCTCTATCTTATTCTAATTTTGGGGAACTTTCTTAGGTTTGTCTACACAGTAGTTCCCCCTTATTTATAGACCCCTAGTAGATGCCTAAAACCATGGATAGCACTGAACCATGTATATACTGTCCTTTTCAATTTATACTATCTATAATACAGCTTAATTTATAAATTAGGCACAGCAAGAGATTAACAATAATAACTAAAAATAAAATAGAATAAATTATAACAATATACTATAATAAAATTGATAGCATTATTACTTTTGTACTTTGGGACATCATTAATTATAATAAGAGTTACATTTATACAAGCACTATGATACCACTATGGTCAATTTGATAACTGAAACAGCTACTAAGTGACTAATGAGCAAATAGCATATACAACATGGATACTCTGAACAAAAGGATGTCCTCTGGGCAGGACAGAGTTGGATGGCACAAGATTGCCAGTTTTTTCCCTCCATAGGTAATCTAGATCTTCTTGATTCTTTTCCTGAGGAAGTTTATTTTTTTTTTAAAGTGCTTTTTAAATCTCTTCATGAGAGTTGTAAACCAATCTCCCACATTCTGAGAAGTTTTAGGGTACTACCTGGATTGTGGAAGGATCCCCTTGGGATACCTTCCCTTTTGTCTCCACTGATTCCTGTGACTTTCACAGGCTTTAGGTCATGTTTCACATCAGTGTCTAACATTATAAGCAGGTAGTTCAAATTTGGACCCCATTCCCTCACATATAAAAGGTTTTTATTTTCCTTCAGTCTAGGGTTTACCTCTTGCTCATAGGCTGTTTTCCCATCAGCAGATGCTACATGTAGACTATTTGTATTTTTGTTCATAGATGACTCCACTGTCCTCATTCTTGGCTTTGTGCAGGAGCCCAGTTTGAGTTCTCTGCCACATTGGCTACACATGAAGCTACACCTTTAACTCAGGATAACTTCTCCATCTTTAAATTCTCTATTCTACAACCTGGAGCTGTTTCTCTCTTGCATTTAAACTCATTTGTGTTGTTTTTGAATATTTTTCATTGTTTTTTTTTTCTGCAACATTTATTGTATTTGGAGCAGAGAAATGTTTTTTTGGTCTATGTGCTCTAAATGCTTTCTTAGTCTATGTTGAACAGAAGTCTAAAGTATGACTAAAGTTGACTCAGAATTCTAGTCTCTCAGAGCCCTGAATAAATATTAATGCCTACATTTTCTTGTGTATATGTTATCAGTTCTTAACCATTCATTTCTTTTATACAAATTATTCCTGTTAGAATTGTTACAGTATTTATGTTCCTGTACCTATCAAGTAGTTTAACTCACTAGGCAGAAAGGTAAGTGTAACATGTGGGCCAGAGGGGACAATTTTATTTTTCTTCTGCCAGTTTTTCCTTTTACTATGTTTCCCTAAATAATATAGCAGATAAAACTGCTTGCTTTGCAATAACTTGACAGCCATTGCCATCGAAGTTTTACCTATTTCTTCTTTCAGTCTGTACCATTGATTGCAGAAAATTAAATTAGCTAATGGAGACCCAGCCTTGAATTTATTTTGAAAGATGATTTCTTGCCTACTTCTGAGATGATAATGATGGTAGCAGGAAGATTCTGTCTGTATGCAAGTAGACAATAGCTGTGATGATCGGAGAGTTGTCCTCTGGTCCTTATTTCTATTTTCCTATGCTTGACTTTTTAAATAGGAATGGTTCTCCTAATGGGAGAAGTGGAACTCTTGCTCCTTGAGGATCTGAAAAATATGAGATCCAGATGCCTCAGATTATATATTTGTTGTTAAAGCATTGGCAATCATATAAAATCATTTTCACGATAGCTTGACCAGTTAATTGAGGAATCTCAATTCATGGTGAATATAAAGGCAGAATATATATATATTTTTTTACTTTTCCCTATCACTGTTCCTAATTTTTATGTGCCAATCTTCCTTTTATCACCAGCTTCAGGATTCCCTAAATTATCTCTGCTCCATTCCTCATTTCAAGAAGAATAAATGCTGGTTTCACAATTTAAACATCATCTCACACCTGATTCAAAGTTCTGCTCCCCACTCTACCCATTCCCCCCTGACTGAAGCATAGGAGTCTAGAGTGGCAGGGCTCTATCCTGATGGACATTTCCCTTCCTCCATTCCAGTGAATAACCCTGGAATACTGGGAGGTGCAAGGAGGGTAGGGAAAAACTCAGTCTCTACTGGGCTTCCCACCATAATTGGTTGTCAAAAATGACCCAAGCCCTTGTTGGACTCTTCATGGTGACTCTTGAGAGTCTCCAATTGGTAGATGACGACCTGGCTTGTTCTTCACTGACCTCAATACCATGTGATATGTTACAACAGAAACAAGTCTCAGAGATTAAATTCTGCCACATTGCAAACATTTATTAGCAAAGGGAGCACAAAAATAATTACAAAGCCTGTTCTTTACACTTGGTGAAGTCTCACTGTCCTTGTAAATGCTCTGATGAGTACTACATGCAAAAGATTCACTCCCTAGCAAATGTTGCCATATTCTCAAGGTGGGATCAGCTTATGTGCTAGCCAGACTCCATCCTTTCACTAAATGGGCACAGGCCTGAATAGAGTCCTAGATCAGTAGCATGTCCCTGGATGACGGGTTTGACAGATTCATCATCTCTGGACACACAAGTGTGAAATGCACGTACACATCTTCCTAGCTAACCTGATCACATATATTGAACACCCATTTATCCGGCTCATGATTTTCCAGTGAAAAGTTATCTCTATGTCCTTTGGACCAATTTATAGACTTTCAGATATGGATTTAGATAGTCGTATTTAAAACATCATAAAAAAATAATTTTGTTAAGGAAAAAATGTAGAGAGTGGCAGGTCATAAATAAAATATTTTAGGTTACAATTACCAGCCCCTGATGAGTGAGACCCCTGCTTAGAGTCAATGGCTAATATTACTTAACATTAATAATTACCAACTGTGTACCACCAGATGCTATGAATTCAAGTATAAGTTGGATGGTAGAATCAATATCCTTATTGGTGCAGAATATATTAAAATGTTATCTTAAAAAAAATAAAAATAAAACATCAGCCTTATGCTTTCTGAAGTTTGTACTCCTGACTAGATTCCTGCATCTACTCATTAGCATAGATCCTGGGACTGTATCTGCATTGATATGTTTTAAAGTAAACTTCAAACAACACAGCCTTGGTCATTACACAGAGATAATCCTTTGTATATAGATGATGAGAGGCTCATTGCCCAAGGGAGAACTAAGATTTTAGAATGAAAATAAAACAATGATCAGAAATAAATACAACCAGGGGGAAAAAAACTATAACTCATAGAAAAATCTATAGTGACTAAGGAAAGACTATGACGATTAAAAATCTGTGGGGATTTTATATTCCTCCTAGTCTCCTGCTCTGCAGTTAAAATCAGCAATACAAGTTCATGAGTGGCATCTTCATTTACTCTTGGGGTCACAGATAGGCTACCTACTGTGGTCTTGCTAGTGGATCACCACATTCTTTCTCATGGCTTCAAAATTCCTTTCATTGACACATTTTGACCACTGAAGCTGATCTATCAGAATGGACACATGAGAGAACATAAGAGAGAACGTTTTGTGTGCTTTTGGAGAAACAGGGTCTGCAGGGCCCGTGACAGCCTAGGTGAATATTGAGCCCTTTTGAGCTCCATTTTCTCATCTTTGGAAAGACATGTGCTAGGGATGGGTTATGGGAACTAAATGAAATGATATCAATAACTTAGCCCAGGGCCTGTAGAGACTCAATAAAGATTGGTTCCCTCTTCTTATACCCACAAGTTGTTTTGTTTATTACCAAACTGATACGTGTTGCCTTCAGCTCATGACTTTCCCAGGGATCTCCATCTAGAACAAACTGTACGTTCAACAGGGTATAATTGTCTACATTTTGACCTGTCAGTTTTGGTCATGCTTGTCATTTCTTATTTTCCGACATGAAAAGAGAGGTTTTGAGTAGTCACATTGGAAAACAAAGAAAATAAGATTAAAATTCCCTCAAATCAACTTGGAGCCACTAAAATATTAATGCCTTGACAGCTCACTCACAATCACCGCAGGCTGCGGGCCAGCATCGAGCTGTGCGTTGCAGAGGTGATGAGAACATATTTTCATTGCTGGAAAAAAATTAAGCTATACAGACAGCCGTGGGACACGAGAGCCAAATTCCACAAGAACACCCTCGAGTTGAAGCGTTTTCTTCCCTCCATCTTTTGACAATATTTAGAAAACCAAAGACTATAAACTTTTAAAAGGAATCTTGGATGGCTTACGGAAATAGTAAGGTCACCAAAACACTTGGTAGAGATTGAATTTTTATAAAAGTATTTAAATTGATTAATATTATTCTCTGAGGTAGCATAAACGGAAGGGTAATGAATGTTTACTAAAAGTGAACATATTATGACAAGTTGCCAGTTGCTGTCTAATCAACTCAATTGGCTTAATCCTGCATTTTCAGTGAATTGACTTAAATCCCACCCACATGAAATAAATCAAACGGTTGGAGATAGCAAATCCTCCATCAAGTCACTCTCAGCTGTCTTAATCAGTGATTTCTAAATTTTCTCAGTTTGGGACATACCTTTGAACTGCAAGATTATACTTAATGAGGAATCCATTTGCCCTTCTCCATTTGATTGTAATTATACCATGATTTGTTTACAAGAGTTTGTGCTGTGAGCCCACGACTCAGCAACCAAGGACGATCGTGTGCCCTCGGAGAGAGCTCTCTGGGATGTGAGCTATAGCAACCATTGAACTGTCAAGGAGAGGATCAAACCATTGATTTCATTAGTGCTGCCCATAGTGCTGATGAAATTTTCTTTTTCTGCACCCACACAAGCATGTGCCTTTGCCATAGTTCAGATATTAAATGTCCCCAAAGGTCTTCATGTAAAAGGCTTGGTTCCCACAGAGTGGTGCTAGTGGGAGGTTGTGGAGCCTTAGAGGTAAGGCCTAGTGGGAGCTCTTCAGGTTTGGGGGGGGTGTGCCTTTGAAGGGAACATGGGATCCCAACCCCATCTTCTTTTCCTCTTTTGCTTCCTAGCCAGGAGGTGACTGGTTTTTCCTCCACCCCATGTTCCTGCCATGATGTGCTGCCGTAGGCCCAAAGCAACAGGGCCAGCTGATCATTAACTGAAATTTCTAAAACTTTGAACCAAAATATCTTTTCCTGTTTATAAGTTTATTACCTCAGATGTTTGTTATGGTGTTGGAAAGCTGACTAACAGCCAGTTTTTGAAATGGCGCCAGTTTCATGAAACCTAAAACTTACCTATGAGGTCTACTTGGATCTTTGTTTTGTTCTCAGCCTTCACATCCACAGCCTGATATTGCCTTCCCATTCCCTTTGAGGTGACAGCACAGCAGCTAGGTGTGTAGGGGCAACTCCTGGGCCATGGAGAAGTGACTAACCACCCAGGTTGCCTACAGATTTCCCCAGACGCATACTTATCAGCATGTGCTGTCTGTCAGTGAAGCTGTTCCCTTGGTCTTGGGTGCTTTTCCATTCACCCTCTACTGATTGAAAGTCAATCCATATCTCAAGATTCAACTTACACACCACCCCCTTCTTATGGGGTTTACTACTTCTTAGAGGTCTTCTCATGGGTTTACTACTCTCTTCTCTCTACTTCACAAGAAGTTAGAGGCAATTCTGCTTAATTTCCATGGATCTCACCCCCACTTTCTGTGCCTAGCACAACATCAAGAATGAAATAGATTCTCAACAAATGTCGAATTCAATTCAGTTCAGTTCACTGAACAAAAGAATGTTCACTGACGTCGTATGAAGACTTCTAATATTATCCTGCCTCCCTGGAGCATCTTAACAGGGGAGGAGGGCAGGGAGAACAATCAGAATCCACTTGAGTCTTTTCAAACTACACAAGCAGATAATGTGGATGGTACACAAAAGTTAATGAGGATACTCTGGAAATTATCCCTGCTCACTTAACAACCCTCATCCTGGTTGACAACCTTCAAAGAACTCTCTCTGCCCAAGATGTACCATTCAGAAGATTTTACTTACTCCTATTTGTTTTCATGAAAACCTTATAAAACAAGTCCTTGGATGTGTTTTCATCATATCTGAAGCTTAACTGACTGATACCTCAGGCACAATGGAGATACTTAGATTGGTGCTCTTAAATTACATTCAACAAAACTATTTACAAGTGGTCTAGTAAAAGTCAACTTCTTGGATGAGCTATTTTTAATGTTTCCTGAACAAGTTACCGTAGGTGGGCCACTCTTCCCTCTTTGCTTGTCACTTTGGAGGTCCATCTGGACGTGTTCTGTCCCTGGTCTTGTTCTTGTACCCCACTGGCCATGGAGTAGTATGTTTTTGTTTGCAAGGGTCAAAATGTTCAGAATCTGACATCTCAAATATGTGCTCATTTTTTTCCCCCTGAAGTCAGAACCCCTGAAGTATAAATCCTTTTTAAATGAAGAAAGCAGTGCCAAAAGGAATGAAGCATTTTTGGTCCCTCTCCAAAACAGAGAGATAGCACTGAAACAGGAAGTGGAAGATTTAAATATCCACTCGGCATCTTGGCAACATATTTATGTTTAAGAGTCTAAAGGTTAAAAGGTTTCAGTCTGGCCTGGGAACACTCTATCTTCCCCTAGGGTTTAGAGCTTTGGGAAAACTTTTAAGCACTTATCAAATATTTGCAATTAGCCATTTTTCCGAGACCAAATGGCTACTGGGAATGTCACAGGACAGTGTTCCTGACATGTACCATGCTATCCTTCCTTACTCTCCTGCTTCTTATGATTATCTCTTTAGCAATCCAGCTTGGTATGGTGGAAAGCTGCTGTTTTATTTTCCATAAAAAAAAGAAGAATGTAGCCCCAGTTCTTATAACTGATCCTTCCAAATCTGGAATGACACAGAATGACTCTATAAACATATAGAGTGCAAAATTGGGGTTCAGTTGATTATATAGGGCTGTTCCCAAGGGCAACTGAGAGGCCCCCTTGTTATAGCTAGAAATGGACAATGGTGAGTCCATTTACACAGGGAAGCCTGGCTTTCCCCACCCTCCTACCCTGCAGAGCTGAGAGCCTGCTGTGGCACATTTACCAGCACTACCCTGGAAAGAGGAGTCCATAATGATCTCAAGGTTTTTTGTCTTAAGAAATGGAAGAATGAAGTTTCCATTGACCAATTATTCAGGGAAAAAAAATGTAGAAGAAAAGGTTACCAGGGTGCAAATAAGTTTTTTGGATATTTTATATTTGACACGACAATTAGGCACCCAATTGGAATGATTAAATATGCAGTTCAGGGAAGAAATGCTGATGAAGCTATGTATTTGGGAGTGCTCAGCATCTGAATGGTATTTAATACCAGGAGGCGATATAAGCTCAAGGCAGTGAGTTAGAATATAGTCCCAGGACAATTGTTTGAGTCTCCCATATTAGAGTGAAGACCAGAAAGCAGCAGAGGAAATCAGGAAGGATGGCCAAGGAAAGAAGGAAGAGAACCAGGAGGGTGTGGTGTGTAGAATCCATGTGAAGAAAGTACGTCCAAAAGAAGGACGTGAAGATCTGTCTGATAGGTTAGGTTGATCCCTGGGTTTTGGCAATGTAGATGAATTGATGCTGTTGAAAAGAGGGGTTGGGCTGGTAAAGAAAAAGCCAGACTGGCATGAGATCAAGAGAAGATAGGAGGAAAAAGGAACAGAGAGTAGTGACAATTCTTTCAGAATTTTGTTGAAAGAGGAGCCAAGGATTGGAATAGCAGCTGGAGAATCTTGTGAGTTTAATGAAGATTTCTTCCTCTTAATTTGAGATATATTTTGGCGTAATTGTATGATAGGAATGATCCGGTAGAGATAGTTAGTGCTGCAGAAGAGAGGTGACAATTGTGAGGTGAGTGTCCTTGGGTGCCGCAGTCCGGCTGCAGCAAACTAGCCGGGGGAGGGGGGGGGTGACGAATAACTTGTGTACCTTGATACAGCAGGAGTGGGAGCCGTTTATTGCAGGACAGGAGCAGTATTTACACATTCCACACAGCTTATCTAATTAGCATAAACTAGATACATCAGTCAACCAATAAGGAATCTCCACACTTAATGGCTCGCTTTTGTTACTTCTCAAACCACTCCCTCTGGCATTTTGCCAGGCACCATCCAGACTTGTTTACGAACTCTAACATTCCCCTGGCAAAATGCCAGGTGTTATTTTGACTTGTTTACAGACTCTAACACTTGGGTAGGTGAGAGAGGATGGAAACAAAGCACAAGAGCTCAAAGGGCTGAGCTTAGCTGAGAGCGTGGAGATTCCAGAAGGAAAGGCAAACTGTATGGGTTCAGCTATACATTAGTTGGAAAGTGTAGTGATTGCTTATGAAGTTCTCGATGGCCCGTATTTTCTCAGTAGAAAAAAAGGGAAACAAACGCTTCAGCTGAGAACAAGGAGAGGAACAGGAGGGTAGAGACGTGTTAAGGGGATAGAGGATGTCTGGATTTAAACAACAGAGCAGAATTGCCAGGTAGCACTAAGGTCCCACTTGATATTAGTGGTAATGAATCTTAAGTAAAATCAGTCGGCTTAGTTGTGTTTTTCTCCTGCTGGTGTAGCTGCTTGTCTGCTTGCTCCCTAGAAAGTAGTTTTTAGAGCGATGAATCATGGGACATCAGCTGGAAAAGGAGTGTGGGGTGGCTGAGGTATGTTGGGGGACAAGATCATGGAGAAGAGCTCAACAAACTAAGAGGCCAGGATGTTAGAAGAGTCATGAACACAAATATTGAAATTACTTCAAATCATGGCAGAAATAGTACTGGTAGGAGGTATATCCAGGAGCTAAAATCTTCTAGAAATTAAGGGGAGTAATTCAGGAATCAGTAAATGACTGCAACAAGAAGGGGTAGTGGGTAATATTTTTAGGGAGAAGAGGGTTGCAAACCAATGGTAGGGAATAAAGATAACTCCTTCACCCCAAGGCTCTGTGATATGTGGTGGATGATGTCAGAAAGGCTATCCATTGTGAAGGGAAGTATAAGGCATGACATTGAATGGAAATTCAAAGAAGAGTTTGAGATGTGGGATCTTGGCTGACTCTTGTCTTCAGTGTGATATTTGGTCAGAGGAGAAGATGCACAGAGCCTGTTGGACAGGGGACTATGGGTGATACAAGAGGATCTGGAAGTCTCGGCATCCTGAAGGGTGTAGAGAATTATGCGGTTAACCCTGATGATCTCTCATTCTGACCATTGTGAACCTGGGGCAGTTGTTAAGGGAGGAATTTCATTTTAGAAACACAGAACTCTGGGCTTCTTTCTCATCTCTATGAGGGGGTGAGGCTTGGGAAGGGGTTGTTCACTGGAAGCACATAAAACTCTAGGGTCACCTTCATTCCTGCACAAGAATTGCTTCCTCTTTTCAGTACTTATTCAACAGGTTGAATAACCTATTCCCTTGTCAGTCTTAACACAACTTGAACTTCACTTTGCTCATGACTCTGTTCCTAGCCCTAGTGTTCTCCTGATCTCTCCAATATGCCAATATGAATAAACAAATGAATTAATGAGGGTTGTAGCGAATGATAACTCAGTAATCACTAGAAAGCCAAACTAGCAACATGAGAAGCACCTTCAGCTCCCATCCCAGACCTCTCAGCAGACTTCTCCCCTGGCACCACTTAGTTCTTGACTCTCAACTGCAGCCTCAGTCCATCCCTTTGCCTATTGTCTCTCAGATTGGACTTCAGTAATATAGGTCATGGTACAACCCACCCCAAGAGATGAACACAGTGAACTAGACCCTGAGCTGGGTCCCCTGAGCCTGGCCTGTATCACTGTGTGCCAAACTCTGAGAGACCATGGGACTGAGAATCAGGTTAGCCTCCTTGCTGGTGTGTTTAGAACCAGCTCTGATGAACCATAGTGAGGCTAAAGGACTTCTTGGAGAAGACGGGGTTTCAACTGGACCTTGAAGAACAAGTGAGATTAGCCTGAGAAAAACAAAACAAAAAAAATCTTGGATGGAGTGAAGTTATTTATATTAAAAAGCAACAATATAAACATTATTATAAGAATGTAGTAGTCAGCTTTAAATCATTATGATGAAATGGCTGACACAGGATATTTATGAAGAAAAGAGGTTTATTTAGCTCACAGGAGGTTCAAGAGCATGGCACCAACGTGGGCTCAGTTCTGGTGAGGGCTTCATGAAGTGTGTTGGTACCAGTGGTCACTTCTTAAGTCAGGAAGCAGAGAGAGCTGAATCCCACGACATCTAGGTTTCCTTTCAGTCTTAACCATGAGTCTTTAGCTCTGTCTGCCTAGTTTCTCGGTTCGGCCTACATGTGTGCCTGATCCCTACTCCTTATTCTTACTTTTGCTTTGTTCTTACTTTTCATTTCTTCTTCCGCTGCCAGAAATGGTCTGCAAACCAAACATCAGGAGCATGGATTAGCTGCAATAATTTTGACCAGGTTGCTGTCTTGGCTGACTCTACCTTCATCATGTCGAGACATGTGATGCATGGATTCCTCAAGTCTTTTGACTGCAAATCTTGATGGCCTCTGTGGGTGAAAAAAATTAAATCTGAACACACAGAGATATGTTTGGGATTTAGATTATGCATATTGCTCATGAAGCAATAATAAATTTTCTTCTCAGATTGAACAAGGAAAGGAGAATACATAGTGTATGTTGTATCTATAGCTGGGGCTCAGAACTTCTGCCTCTTTTCTTCCCAGTGTTGGGACTTCCCAGGCCTAGAGGCTCCCCAAGAAATTTCCTGTTTCTAGACAAGAGAAGTTATGTTGGGATGTTGGCACACACCACTCTTGCTTTATGAATATTTACTAAACATAGTTTTCTATGTACAGATATGATGCAGTGTAATTATTCACCTATCTGAGGTCTCGCTGTTGGGCATTTGAAGTTATCTTAGGTTTATTATCAACAGCAGTGTTTCTAGAATGAGCTGATATATATCTTCATTGGGAACTATTGGGTCATTAATATTATATTCTTCTAATTGGTTTAAAGGAGTAACTGTTACCATTTCTTCTGTTTTCAGGGTTGAGGGAATATTTAACTAAACCTATGAGGTTCTATTCCAGAATTTTATTTAGCTTCTAGAATCTGGAGGGAACGTCAAAGCAGCAACAGTTTGACTAAGTTGAACAAATCTAGTGAATTAGTCGAACTGAGAAATCTCATGTTCAAACCAAATGCACAGGAGAGAATGAAAATAGAGACAGAATACTTAACGTAATTGTTAAATAGATAGTATTCCCCAAAGAACCTATTATTAAATAAAACATTTAATATTTATTTTCTAATAAACATATTCTATAATTTTTAAAAACTGTGCTTTTATTAGCATGTACTCCTTTTGTAAAATATTAATTCCTTAAGAATCTTTCCTTTGACGTGACCATTGTAGTAACTCTGGTGACTCAGTTGTGAACACATCTCGACAGATCTAGAATGTTCATTTTGCTCATTGCTGTTCTGTTTTCCCTCAATCTAACTAAGAGTTCACTAACTTAGTTGAGTTACATAGCTTTCAGTTGGGAATCATTCTTCAGCCCCAAATCTTGTTTTTCTGGGAAAATTCAAGGACTTTTATGTATAAATGTGGGTTACAGACTTAATAAAACCAAATTTTACATCAAATTGAGGTTAAGCTTGGTGTCTAGTTACATAATGTGATATTTCACATCAACCAAAGTGTTCCTGGTACTATACCAGGTGAGGTGAAGAATACAGGAATCACTGCTTAGGTTATAATCCCAAAGTCTCCCACTTTCTCAATTAACAACCATTTATTGGAGGAAATTGCTAGAGTTCTAGGATTTTCCACTTATTTTCACACAGTGGTGAAAGTAGAAACTTGACTAATTATACATAGTTTGTCATGTAAAAGCAACCCCGAAATATTTGAAAGAGCTTATGTGTACCTGCTCAGACCCCAAATCCATTTCTGAATGGGCCTTTATGTAGGTAGCATCAATTAGTTTGAAAGATTTATGGTTATGTTGCTTCTTTGACTAAACTGATCAGAGGATTTTTGGAATCTTCAAATAAATGGTTAAAATTTAGGGAGTGTGGACACATTGACTTGAACAGTGCAGTCATAAGATCCATGACTTCAGCCACATACTGAAGACATTCTCAGTGGCTCTAAGGTCAGTAACATGGACAGTCCCACAGCTTTAGTAGGTGACTGACTCTCTACCATGTCAGAAGATAGGACAATTAACTTAAATTTCCTTGAAGTTCTCTGGTGGGACCTGTTTTAGTCCTCTTCATAAACAGTCATATGTCTTCTGTTTTGGAAGAGTGGCTGTTAACAGGAGTGGAGACAAAATTTGTTGAATTGGATTATTTGTTGTAAAGAATGTTTTATATCCAGATCAATGAAGTGATATCTGCATTGGTTAGGAAGTTGCTATCATTTCAGTTTTACTTGTATTAAATATTTTCTTAGCTCTAGTATTGTTATGTAGGGCTAAAACTGTCAACAGTGTATCTCTGGCGGAATGCCAGGTAGATGGGCTAGCTAAAGGGCTTCTACAAGATTATGTTAAAGAAAGAGCCTTATCTTACATAGTCTCAACAGACATGTACCTTCTTGAGCTGTTAGAAAAGACTTTGTTTACTTGTTATTTTTGACCTCTGGTATTTTTTTTTCTTTTTTAACTTTTTGTTTTGAAATAATTACGGTTGAACAGGAAGTTACAAAAATAGTACAGAAAGGTCCCAAGTACCCTTAACCCAGTTTTCCCCAGTGGTAACATCTTACATAAGTACAGTACATTATCAAAATCAGGAAAATGACGATGGTGCAATCCACAACCTATTCAGATCAAAAAGGTTTTCTACAACAAGATATAATTCATGGGGTTGGGGATGTGGTTCAAGCAGTAACGTGCTTGCCTGGCATGTGCAGGGTGCTGGGTTCGATCCTCGGCACCACATAAAAATAAAATAAAGATGTTGTATCCACTGAAAACTAAAAAATAAATATTAAAAAATTCTCTCTCTCTCTTAAAAAAAAAAGAAATAATTCATGACAGTCAAAACCTCCCTTGACAAGCTCCCCTTCATCAGAAAAGTACCTGATGCCTATTAGCCCCTCTTCACACTGCAAAGAGGTAAACCAAATTATCTGAATAAATCTGGACCTGCTAAGGACAGAACAAAAACATTGTTCCATTTTACAAAGTCTACAAAAGCTAGATGATGGAACCATCTTCAAAAGAAGAAATCTATTGGTACAATATATTTAGAAAGCTCAGCAAAGCAGGAATTCTTACACTGATTTCTGGATGCAAGGGGCCTTTCAAGATGGAAGGTACTGTTTTTTTTTTGGATTTCCTAGAGGGATACTGCCTGAAAAGGCATCAGTATATAGGAACAAGATTAGAATTTTCAGACAATATTTTTTGTCACACTACACTTCAACCCATTTTCTTGGTTAACTCTTTTTGAGTTGTAAATGCACACATCACATTCCTTAAAGAAAGAGGACACACGCACACACACACACACACACACACACTCAGCTGGGTTGCTATGGGTTTTTTTTTTTTCCTTACTGTGAACTTATGCTATTCTGAGTATAAAGACAAAAATATTCTGAAAGAAATATAATGCTTTACTTTTCAAGATTCATATTTTATTAGCAATAAGTTTAGTTTTTAGGATAAGGTAGAATACCATAAATCTGGAAGCACTCCGTTAAGGACAACATTAAATCTAATACTACCCAGAATAGATTTAAGGATGATTTGAAGTTTCATCTAATATACTTTCTATTTCTTAGGTCTTCAAGCTGGTGGACAAAAGAGAAAGCAAACTGCTTTCTGATAACGAATTATCGCAGAAGGCCTTCTCCTTAAAGCATAGATGCATTTTATTCATGTACTTCTCTGGCTTTGAAGGGTTTGATGTTTATTTGGGGAAGGTTTATGTCAATTATCTAATCAGAAGCAGGCCCCAGACTGCCAGTGATATTCTGGAATGTATGGTCTACTTCAAAGGAAGGTTCCATGTCTCTTTACCCAGATGAAGCCAATTTTTCATAGTGAAGAACAAAGTAATTAGATTTTCGTTTTCAGAGAAAAAACCCCTATTTTTAGTCTGAATTTAATGGGTCATATTTCTCTGTTCAGTAAATCTTGCAATTATCACTCCATCCTGGAAAATGTAACTCAAGGACCCACCATTGTGCCAGAGCTGTGGGTCACCACAGAAACAGGTTAGATGGCAGCTGTGTCCAAAGGGAGCTGAATATAATGTCAAGTTGGTGTCTATGCCATACTTTAACATGGAAACCAACCAGTCAACTAGTGGTAGAGGTCTACATGCCAACATTTTTGTTTTATTTGTAATGGAAAACTTCAGAAGGAAAGATCAGGAGCCTGAGTTCCAGGGTGTGTGGCAAAGATTTCAGCCATGTTCTTCCACTGAGGAAAATCCAAATGGGCCACTTGAAACAAAGGCAAGATAGAGTGCATCCAGGTTCCAAATCCCAGACACATTTCTTCTCCTGTCACTCCTCATAGAATGCTTCTGATATTGTACAAGGCAAGAGGGACTGAGGACAAGGAGTCTGACCTGATGGAGCAGTGACCCAAGGCAAAGTCTAAGAGGAAGAATAAATATCCGAGAACTGGAGAGCACACTGAGCCATAAGATCTCTGGGAAATGAAGAAGCGTTTCCCAACCTATTGTATCTCTTATGCTCAGATAACTCCCATTCTTCCTTCAAGCCTCAGCTTAGATAGGACTTCACCAGGAAAGCTTAATGCACTCAAGTGTGACTTATTACCTTTCTCTGAGCTCTGGCAATGCCTCATAATTTCTCCTGAACAAGGTTATCACACTGCATTGTCATATTTAATTTTTACATCCGTACTTGACTGCAAGCTTAATAGGACTGAGGCCATGTCTTATGTGTTTATAGTTTTATCTTCTTTGCTGAGCATTGTGTCTGGCACAAGTATCTGCTTAATATATATGTGTTGTTTTGAGTTGATGTCATGAAGTTGAAATGATATCCATACCCCATGGATACCCCAGAAGACTCAAAAGTGTTGAAATACTTTCACAGTCTCAACCCAAGCCAATAGTGTTAAATCATCTCTACCAAGCTTTAGAGAACTCAGCATCTAAGAAGTTATTGTAAAAAGCCTTACCACACCCTATGATGACCACACATCAAACCCTTGGTTTAAAACACACACACACACACACACACACACTACCTTATAAGCTCATACCCTAAGGGAAGGAACTGCAACAAAGATTTAAGGCAAATAAAGCATGATCTTGAAATTTTGTCAATGTACCCCCACCTTCTTGAAAATCACTTGATTTTCATGAAAACTCAAATCTAAGGGAATTTTGAGTTCATGTCTACACATATAGTAACCAGAACTTTAAGATATACTCTCAGTCCATAAGGGTGCGGGTGGTCTGTCTGCATTGTAAGACGTTTACACCAACTGACCTGATGGTCTTGCTATTGCATACATGATGAACTAAAAGCTATGATTAGAATGGACCTTGGAACCATGTTACTTATAGTATGTTGGTTTCTATGGGAAAATATTCAGTTCTACGTCAACAAAAAGAGGAGCAATAGAGTCTAGGAAAAATCTGGCATAGGCAGGAATGGGCAGAACACATGTCATCGGCTAGATAAAATTTGTTTCTGAACTAAACATTGCTGAAAGATACTTGGAGGTCTAGATGTTGGGTAATCTTATCCAGATACATTTTAGGATATATAAAATATTGAAGGAAGGTTAGAGTATAAGGAGAAAAGTCATCTTCACTTTTACCTTTGAACCAACCATCTTTTGCCTGCTATAAATGCTTAGATACTCTGAAGGACTACCTTGCATCTTTAATAATTAATATCATTTAAAATAAGATTTCAAACACCAGACATCCATAGTTGGCCAAATATTTTTATCTGTTTTGGGGGACATAGCAAAGGGTGCTGGAGGATGATGTGAAGTGTTGACTTCAAAGTATATATTAGCATTTCCACGATTTTAAAAGACTTAAAAGAAGACTAATAATGTAACATGAGGACATTGGGATGCATTCCTTAGACAGTTTTACATGATGATGTGAAACCACAATAACCAGTGGATGGGTGGAGGAGGAGAAAAGAGATGCAAACTATTTACTTGTCTTCAGTGGCTAGAATGCAGTGGTTCTCCATTAAGCTTAGAATATTTTTATAATTAATGGATTTATATAGAAAGCTAAAGTTAAACAACCATTGGAACTGTGGTTATATACTTTGACAATTAAACTAATAATGATATAATTTTCAACATAGGAAGGGAGAGATTATAGGGGAAAAAAAGGTATATACAGATTTCCCTATAGCTTATAGAAGGAATTCAGACAATAGCTAAAGTTGATATCTGTAACCAGTTGAAAAAAGAATTACATGATGTATATGACTAGTACACTATATATGAATTTGCTACATTAAATATGCCACAAAATGTGAAATAAAAGATGATATCTGTAGGTAAAACAATGGCCTTTTAATTTTTTTTATAATTTTAACTTTTAAAAATAATTTTTCTTGTTGGGCACAGTGGCATTTCCTGTAATCCCAGCAGTTCAGGAGGCAGGAGGATCGCAAGTTCAAATACAGCCTCGGCAAAGCGAAGCACTAAGCAACTCAATGAGACCATGTCTTTAAATAAAATACAAAAAAGGGCTGGGGATGTGTGGTTCAGTGGTTAAGTGCCCCTGAGTTCAATCCCCAGTAACAAAAATAAATAAGTTAAATAATTAAAAAATAATGTTTCTTGTAGAAAACATCCAAAGTTTATTAAGACAGGTTTAAGCTATTTCTTTTTGTCAAATGATATTTCTATATACCTTATTATATGTACAAAATTATTTCTATCTATCCACCCATCTATTCTATATATTTAAGGAGATATTCAGATTATGTTCACCAAATATTAACAAAATTATGTCTGAATGCTGGATATATATAATTTTTAAAAATGTTTTTGTACTTTCTTATGTTTAGTTTTTAAAATGTGTCCACACTATTTTTTATAAAAGAAAGAGATGTTTAGAGAGATAGTTGAACTTGCCTATGTCTGTCTCTCTATCATTTTCTTTTTTCTTTAAACATTTTAGCAATTTATTCTTGAAAAAAAAAAGGGGGCATATTGTGCCACACTAAACGCTATTGATGGCCAGATCCTTATATTATAGGGGAAAGTCTTGATGGATCAATAAAACACCAGAGACTAAAATCATAAAACACTGACAGCTGTGTGGCCCTCACCAATTTTTTTTAATATTTATTTTTTAGCTGTGGTGTGGACACAATACCTTGATTTTACTTATTTATTTTTTTACGTGGTGCTGAGGATTGGACCCAGGGCCTTGCACGTGCTGCGCAAGTTCTCTACCACTGAGTCAAAACCTCAGTCCCCCTTCATCAAATTTTTATTGGTGATGATGCCAATCTTTGGTGAACTCTTTGTTATGTTGGGCACAGTACTGCTTTTGCTAAGTTAAAGTTCTGTATTAACAGGAAGTTAGAAATGTTTGTTTTTAGAAGTTTTGATTTGATGAGGTACGAATGGCTATCTTTTATTATGCCCTTGTCTAGGCCCAAGATGAGATTGACCAGACTTGTGGGAAAGTATTAGCGCTCTTTGCACTGACAACTGGTTTATTTGGTGAATCATGATGGGTAAATGGGATGAAGGGAGACTTTTCAGCATTTCTAGAATCATGTACCTGAACAAGATCTGAACTGGATCCATTCCCTTGTCAAGCCTATGCCCAGCATAGCATAAGCAAGACATTTAGTGACTGACCCCAGTTTGATTCTTCAGTTCAGTGTCATAGAATGATTTACAAAAGGAGCTGGACAAAATCCAATGTCATATATTTGTGAAAGGAAGATACTAACTTGCTTAGCAAACTCCTGGGATGTCATACGTGTTCAATAATTGCTGCGTAAGTGAATGCTAAAATTCACTGTAAACAATGTAAGACCTTCATACTTCCTTGTTTAAAAGTATTTCAAATTTCTAAACCATCTCATTTTACCATTTCCTTTTCATGCTCCCCCACCCAACCCCACCCCACATCCTAAAACAACTTGTTCTACTTCATTTGAATAGAATTGAGTATATTTTTATTGCATTTTCCACATGAAATATCTATTTTATAATAAGTTATTTGTGTCTACCTCTCTGAATAGATTATATATTCTACAAAGGCATCAATAATGCCTTAGGTTTTCGTTATTCCCTTGCTTCTCTTCTATGATGAGTGAAGTTCTTTATACACGGAAGCTCTGATCTCAATAATCATGGAACTGCCTTGAGGTGATATTAAGAAATAGACCCATAGCAAAATGACTCCTCTAAGGGTCATCCTGCCACTCAAATTGTGCCCTCACCCATCCTCAAAATGCCAGAGTTGCTGGAAGTTTGGGGAAGATTTATTTTAGCTCTCTCCTCCTATCTATACATAGACATCAGCCCCCAAGAAAACTTACGTAATTTTGTACCTTCAAGGTGTCTCTAGGAATGAAGCCGAGCAAGTAGCCGAGGCCTTAAGAACTCAAAAGGATGAATAAAATATCTAGATATTTACATGCTTCACTGGTTCATCTTGACCATAACCACAGGCAGCAAATATCTGTATGAAAAGTAAGAATCCAGCCTGTTAGATGACTGATTCCAAATAGCCCAATGCTGGGTATCACGTCCCCACACACCTGGTTGATTGAATACGAATTTCCCCCTTTTAATCCAGATGGCCTCAGCAATAGATAACACACAGGGACTCTTCCACATTCTACATGGTGCTGGGTGTTGCAGAACTTAGCTCTGTTGCTGTTTTTCTCCCCCTTCTTGCTCTTGCCTGGATCTCATTAGAAACCATTAGTGATGTAATACTAAACCTATGGAATCTTAAACATGCTTTTAAAATCCTGTGGAATAAAGATGTCTCCTACCAAACCAAAAATGCAGTGGGAATAGACAAAGTTACATTTCTTTAAGGAAAAAAAAAATGACTCATTTCATACTTTCCAAACTGTTTTGACTGAAGCTTCTCAAAATAAACTTTCTGCAATAGGCAGCCTTTGATGTCTGACTTTGAAAAAAAAATCATTTCTCAAAGATACAATTCAATCTTTTTTGGGGTGTTCATGTATTTTTTTGCAGATTAACTTACTTTTATTTTTACCAGTGAATGACATGATATTAAATAGCCATCTGACTAAGAAAGAAAAGTATGTTTGAAGTGGTCTTAACTCCTACATAAACCAAATATAAAGAACATGCCATATGACTTTTTAAATTACCACAAAAATAGAATTTCCAGAACATTACCAGAAGGGGGATTTGGTCCATTAAGAATAACAAAACAGTTTAGATGTCATGAAAGTGGAAGATTAGGAGCGTAGTTAAGCTTAGTAATGATATTTTTGATTCATACGCTATTTCCTAGGATAGGCAACATTTTTAATTTTTCACAGTCTTGAACCTTAATCCTTGAAGAGTAATTCAAGTTTCAGAGCTTACGGACAGCAATTTGTTTGGGGTGGCAACTTGCCATTGACTTGCCTCAGGGCTCTTTTGGAGTCGTCCAGCTGTAGGACTTAAAGGTGGTCATTTATTAAGTCCAGGTCTACACATGACCACTGAAACAACTGGTTTTCAATAAAATCTTTTTTTCTTTAATGCAAACAGCCAGCTTTTGTGCAGTTGATCGGATTTATTTAAGACATCATTTGCTTCTATTCAAGCATCAGTGAATGAAATAACTGTTAACTGGACAAACTTTTTTTTCTTTCTTTCTCCAGTTCTTTTTTTCTTTTTCTTTTTTTTTTTTTTTTTAGGAAAGTTTTCCCCTTGGAGTAGTAGAAGGAAGGTAGATTAAGATCTGTATTTTAGTTCCCAGTCTTCCATCTCTGTGTGATGCTTTCTTAACTTCCCAAGCCTCAGTATTCTCATCCACAATGGAGAGAAAAAAAAAAAAAAACCTCCTATGTTGATTAGAATATTAAATAAGAGGTGCTGTGGCCTTGGACAACCCTCAATAAATGCAAGTATATTCCCAATGCCCCTCAGCTGCACAGATGGAGTCTTTTCTTTCATTTTCCATCACGGTGGCAACTCCTCAACAACAACAACAAAAAAAAAAAAATGAAGAGAACATTTGGCACCCATCCCATTGAATTGCTAAAAATATTAGAACCTGAGATATATCTCTCTTGGTCAGATCTGAGCTCGAGAGCCTCTTGCTTCTGATAGGCTAGAAGAGACCACTGCTGAGATTTATGTTGTTTCTTGAGACTTTTAAAGCCTTACTTCTCCTTCCTAGTCCCTTTTAAACCTACCATCCAATAGTAGCTCTAAACACTTCTCGAACCTATGTGTAATTTTAGTCTGGTACTAGTTTTTAAAGTCATGTATTCCAAGTGTTAACTACCTATAATGGGAAAAGGTTCTGTTATTTGACTTGAAACGATTGCTTCAGAGTATTAAGACTTAGATAAAGTGGGGAAGAATGGGAGAGGAGGTAAGGGGTCAGGAGCTTACGAGAAAATGTACTGTTCAGGCAGACCCAAACTTCAATTCCAGGTCTGGCTCACTCTAGGATGTAGAGTTGTTTGAGGATGGTATGTACCCATGTTAAAGTAAATCTGCTTTGTTAACCTGGTTACTGCCATTAGAAACTTAAGCCTGGATTTCATTTTTCAAAGCATTTCTTCTAAGTGATTAAGGTAGTTCAAGGTCTTTAAATTGCTGTAGACTTAAGCATTAAAGAGGAATGAGAAAAATTAGTTTTTCTTCCTTCTATGCAAGGAGAATTTCACATTCTGACTTTCATATTCATAGAGGCTTATGTATATTGTTTCAGAAAAAAAAATGAGGATTTCCTGTTCAGTGAAGTAATTTAGAACTGGCTGTTGGCTTGTGCAATTTACAAAATTATATTTAATTATGCAACTAAAATAAAGGTCTCTAATCATATTATAATAAGTCAAGGTCATTTTTTCTTACTTACAATAAAAAATTACATTGGCCCTTCCTGAAGATTAATCTGAAAAATGACTTATTGATCATGAATAGGTCCATCCTTAGACACAGGGGTCAGAGTTCAGGGTGTTGCAAATAAGAGAGGATCCCTCTCTGCACACTGACCTGAGGAGACCCAGACAGGTTGGGGAAAAGTAAGAGCACGTTTCTAGGTTCCACATAGACTATCTTTTCCTTCAGAGTTTCTCTCTTACCCATCTTGATTCAGGTTTCAAGAATCTCCAAACTTACTCCACACCTCCAATTCAACTTCCTCCCCCATGATCCAGCTCCATCTGTGTCTTTCCAAACTACTGATTCTATCAAACATCTCAGACCCGATTGCCTATGCCAAAGAACAAAAGGGCAAAGCTGGCATCCAAGGACCAAGTCAGTACACCCACTTCTCCCCACCCTCCCAGCCAGTTTCTAAATGAGCTTGCCCTGAGAACAGTTCGAGTTTCCCTATAGCCGTGACTTTGTTCTTTTTGAGAATAAGGTATCAAATAGCCTTATTCTTCCTTTCTAGTTACCCACAATTTAATTCTCTAAGCATGAATCTTCCTTGTGAAGCTTTTCCTAAGTATTCCAGACCACCTAATCAAATATAGCAGTTTTTCTGGTCCATTCTTCATCCTTTGATAGTTGAGGAGACTGCAGCCCACAGTTTATACCTTGCCCAAGATCATATGGCTAGTTAGGAGTGTCGCCAGGGCTTAGAATTGAAGTCTTTTTAACACCAGTACTTCGCACACACAGCAACGGTCGCCTGAATCACCTAAACTAATCATGATAAATGGACATTTCACATACAATGGTGTTTTTGTATAATTGGTTCATGTAACCTAGACATGCCCAAGTTCTTCCTGGATTGCTCTTGCATTTCAGATCCAAATAAAATGATTGAGGTCTTCATTTCAGGATTTCTGAGAACCCAAGAGAGACAGACAGTGGTAGGACGCCTCATTGTTCCTGATACCTCCTGCTCCAAGTTTATGTCACCCTCTTACAACCTCAGTTTGATGTCTATCACCTTCACTCTGAGAATGAAAAAGTTCCTTTTTTCTTCACTTCTATTTAACAGACTCTGATGGATGGTTTGGGATGATCTGGGGACATGGAAGTGCAGCTCAGACTATATCACAGATTAAAATTGGATTTTTTTTTTAATTTGAGGAAAAATAGCTCTTTGCTTTAATTCTTTCCCATGTGATTTGGGGGTGAATGGGGTCATTCGCCTATATGACCACAAAACAGTCAAGATATTTATGTAAACATAGTTATATACCTTGGGCTTATGCCCTTAAGAACTCTAAGGAGCAAAAGAAGTTTTATTTTTGTTTTTTTGGTAGTGCTAGGGATTGAACCAGGCCCTTGCGCATGCAAGGCAAGCACTCTACCAACTGAGCTATATCCCCAGCCTACACAAAAGAACTTTTGACATCGATTTTCTTGTACTTGGCCCAGGTTGAATTCTTAGGCAGATCTCCCATCCCCACTAACCAAAGCAAAGTTCAGGGGTTAATGGATATATTTTTCCCTTTCAATTTATACAGTTTTGAAAAATAAATATGACACTATTGTGCAGAATGCAGTCCGATTAGGAAGAGGCCAGAAACAGAAAATGGGAGTTTGACGACATTTCCTGAACGTTTTCTTCCTGCCCGTTACTCACTGCTTGTTACGGCATTGAATTCTCACAGTGACTGTGCGAGATAGATCGTTTCCATTTTTTTCTTCTTTTTTGTACCAGAGATTGAACCCAAGGATACATAACCTCTGAGCCTCACCACCAGCCCTTTTTTCTTTTTATTTTGAGACAGGGTCTCATTAAGTTGCTGAGAGTTGCTGGCATTGAACTTGCAATCCTCCTGCTTCAGCCTCCCAAGACGCTGGGATCATAGGCATGCACCATAGTATCCAGCATCTTTTCCACGTTTTAGCAGAGAAACACTTTGCCAAAGTTGCCTGGCAAGTAAGCCACAGACCTGGAATTCAAACCCTGAGCCGTGCAGTGCCTAGCCAGATGACACAAGAGTATGAAAGACAGCCACAGGGGTGAAAAGGGAAGTGACAAGGGCTCTGACTGAAAGAGCCCACATTTGATGAGGATTGGTTTTATTTGTGGTGAGGGACAGGGTGACATTTCAGATCACAGTGACATCTATCATAGTGCTGGAGGTAAGAAGAGACAGGAAACCCAGCAGGAGGGAGGGACTTCTGAGAAGATAATGGCAAGTCTCTGATATACAGAGGTGTCAGAGGAGGCCACTTCTCTTTCGTCCCTTCTTCTGTTTAAAGCTACGTGATGTTGCACAAACTCAGAGGACCTCCTACAGGACCTGAACTGAGTATCCCTCAGTCACTTGGTTTTTATAACCCAAGAAAGGCAACATGTTCAATAGAGTGACACCAAGAGCCTTTTTGGGCAGCTTTTATTTATTCATCTTGCCTGCGAGTGGGCACAGGGGGCAGGTGTCTGGGTTCTGTTATAACCTAGAAGAACAATTACAGTTTCATTAACGGTAATGGAGAAGCATCTGAGCTGAAATCGCACCACGTCTAAACAGACGGCTCTGTGGCACTTTTCTTACTAAAAAGTTGTTAAGTTTGGCAATCCTCTCTCTGTTGCAGTCAAACATTTTCTTAGCCATATTAGGTTATATGGAAATAAGCCAATATCGCAGCTGGTGTATGAGTAGGCCCTCTGCACTGAGATTTTTTTTTTTTTTTTTGGAGAGGCTTTTCTTACTGGTGTAAAAGGAATGGAGACAAATGTGGCCCAGGGTATATTTTGAAATATGGCTGGAAAGAAAAATAAAAACTCCAACCTGAAAAGAATTAGGCATAGCAGCTGAGACCAAAATTAGATTTTCAAGCTAGGAGACTTGGAGAAATTTGGGTATTTGTTTGTTTGTTATGGAAAGGGTGTGTTGATGTATTAAAAGCTCAGCCAACCTTATCACAGATGCAAGGGGAAAATCAGAATAAGAACACATCAGCTGTCCCGTGATCTTCCACTCTTGCTCTTACTACATAGTCTCTAGGGTTAGAAACCAGGATTTGTGTTCAGAACCCATGACACTCTGAGCAATTCTAGACACTGGACTTAATTTCAGTGTTTGTCAAATGAAGATGACATACTATCTGTCTCATAGAGTTTTATGAGAATCAAATGAGATAATGTGTGATTCAACTTTTACAATGGAAAGCATGTTTATGTGCCTTTCATTCTTTTACTTCCAAACTACAAATTGTAGCAGCAGAGAAAGTATTTTTTAGGTTTTCTCCTGGTTGCTTTGGTATATTTATCTGCCCTTCATTCAGACTCACTATATTCTGCTTTGGCAGCTGGTAAGTATTGATTCATATATTCATGCAACTACTCGGTGTGTTGAACACTTAGCAAGTTCTTAATAATAATAATTATCCTTCTCAAAATGATAAACCCATAAAGCTTCCCCCATTGTCATAGCATTAAGTAGTCTTTTGAAATATTTTGATTATTAACCACTGATTCCTTCCGTATATATGTATATGTGTATTGAATGACTCCTGGCAGGCAACTGCAAAATGCTAAGGAATCAGATGTAAACAAGTTGGACACATCTTTATGAGGCTTTCAGTCTGGTGAAAAAGACACACATTAAATAAATGTGCACCAAACATAAATATCACTACAACTTGCAATTGTCCGTGAGGATAAATAATAGAGTCCTATAAAAAAGAATAATGTGATGGTAAAATTTTAAAAATTGATATGTGTAATGCAACAACATTAAATTTATTATACCTTGGAAATAAATGAATAGGATCTTTTAAATCTTTATCATCTGTCTTGTGATTGCATTGGAACAGAAAAATCAGTGTTCTTAGGGTATTGTGTTTACTATATCAACCTTGAATTTATGGGTTTAAAAGTTTCCAGTACTAAACACACACACACACACACACACACACACATACACATGTATATATGTGCATATAAATATGTGTGGGTGTGTATGTGTCTGTGTGTGTGTGTGTGTGTATAAAAATTCCTAATGAGATTCATATGGGTTTTACAAGGAAGGAGTGGTGGAATCATTTCAGTCTTATAGAACAGCATGCCCAAGCTTCTGTGGCCTGAAATAGTTTGATCCATCCATGGAAGAAACTGAAAGAAAACTAGTGCAACTAGGTCACAAAGCAAGTGGAAGGGTAGGCAGAGCCAGACCACTGTATTGAGGGTCATCTTGAAGCACTTGAAGAACTGGATCTGCATCTACAAGCACTATGAAGCTGCTGAAGTGTCTTAAGCAGGGCGGTGGTACCAGGTTTATGTTTTTAAAGAGGTAGTTGTTTGTAAATGGACAGGGACCCATTGGGGAATTCCTGGGATGGTCTAGATGAGAGGCTAGTGGCTTGGATTGGAGTGGTAACAGAGGTGGTGAAGATAAAGGCAGAATCACGTAGCTTAGCCTTTATTGTATGAGATGTGGTGGGAGCAGAGGGTTAAGGAGAAGGAAGTGTCTGGAGTGACTCCCAGGTCCAGAGCTGGAGCGCCTGGTGAATATTGGTGCTATTTACTGAGACAGGAAAAACGTAAGAACATGGACTGTGTTCATTTATATTCTGTCTGTTGAAAGAAAAAGGAGCAGTGATGGAGTTCTTGTTTGTTTGTTTTTGGAGAGAAGAAACAGAAACAGAAGTAAGAAGCATAACCTGTATCTTCAGAGCGCTTGCACCCCAGATGTTAAACCCACCCATGACATTGCCCTAATGTCTGGTGGGCTTTTCAAGCCAGAAGAGGCTTTGCTATGTGCTGTGGGCTTCCTCACTCCTACGACTTCCTCTCTGTCCTCTCCTCCTCTGTGTGTGTCTGCATTCGATGAGCTCAATTTTCCAATTTAATTTGCTACACCTCTGAACTGTCCCACTTTCAAGACTTAAGTTGGTCAGTCTTTTGGCTCTGGTTTTCTGTAACACAGTAGAGTATTGTCTACAACGATCTATGATATACTTCAAAATAACTGGAAAGGACAGGAACAAAAGTTCCTAATCCATAAAAACAATGGATACTTCAGGAAATGGAAGTGCTTATCACCTTGACTGGACCATTACGCAATGTGCCTATATGTCACATTATCACACTGTTCCCCATAATAGGTACAAATGTTGTGTCTCAAAAATATTAAAATAGATCATGGGAACAAGCTGGTTAATAGGAGAATGAGGAAATAGACGCATGCATAGTCAATGAAAGAAAAATAAAGTTGGAATAAACCTGCCAAGTTTGAAAATAATTTTTTTTTCACCAAAAATCAAGCTTTTAAAACAATATCTGTTCTTCTTTTAAAGCTTCCATAATTTTGGTAGTAAATGGACAATACCAATGACTTTGCCATTTTGTCTTACTGTTATTTGATGTGGATCAAGAAAAATATTTTGGTGGCATTGCAATTAATGCTCCAATCTCTCCAGTAGGTTATTTGAAAGTAAGAAGAATTCATAGAAAGAAAAGGTGATCAATTTGAGTTCCCTGAGTGTCGTTGATAGAACACTAAGAGTGCTACAGTGTTTTTAAGATTTAGGAATAAAGAGTTATATACATGAATGTCTGTACAAGCATCACTTGTGGTAGCCGATACTTGGTAGACTCTCATTGCCTAGTGCACAGGAACAACTGCACACTTAGTGAGGGTATTAATCATGCTAAAAGAATGGGAAAGGAAAACATGTGAACAAGTATGATTACAAGTGAAAAAATTGAATGTTTAGTGCATCAAATTTGCTTTTCTTTTTTCTTTTGGTACTAAGGATTGAACCCAGGGACACTTAACCATTGAGCCACATCCAGCACTTTTTTATTTACTTATTTTTAAGAAACAAGGTCTCACAAAGTTGCTTAGGGCCTTGTTAATTTGTCACGGCTGGGTTCCAACTTGTGATTCTCCTGCCTCAGCCTTCTGAGTCATTGGGATTATAGGTGTACATACTGTGCCAGTTCAAATATACTTTTTTTTTTTTTTTTGTAATTT